>NC_056741.1:487775900-488139650 GCF_019279795.1 Protopterus annectens | reverse complement strand
TGATGTCCTGCTGAACAAATGCTATAGACATAGCATCTGGCTCTGTCTGCAGTGGGCCATACCTGTCAACTGTGCAGATCTTCACATAATGTCAAGATTTAGCCATCATAGTGTTTGTTCTGTTCCTCCAAACATCTATATTAGTCTGGCAAATAGCTGGTGATGGAAGTAATGACGTCATGACAGACACATGTGTTTCTGACCCCACCACCTTCAGAACAGTCATGGTAATGCGAAATGTATCATGCTACAAACTTCATAGGTTTGTAATAGGCATATCTACGATCTGTCCCTATATATCCCCCATAATTTTAGGGTTTGGCCACATGTGATGATCTAAGAGGTGGATAGGTTTGGTCACAGCTGAAGAACCTGACACAGCCTGGGAAAGGACACCTCACATATGGCAACCACTAGAGTGTCTATCAAACAGTCGTGTCTGTGCCACTGCTAGGCCAGTTAATGAGATGTTGCCCATATCCATATGTTTCCTGTGAATTTGAGTATTATACATGTCTGAATATGAGTATTTTTGTATGTTTGTATTGTAAATCTAGGATACCTATATAGGGCATGAGCATAGTAAAGCACTGTTGCAGATATGTGTGTTAAACTGCATGTGATATATTGAATTAATAACATGCAACTGTACAGTTTTCTTCTGGACAATGTTCACAGTTGTGACAGATATCTGTAGTCACTTACACATATACTTGTGTTATGGCAGCTGTATTAATACTTTATCAAAATTGACTTTGTTGTTTTGTCACCCAGTGATGTGGACCAATGACCAGAAGTCCTGGTATAACAGTTTGAGATGTATGATTGAGCTTCAAGACTGTAAATACAGTGTGCCATAATGACATAGAACACAAATGTATACCAGGAATCCCCTGAGCATGTATATGTATGCATATGTTCAGCTGAAAGGCACAGAAGTAATAACATGGGTCACAAGCAGTCCAGAAAATAAGATGCGCATGTTGCACATGTGTGTAATATCACTGTCATTGCATACAATAAAATAAAATGTGTACTGCTACTGATTGTTGCATTGCCATAACACTGATATGGGTACTACAGTAGGCATGCTTATCACGTAGTAGTCAGAGAAGTGTACAACTGTGTTATGACCCACTATCTATGCCTACCACTAACAGCTATATCAACACCCATGTACACTGGATATCAAAGTGTGCACACCCCTGTTAGAATGCCAGGTCTGTGTGCTGTATGCCAATGAGACCACAAAAAGGCATATCAAAACATTTCTCACCTCAAATGCAACCCATAACCTGTACAATTCTATTGAAAAAGAAACAAAGCTGTTTCATGGAAGGTGAGCAATCATTGCCAAGTAAAGATTTGATATGACCTTAGAGTACAAACCAAGACAAATGGATGCTGTAATCACATCAGCAGGTGTTTATACAACATATCAGTGTAAGGGTGTGCACTCACATTCAACTGCCTTACTGTACTGAGTATTAATTCCCATATGTTTCCACAGGACAGGTTGTTATGTTCTCTATTGAACTGAGCAGGCTATAGGACACATCACAGGTAGGGATTGTGTTGACATGGGCTTTTGTGGGGTCATGTTCCAATTCCACAAGTACCATGCATTGTAACAGCGGTGTGTACACTTCATATCCACTGTAGCTATATGGAATCAGCAGTACCTTACGTGTACAACCATCCTCCACCAACAATAGAGTAATCCCCTTGGTGGACAGCACCAAGGCACAAAGCATATAATGGGTTGCTATAGTGGCTGCACAGGGGCACATAGGTGCAAACTACAACTTGGAAGCAAGTGTACCTCTATTTGAGCAAGCATATAGGTTGACAGGTGACTTCCCGTAAGGCTGATATGACTAGAAATCAGACTAACACTTGCTTTAATACCTGCTGGAAAGCACTAGGAAGCCTTAAACTGATACAAGCACTCAGCTCTCCTTATTAATAAGGAGAAATTAATCATAGGCACTAAACAGCCTATAATTGCAACGTACCTTGCTAAGGGAAGGGAAAACAGGTCCTGTACTTTTCAAAAATAGCACCAAACTGAGCATGTCCAAGGGTCAGCTTCCGGTGATTTCTCCTGTCCACCTGGTGAATCTGGGCATACTGGGGCAATGCAGCAATTGCCTCATGTACACAGACAGCCCTCTCCTCCTACCACCCAACACTACAACCTGTGAGAGATGCACTTACATAGCCAAACTGGAAGCAAAGCTCTCTCCACCCAAGATTGTGCCAGACAGTCAAGAGGAGAAGGTTAACAACCATACTACACCTCAAGCAACACATAGCCCTTCTAAACTCAAACCACCAACACCCACTGATAGCAACACTAAATCCACATATGTGGAGGCCCTTAACTGTAACCTGCTCAAGCATCAAGGACCTCTGAAGCTGAAATGCAAACAAACACCAATCACAACCAAAGTGTCACATAGCTCGCAACACCAGTGTGCCACCCAGCAACAGCCCCTAAGGTAAGACAACGTACCTAACACTTTAGTCATAGGTGACTCTATAGTCAGGCACACTGATGTCCCACTCATCAGGCTGAACAAGGAGAAAATTACAGTCAGCTGCCTGTCGGGTGCCAGGATCCGCCATATAATGCATGCACTCAAGTCACTCCATAAAAAGTACAAATATGACTCTGTCATTGTCCGTGTTGGTGTGAATGACTTGAGACATACCTCCCTGGACTACATGAAAAGAGACATGGAAGAGCTCTTGGATCAAGTGGCTCAGGCAGGTATGACGCTAGCCCTGAGTAGCATCCTGCCTTCGCCCAAAATGATACCACAATGTTGTTGTTTGTCTTTCAGCTTTTTCCTGGTAAGGGGTCGCCACAGCGGAACTCCGGTCTGCTAATGATTGGCAGTAGATTTTTACAAAACGCCGAGGTGCCAGTCAGATGCCCAACCTTCAATGAAGGCATGCACATTTATGCACGCATGTCTTTCAAACACTACCCAACCGCAGGGAGGACATGCAGACTCCACACAGAAGGCACTCCCAAGCCAAGCCGAGAATCAAACAGGAGAACCTCTTGCTGTGAGGTAACAATGCTACCGCCATCCGACCGCGGCTTCCCAAAATGATACCACAATATAAGGATAAAATGATTGACTTCAACAATTGGCTAAGCTTCTGGTGTCATTCAAAGGGGATCCAGTATCTGTCTGCTTTGGATGACATGAATGACAGACCACGATGCTTTACCAGAGATGGTCTGCACCTGTCGCCCCTGGGATTCAGGTTACTGGCTAAGGCTCTTGCCACCCCTATAGTGCCTTTTTTAGGCAAAGTTCAAAGGACAAAACCACCACCGTAACAGGTACAAGCATGAAAAATCTCAAGGTAATGCTACTCAATGCTAGAAGTCTAAATCTCAAAATGCACACTCTCGAGGCACTCCTAAAAATGGATAACATCGATATCTGTGCAGTAATTGAGACCTGGTTCAAGGCTCCAGAGAGCACCCCTGCAATACCAGGCTACAACTCTTACCACACTTTTCGGCCACCAAACCAGGATCGAAACACTAAAGGTAGAGGAGTGTCCATATTCACCAAGGATATTCACACCACCAGGCTAGTTGCCCAACACAATGCTTCTGAAATTCTCCAGGTGCAACTAACACTAGGTAAGACTGCAATCCAAATTGTAGCTTGCTACAGATTCCCCACCGTGTCCCAAGATTCTCACTACACCTTTATAAACATACTGGAAAATATTAAGATACAACCAAACATCCTAATACTGGGTGATTTCAACTACCCTGCCATTAACTGGACACCTTTGCCCAATGGTTCTTAGAATTCATAAATTCCAATGCCCTGGATCAACTAATCCATAGTCCCACCAGGGGCTCCAATATCCTACACCTGGTAATTACCAACATGGGAAATCTATGCTCCACACCTATGGTCACTCACTCGTTGGTCAGGTCAGACCATAAGCTAATCACCCTTAACATCCACATCCCACCCCCACTCCCCAGTAAGGAAACCTCCATAAAAAACTTCTCCAAAGCCAACTTCATGCTACTCAAGTCAGAAGTGACAAACTTCATGACACCCATGCAGACGGGAACTGAAAGTTCAACTGCTGAGTCCTACACTAAGGCACTGTACGAGCACATCCACTCATGAATGAATCATGCCATCCCAAGTAGAACCAAGATGCTCTCCTCCAAAAAAAGAAAGCCAATGTGGTGGTCCCCCGCCATAAACAAACTTTACAACAAAAGGAAAATACCTGTTGCAGAAAAGAGGAAAATCCCATGATGCAAAAAGTTCCCTTACCAGCCTCAGTAAGAAGCTGAGATCCCTTGTAAAATCCTCCAAAGCTAGTTATGAAAATAAAATTGCTAAAGATTCCAAAGACAACCACAAGGCATTCTATAACTATATCAAGAATCTAAATGGCAATGCTCAGATCTGCTCTGAGCTACAACAGAATGGCATTAACTATACTGATCCCAAGGATATTGCCAATATCCTGGCAGATCGATTCAGTGCCAACATCAACCCCTCTCACCCCCTAAATGGCCCATCTCAATACCGGAAGATTGCCAAATTCTGGTAATAACAGCCACACAGGTAAAAAACGCACTCTCCAAATCTAAGAATACAGCATCCATGGGACCAGATGACATCCCAGGCTGTGTACTACATGAACTACAAAATGAAGTGGCACCTCACCTAAGTGTCATGTTTAATCATACCCTCACCTCAGGCTTCATGCCCACTGAGTGGCGCACAGCTACAGTTATCCCACTCCACAAGGGGGGATCCACCTTGGATCCCAGGAACTACTGCCCCATCAGACTGATGAGTCTGATCTGCAAGGCCATGGAATGTATTATCATGGAACTTATAAACAAAGATACTGGCAACCTTCAAACACTGGACCCCACCCAGTTTGGGTTTGTGAAGGTCCGATCTTGTCTCCTGAATCTGATTGACTTCTTTGAATCAGTTTCCAGAGCTGTGGATGAGGGTAAGGCAGTCCACACAGCCTATCTGGACCTCACCAAGGCCTTTGACACCATCCCCCACTCTGAAATCATAGATAAACTTACTAAGCTGGGCATTAATCCCTACGTCACTCGATGGGTTGCCAACTGGCATACTGACAGAACTCCCACTGTAAAAGTAGCTGACTCCAAATCCAGCTCCAGACAAATGACAAGTGGAGTACCTCAGGGTTCAGTCCTGGCTCTGCTCTTGTTTGGCATCTACTTCTCTGAAGTACAGGCCAACACTAAGGGACTCTGGCTAACAAAGTTCGCAGATGACTGCAAACTGGGAGCCATTACTGAATCCTGAAATGATGTGAATACTCTACAAAAGGACCTTACAGAAACAGATGCTTGGTGCCAGAGTCATAGGTTCAAGCTCAATGCCAAGAAATGTATAGTTATCCCCTTTGGGAAAAAACATGTACCCGTGAATTACCACATAGATGGCAGTACACTAAACACCGAAAGTCTGACAAAAGACTTAGGGATACAGGTGGACAGTGGTCTCACCTTCAATAACCACATCGCCACAAAAGTCAGGAAATCCTTCTATGTGGCACACCTCATCACTAAGGGTTTCATCCAGAAAAAAGGAGGTCATTGCCCCACTGTACTCATCCCTCATTAGTCCCATTATAGAATACAACACCCTATCTGGTATGTACCTCTCAAGACATCTGCAACAACTGGAAAGGCTGCAGAAGTACCTCACTAAAATAATCACAGGCCAAAGCAGATGCCCTATGCTAACCACCTTAAAAAGCTCCAGCTATACTCTGTCGCATATCATCTACTCAGTGGTGATCTCTGCTTAATGTACAAGCCCATGTCAAACCTGAGCTGTTGGACATGCTACACTTAAAGAAATCCCAATCCCTCAGAGTCACACGCTCCAAGGATCTAAATCTTGTCATCAGAATAAACAAAACATGCTGGAGGGATAGGTTCCTGACCCAGAGACTCCCCAGACTCTGGAATAGACTGCCCAAACATGTCAAGCAGAGGGCCTCCTTGGCCCTCTCCAAAAGGAACCTTGACAATTGGATGGGAGAAAGGAAATTCACCCTGGGGATCACGTCAGTCACCTTGCTAGACAGGGTACCAGGGAAGTAAATAGTGTGGGAAGAAATAGCCAGGGAATTGTTATGGCTAGGCTTGTATAGGCCCTAGTGCCAATAGCCTAGTACCAACCTATGAACCTATGACATATCCAAACCACCAAGGCCAATTGCAACCATGTCTTCACATATGTCCGCAGTCTCACAGCTAGTAACACAAGTCAACCTGCACTGGGGGTAAAGCACACCTCATACACACATGTCATGGATACAGGCAACCTGCATCAGACAGGATAGGTGGGAACAGTGGCACCCTGTCCACAACATTAGTACAGGGGGATATGCACATCAAACACACTCTTGCCCACATCAATGGTGAGCATGGACATAATGCCGACTGATGGCAACAACAGCAAGTCTCCATGGGGCATGAGAACATCACAGTTTGCCTCCTACATGAACACAGACATGTGCTCACAATTCCATCACATATTACAGTCAAACACAGACATGCCACCATCCACACATCATCCACATGGAAGATGGCCACTGTCATCCCTCTACACAGAAATGAATGGTGAATAGTGGATTATGCCATTAAGTGTCCAACATTGGGGAAACTGGACAGGTCAGGGCCAGGAGTGTAATGCAAGATGTCAAAGCCATGCTAGATTACAGTGATATGGTATAGTCTGGATTATTTGCAAGTAATATCCACTGCTGATGTGCACATGGACAACCGTATGAGGTCCTGTGACCTTTTTTCCTGTTTATGTCTTCCAGGTACAATGCCCCAGGAACGTCTGCCCGCATTCACAAACCTAGAAAATGATGCAACCATCCACTACCTCATCATGCATCATGCCATACTATTCTGCCACAGGGCCCAGATTCGCAGGACAGGACCACCCTGTGGAATGAGCTAGTCCACAGGGTAAACGATGTTGGCCTGCACAACCAAAATTATGAGCAGGTGCGGCATCGCTGCACAGATCTGATACACCTGTCAGCATGCTGCTGCAGTTAGGAGGGACCAGCTAACCACAGGTGGGGGTCATGCCATCCAGCCCCCACTGACACATGCTGAGGAGCTCCTCGCCAGCCTTGGGGCACCTGCCCACCAGACAAGCCAGCAGGCTGAAGACAGCATTATGGATGTAGGTGCCACTCACACAATGGACGAGGAGTGTGCAGGTAAGGCCCCAGAGCACATTACTACACCACTGTTGCTTATCTATTTTCATCTGCAAAATATCTACATGCATATGTCAGATAAGACAGTCTGTTACTGCAGTGTAGTAATGAACAGATGTGCATAAAATCTAGTATTGTGGGTTTGTACTGTCGATGTGCTGAAATGCTGCTCCCACCCTGTACCAATGCAACAGGTGTGGCTACTGACATTACTTCTCTCACACAACTATTTAGGTCCCTCTGGTATACAACTGGAGCAACAGCCTGTAGCTGGTGAATATGAAGTTGCTTTGTTCAGGTTTGCCAATACATCGGCCATGTTATAGCCATACTATTTGCCATGCACACATTTAACACACCTACACATAATGCATGCTGTACATGTTCACTTATTGTTGGTGTTAACTGCACTGCATCTCTGTGGCCATCATGTTGACATATCTGAAGGGTATGTAAGAGTCCTGCAATATACCTAACAACCTGTCAGTGCAAGATGTGTGGACAGAGAACATAATGATGGGACAAATGGCCTACAGTAGGAACATGTCTGAAACATTACAATTATACAGTGGCTACAACAGTGTATACACCACTATTACAATGGCAAATGTTCCAGATATAAACAACAGCAAACCATAATACCACATTCCACACCTTTTACAACCTGTAATGTGATCCTAACATGAGCAATGAATGTGTAATATGGAATCCTGTGTTAGGACAACAAATATGGGGAATACATACCTTAACAAACACTGGAAGCATATGTGTGCATACACTCCAAGTAACATATTGTGGAAGCAGCTTGTAATGTACTGACAGCATTCAGTCTTCTTGAATACACACATTCCGTCAAGTACAGGGCCTCAATGTCACACCAAGTAATAGTCTGCTGTCCAAAAGTATCTCCATGACATTTGCCCACTCACCTGCAACAGAGGCAGCCATGGCTTGCACACATCTTACAAACCATGAAATGGATCCCATATCCGAAAGGCAGCACTCAGGAGTGGGAAAAGTAGCCTTACCTCACCACTGCATATACCACAGCAAACAGTGCAGTCATGTATGTGTGTATGAAGTATGGGACAACATTAATGTAGAAAATAAATAGATGCCCATCTCAAACAGATGACAAAACATGTTGCAAACTGGTCATGGAGGCTGCCCAGAAACATGTAGCAACACTGAGGGACTTGCAGGAATGTCTAGCAAGTACTGCCTGTGCAGTACCTGTGTCGACAATTGCCTAGATTCTGCATAAGTGTGGCCTATGGGTTAGGGTAATCAGACGGAAGAATTGTCCCACATGATACATCATCCAGGGCTCTCTACAGGTAGCATAAGCATAACATCATGTCTCCCAAAGGCATGTGTTGCAGTGTGTAATGGTGTCATGAGACCAAGGCTCAAACCTACAGACAGTATTCATAAAGATACGTGTGGTGCACAAGCAGCACCTCATTCCACCTCAGGGCCACCATCCCCAATATTTAGCTTGCTGATCCCAGTGTACACCTTTAGGTTTGCTGTTCATTAGCTGGAACTAGGCTGGTAGACATGGCATTTGGAATTTGGAACACTGCAAAATAACACTCATGTGTGGCCCATAGTTGTCAAGTATCTGCAATAAGGTTGAGGATGGGAAGGGGTGTCAGCTTAAAACACAACAGTGAAGTGAAGCATACATCCAAAGCTTGCTAAGAATGGCTGTATCTGAACACAGTGATGGTTATGAATTGTGCCAGACATAACTCTGACTCTACAGCAATAGTGAAGCCACCGTTTGACCTCCAAGGGCTGTGCACATGAGCTGACCTTGCAATCTGGCAGATTTGGGGGACATTTGTAGGGCAGAGTGACCAAATAATGGCAAGTGAGGATGGGCCATGCTAGTATACCCTTTCCAGGAATAGTGACTCCTGTAGTTCACTTAACAGGTGGTTCAACAAACCATTGTGTTAAGGGTGTGCACACTTATGCAAACCACATATTGTATGCATCTCATTCAGCATCTGCACGACTAACACATTTGTTTGATACTGCATTGGATTGCATAGGTCATATGTCACATATCAGGTGTGTGTAATGTTAACAAATGCAGTATTGTGACCCCATTGCATATCATAGAAGAGACTGGCATGTCAACAAGGGTGTGTACACTCCTCATATCCACATTAAGCTTTGAAGGTTGTCAGTGTAACTGGATTTTATTGCACATACATGCACTGCTGATGATGAGATCTGTAAATCAAAGGACAGGCATTAATTAGTGACATCAGTCCTCATATCATCCCAGGTATGTGTCAAACAAACACACAGGGGCTGTGAGCAACAGAGCAAACATAACTGCCACACATATACGCATTCAGCAATGGTGTGTACACTTGTGAGACATGGTGCCCAGTACATGCCAGTGTGCTGTACAGGTGCACAGCAATACTGTGTACATGAGTGCAGTGAGTTCCAGAGGGGAAGGGACATCACCTACTAACACAACTCATGCATCACAGGGATGGATAATGTTGGTAACAAGGATTGAGTGTGGCTGCAGTTCATGCTGTTGAATGCCATATGTCAGGCATTTTGACTGTTGGGTAATGAGAGGTCTGTATAATATCTTTGTGCCACCTCACCTGTAAGTGTGTGTGTGTGTGTGTGTGTGTGTGTGTGTGTGTGTGTGTGTGTGTGTGTGTGTGTGTGTGTCTAGAAGTAAACCATAACATACAGCTCTTAATTTACATATCTTGCCTCCCCCTCACAGGTGGCGAGGTGGGTCAGGGTCCCTCCTGCAGGCAAACTGATGTTAGTGTCCATGCAGACTCTGACAATGATGACAGGCATAGTGAGGCACAGGCAGAGTTGTCAGGGGCTGAATCTGTGCCATTGGTTGACATCCTACTTTTATCCACCCCATCCCTGCACATAGTCACAATGCCCATACATACCCTATCACCAGTGGCCATAGATGAGGGGACAGTTGGTGGGTGGTGGCATAGGACAGGAAAGTGTGGTGACTATGACAAGTGTGTCTGTACACAGCAGCCTTAGCTGGATGACTGGCGAGGTACCACACAGGCAGATGTACAGGGTTGCTTGTAGGAGGGCTGCAGGCCATCATGCCCCTGGCAGAAGTGCCACAGGAGGTGTCACCAGACGCATGTTTTTGGCCATCATGGAGGCACAGGCACATATGGAACATTACACCAGAGATAGTCTGAGGCTCCAGAGGGCTACTCTTCCTGCTGTGGTTGGGAGGGTGGCCTAATGGTTAAGGTGTTTGCCTTGCAAGCACAAGGTGCAGGGTTTGAGTCTCACAAGGGATAATTGGCTAGGCTTAAACAGGCTCGCAAGGGCAGTTAGCTTAGTACTAATCTATGAACCTATGAACCTATGTATGTGACTACATCCATGATCTTGCAGGTGCCCACCATTACTTTGCAGAGGTCATGGACAGATGGTTGGGTGAGATGGTGGGAATCCTCGACCATGTGGTGTCTGTGGTACAGCATGTGGTGGGAGTAGGGCATCAGCCACATGGACGTAGGTCAGCAACACCAACAGGTAGAGGTCTACTTGGAAGTGCAATAACTCACGGCCACTCCCGTAGTGGCAGTACCAACACCAGCACTGCAGGGGGGTGCTATCCACACCACAATGCAGCAGACCACATGCACATGGTCCTGGTGGGTCCCAACAGGGATGCGGATCCAGCGGAATGTTGTCATCATCAGGGAAGTGTACCTTATCTGGGCTTCTGCCTGGTAGTGCCCATGCAATCCCTGGCAGGCACAGTTCCCGTGTCCATGGCCTGACATGGTGAACTGTACACCCTGCCATTTCCGGTCTGCAGCTGTCCAACAAACTCCTGTATAGGGCAGCCACATGGCAAAAATGTGTGCATGCACACACACACACACACACACACACACACACACACACACACACACACACACACACACGCATCACCAACACAGCTAGGGCACCTCCATACCTACACACACCATGCCTGCACAGCCCATTTAATAAAGAACCCCCTAACCCACACACATGATTTCAACCAAATGGCTCAGCCTAGGCCTCTGACAAACCCACAACACACCCTGTGCATATGATGATACCTGTGCCACATCCCTGTCATCCATACCATTGATGCAGGGACATGTTAATATGGTTTTGATGCACAGTGTGAATGTACTAAGGTTTAGCAATATAATGCTGTTTAGCATGTTGTCAGCTGGAATGATTAATGCTTACACATCTGGGTGTGTAGCTGTCCAATCATGATGCATTATAGCTGTTATTAACACTGACTGATTGTGGTCTCCATAATGTTTTTTGTTTGTATTCTAGGTGTCTATGTGTCAGCAGGATGTTGGTCTGCTGTCCTTTCCTAAAAGGGGTGTGGCACTGTGGTGACACATTGACTGTGGCATATCCCGGGTACAGCGGAACACAAGTAGTAGGTCTGTATAGCAGTTACTGCATGTGCCACATGGCTGATAGGTCTGAGGGGTGTATACAGGTGAGTGCATGGTGGCTGATGTAAGCAGCTCTTCTATAGTGGACAATGGAAAGTGTACTGGGTGGCACACACCAAATGTTTGTGAATAACACACACACAGAGGCTTTTGTGTTGGTGCAATACACAGAGAATACTGTTCACATGGATGTACTTCATTTTGCAGTGAACTCATTTTGGCCTATGTAATTCTACCAAGACCAAATTGCCAAAACATCACATCAGTAAATAATTAGTCCACCAGTTTAAAGTCACAGACAATGATACTGGCAGGGTATATGTCCTCTTCCCCAGTGTAGTGCAGTCCTGGAGTTGGAAAACATAGGTGTGCTGGTGTGGGTGGCACAGCCCCCCACTTTGGAAGGTGTAGGGTGGCGTAGAACCACACATAGTGTGATTAACAACTACTTAACCTGTTAACATAAACTGTACAGTATAACAGCACATTAAGCGGGGGGGATATGCACAACAATAACCCCAATGTGGGTGGCTGTGCCCTCAACAAACACACCCAACTATATATACCAACTCCAGTATCATTGTACAGCTATACAGTGGGGAAGAGGGCATTTACACATCCACTACTAGTTTTGATGGAATGAATTTCCACAAGATGACTGCTTTGAAATGTTACCTTTTGC
Source organism: Protopterus annectens (assembly GCF_019279795.1). NCBI lineage: Eukaryota > Metazoa > Chordata > Ceratodontiformes > Protopteridae > Protopterus > Protopterus annectens. The sequence continues at coordinate 488,127,188 of NC_056741.1, read as the reverse complement.
CAATTAGTTCTTGGGCAAATGATCTCCTGGGACATATATTTTCTGCAAACTGAAGTAGATCCCTTCACATACACACACACACTTATGTGGCAACACTGAGAGTAGAACCTCTACCTAGGTAGTTATTGCTACTAATGTGTTTGGCCTTAATTGCACACACCACAGAGCTTTTAGGGTGAGGTGTGTCCCGAGTTTCCTGTTAAGTGAAGAACATCACCAGGCCTTGTACAGTATGGTAATGGGGGATGTACTGGATGTTAATGAACAATACATAGTATGACATACTATCATATACACATTGACAAACACATACAGTCATAGACACATTTGACAAACCTGGGTATAGTAGTGCTAACTACCTTGTCAGTGAGTCCATACTATTACAGAGTTTTTGCACACAGCACATGTATCATTTGGCTGGATAGTGTAATCAGTTACCTGAATGGTTGATGGTGACAGCGTTCCTCATACAGTGAACCTTGGGACATTTACAGGGATTCCATGGTGTAAAGACAGTATACCCAGCACCCACACCCCACATTGGATATTGTACTCACTGAAACCCATGATAATGCTCTGACATACCCACAATCATGCCCTACAATACAAACCCTTATCTATCTAATCAGTGCTACTACAACAGGATATGCATTTATTGCACATGCCACAGGGATAGTAGGATGAGGGTTTGTCATGGCTCTCCTAATGTCTGCAACATCACCATCCCTTATAATGTATGGCAAGGTTTAGTGTATTTGGAGAACGTGGCATCAGAATGCTGTCTCCTACACATATGCACACTCACAATTGTGTGCAAACACACACACACACGCACACACACACACACACACACACACACACACACACACACACACACACACACACACACACACACACACACACACACTCACATTTGCCAGGACTCAGAGGGTAACCTACGCCTATCTACCCATTTGTAGAACAATGTTATGCTGGTACTGCAAGCTCCAGGTAGCCCATAGGGTGAAGAGTGTAACAAGGTACATTTAATGTGAATTACAGCAGCAGCCATTTGTAAGTATAGCAATGGGGGGGTGTAGTGAGTGAGAAGGCGCTCAGCGTATTTTAAACTACAAGTTTACAAACACACAGACACTGGTATTCTCAGCAATACACACTGAGGTCCATAGGTGCAAGTGTTCCTAAGTATGTACCAGGCTAACGTCCATGGAGAGATGAGAAGAGTAGGGCATGTGGGTACCCTAGTATCATTCCACCTGATATTTGTCAGCAGGCCATCTATCAACCGATGCCACTTGAGTGATCCCCAGGGTGACAGTTAAATTCGACATCCAATCATCTGGTTTTCTCTTGCAGAGGGCCAGTAAGGTGCTCCAATTGACATGCATGCAACATATATTGCATAACATGGCCAGTGTCTGGGTTAGAGACCTGTACCCAAGCATATTCTGTTGACTGTAATAGTCTGGTTGAGGTATCCATGGCATGTGATGCATAGAGAGTGGGGTTTCCTAGCTGTGGTATTCATGACACAGCTGGGCAGACATGTCAGTGACAGTCAATGAGAGATTGCCTGTAAGCAGCCAAGATGGATACCTGGCATCAGCACATCTGTACAGAGGACAGACAGAAATTAGCTAGCCAACAGATTATGCATTAGGATGAATGTTTTGACAGATAGACGTCTGACACTGATAGGTATGCCATTACTACATGACAGCAGTCTTCTATGACATGTTCTAAAGACATAGTAGTCTACAGTTAATATCAACATATCAGATCAATATCCAATAGGAGATGCATAAAAACATACAGGTCAAACACCAAGAACATGATAGTCAGTACTCAGAGTCCAGCTTTGCATGCAGGGGTGTATGGTTCCAATACTACAATCTGCAATCTACTCTTACTTGGAAAAGCACTGTTAAAAGTAACAACGTAATGATACAATACATGTAAGTGTGACTGCATAATGTGACTGCATATAACCTGGGATACTACCCATGTATGAAACACATACAAAGAGAAAAGATTGTGGTACTAGCCATGTATACTCAGGTGTCCCATACAGTATACTCACACCCCTTGCTACTGTAGTGACAGCACATAGAAGCATGTTATGTACATGGAATTAAATACACTTATTAAAGATGTCATTACCCTGCTATTTTATCAGACTGGAATATGATCACTGGTTAGCAGGGCTGACCTATGCTTAGCAGGTGTAAATTAAATGTAAATGCTAAGCAGATTTGCACACTGGTAAGCGAAGCCTACACGATGTAAGCGTCTTTTCATTTAACTTTACATTAGCACCACTTACTGTCAAGCAAACCCGGTTAAAGCTGCTCAAAACTGCCTTAACCACTCTGTATCCAACAGTCCTTGTTCTGCCTAGCAACACAATAAAAAGCACTTGCAGGTCTTAAACCCAGGGCCCTCTAGACTATCGTCACAGAACTTAACCGCTAAGTGATTTGAGCTGTAAAAATGTCTGTTGCTTTATCAAATATATCATTCAGTACACCTGCTGAATAGTAGTGAACAACTGCTTTGACTACTACAATTGTTTACTACTTCTTAGTGAAAATAGTGTTGAATCAGTCATGTTTTTATATCTAAATATACACATAGATAAATATGGTGGGATACATCTGAGAAAGTATATATAACACTCATGTTTACACATAAGAATATATATATATATATATATATATATATATATATATATATATATATATATATATACATATATATACACATATGTAGATATATAGACATGTACATACATACACACACACACACACACACACACACACACACACACACACACATATATATATATATATATATATATATATATATATATACATATATATATATACAAATACATATAACATATGCCCATAACATGTAGTGGATTCATACCTCAACACCATAACTCTCAACCTCTTAGTAGAAGGGAACGTAATGTAAGTATTGCAGTTATAAATGTAGAATGTTGCTACAGTAACAGGGTTGTGTCAATAGACATGTTGTGTATGAAGGCTCTTTTGAAACTGACATGTACACCATCAGTTACTGACAGACATCATAAAATCATCATAGTGAAGTACCACACAAATCACAGTAATGATCCTGTGGAATACAGCAGAAATATGACCAATAAACATGGACAGTCTGAAACAATCTGGTCAGTCCAGAGTGTACACAGAACTCCTTAGTGCAAGACGTGTGGACCAAGCCTGACAAAGGGGATGTTTACAGCCATGAAAATAGGGATATATCACAAATACTGGGGTAGATAAGCTCACACAGTTGATGCATTCACACCCTCCTGTCTGTCCTAATACATATTAACTGGAGGAGCTGAGGTCCCAAGCCCACATACTTCCCACTAGTTAGTGACATACATCTTCACAGCATCCCACTGCTTTTTCAGAAATACACAACACGTATGGTGGCCAGGCAACAGTTCATCTGACAAATATCTGGACATAACATCATACTAGGTAAATACACTGAGCTGCTAGGCATGTCACTGAGCACTGTCTAAACTACAGGCAGACTGCCACAACAGTAACCCAAGTTTCCTATGGGGGAATACACATGTAATTGCAAATATAGCAGCCACTACAAGCATGTAACAGCACAGAGTAACAGACACCAATGTGAAAGTGCATACCCACAACCAATCTCAACACAGTCACAGTCACAATATGGTAAGCCTGATTAATAGTACAGTATATGGACTGTATGAACAAAGCCATCCTCATATTTGCCACTCACACACTAACCCTACATATACTGGCCCAATTCACAATGTAGTCTGATACCTGACTGTGGTATGGGACATGTCTCAGTCTGACCCTACAAACATATACGCTGATAGGGTACCAGAAACTGGAGCAGCATGCAACGTCAGATAAAACAGGACCAAGAACACTGGCGTATACCCCAGTCTGTACACAAGCCAAGTAACATATTCACAATACACTGCTACACAATACTGACACTCTGTCAACAATCACCATAAGTACACAGACCTCACTACTGTACAGACTACAATAGAATGTCCAGATTTTGTCCTCAAATATAAGACCTCCTATACATATGTCTGTCAGTCTGATATATCACTGGCTTGATATCAGGAATGATGTCAGTAAATAATGATATACTGTAAATATGCACCTCTTACTGCATGACATATGGACAAAGAGTGAGAGACTTGGGGGGCAGAGGCACACACACAGGGCCATTATTGACATATTGCTGTGATAAACCAAGAAAATTGCTGGTGTAACAGGGTTTGTTGTGAGGGATATGAAGTCAGTAACACATGGATGTCACCATTTACTAACTGCAATCATCAGAGTATGCTACTGCATTTCTAAAGACAGAAAATGTGTCAGTAACACACCACATCTAAGACTCCAAACTCTGGCCAGTCTGCAGATAGCCCTACAGGTGAGAGTTTCCTCAACCACATAACACTGTCATGCCAGACTTTAAATCATGCAGAACAGCCATATCCACACAAAACATGTTAAACCAACATTACTTCAAATGTAGAACAGCAATACTTACATTCTGTTTCCAGGTCTGGAACATCCCCCTCCAATTTGTTGGCCTGTCTCCACAGTGTTTGTTGTAAGAGGTAGTTCCAACTACCCTCTGTGATGCTGTTTGTCAGGCACCCACATGAAGTCCTGCTCACAGTGAAGGAAAAGGGCCAACACCCACATGAAGTGCTTATAGGAGTGTGTTTCCATGCAATTGGCTATAAGAATGATATCACAGCTGTTCCATATGCAATTAGCAAGTGGGGGACTCCAATTCATGCACAGGCCATCAGCTGATCATGAGCATTACCTACAAAAGTCAAGCTGCTGCCTATTCAAAGCAGATGTATTTTTCCACATCTACCAGAGAGGGTGAGAGAGAGAGAGAGAGAGAGAGAGAGAGAGAGAGAAACACAGAGAAAGTAAGAAAGGAAGAGTGAAAGAGCCAAATGTGTTTGTGTATGATCCGTGGGTGGAGAGTCATCTCTGGGTATTATAACATTTGCCTATATTGTTTACTAATCCATACTGTCACATAGTAATTGCACATGGCAGTAGACATTTATGGCTGTGAATTATCTACAACAACCTCTACAGTGTTTGACAACCGTTGGCCTTGTAATGTGAATATTGGGACATATAGGTTCATAGGTTGCTACTAGGCTATTGGCCTTAGGGCCTATACAAGACTAAGCATAACAATTTCCTGGATATTTCTTCCCACAATATTTATTTCCCTGGACCCCTGTCTAGCAGGGCAACTGAAGTGATCCCTGGGTTGAATTAACTAGCTCCCATCCAATTGTCAAGGTTCCTTTTGAAGAGGGCCAAGGATGTGCTCTGCTTGACATGTATGGGCAGTCTATTCCAGAGTATGGGGAGTCTCTGGGTCAGGAACGTATCCCTCCAGCATGTTTTGTTTATTGTGATGACAAGGTTTGGATCCCTGGAGTGTGTGGCTCTGAGAGATTGGGATTCCTTTTTTTTTTCTTTTTTTTTATATGTCCTCAATATAATAGTGTAGCAAAACCCACACTGCAATGGATCCTGTCATTGCACAATCACTCTATCGCACACACAGAATACAGATGGCACACACAAACTTACCAGCACTGAGCATCAAACTCCTACCTGGCTCTGTATTGCTAGTACAGTGTTACACAGTTATCTCATGCACCACAGAGGTTATATGTCTAAGAGCTGTCCAAAGGTATCTTTGAAGGTGAGTGACATCAGCAGCAGTACTAAAGGAGGGGTAAGGGAAGTGTAGTAAGTGGGAATGTCCACAAAATCAGGTGTCAGCAAAGACACACACACACACACATTCTCACACAAACACACACATTATCATAGTTGCCAGGACCAGGATTAGAACTCCTACCTAACTAGTTTGTTGCAATCCCAAATAAAACCAAGACCCAATCCTCCAAAGGCAGACGTCCTGTCTGGTGGACCCCAGCCATAAACAAACTATACAATAGAAGGAGGAAGCTACTACATGATAGAGCAAAATCCCAAAAAGGGAAGGCATCTCTGATCAGTATTAGCAAAAAACTACGGGCACTCATAAAATCGTCTAAGGCCAGCTTCGAGAGAAAAATTGCACAGGACACTAAGGATAATCACAAGGCTTTCTTTAGTTATGTTAGGAACCTGGGTGGGAATTCCCAGATATGCTCAGAATTAGTCCAAAATGACAAAAATACACCGAGCCCACAGACATTGCCAACATCCTAGCTCACAGGTTCAGTGCAAACTTCCCCCCCCCTCCCCACCCAAAAGGCCAAAATCTATCCCCACAGGGTGCTGCCCACCTCATATCTCAGATGCTCCGGTAAGGGCCGCCTCTCCAAAGCAAAAACACAGCATCAATGGGACCAGATGGTGTCCCGGCTGCGTCCTACATGAACTCCAAGAAGAGCTAAACCCAAACATAAAACTACTGTTCAATCTAAGCCTTACTACAGGATATGTACCCAAAGAGTGGCATACAGCAACAGTGGTCCCTCTCCACAAAGGTGGTGCCTCAACGGATCCTGGAAACTATCTCCCCATAAGCCTGACTAGCTTGGTCTGCAAAGCTATGGAAAGGATCATCATGGACCTCATAAATAAAGATATTGGGGACCTACAGACACTGGATCCTACCCAGTTTGGCTTTGTTAAGGGCAGATCCTGCCTCTTAAACCTGGTCAATTTCTTTGAAACAGTCACCAAGGCCATTGATGAGGGGAAGGTGGTCCACACAGCCTATCTGGACCTCGCAAAAGCCTTCGATACAATACCCCACTCGGGCATTATAGATAAGCTCACCAGCTTAAATATAAACCCCTATGTCACTAGATGGGTTGCAAACTGGCTCAAGGACAGAACCCACATGGTTAGAATTGCTGGAGCCATGTCAGACTCCAAACCAGTTACAAGTGGTGTCCCACAAGGCTCAGTCCTGGGACCCCTCTTGTTCGGTATATATTTCTCGGCGGTACAGGCCAACACGGAAGGACTGTGGCTGACCAAGTTCGCAGATGACTGCAAACTGGGCGCCATAATCAACTCTCCAGCTGACACAAGCATCCTCCAAAAGGGCCTCATAGAAACAGACAACTGGTGCCAGAGCCATGGCCTCAAGCTAAACGCCAAAAAGTGTATAGTCATCCCTTTGGCAAAACAAAGTGCCACAAATTACCACATAGGTGGTAATCCATTAAGTACAGAAGAAGTCATTAGGGACCTGGGGACCCAAGTTGATAGCAATCTCTCATTTGACAACCACGTGGCCAAAGTGGTTAGAAAAACATTTTATATAGCCCACCTAATCATGAAGGGATTCACATCTAGATCAGGGAAGGTCATCGTACCTCTTTACTCATCCCTCATCAGGCCCATAATTGAGTACAATGCCCCTTTGGGATGTACCTTACCAGACACCTGCAGCAACTGGAAAGACCCCAAAGTACCTCACCAAGAGGATCAAAGGGCTCAAACAGATGCCATATGCTGCCCGGTTAAAGAAACTCCAGCTCTACTCAGTGGCATACCGCCTGCTCAGAGGCGATCTGTGCCTGACGTATAAAGCCATGTCCAACCCGAATTAATGGACATGCTGCACCTCAGAAAATCCAAATCCCATCGAGCTCACGCTCGAGACTTGAACCTCAGCACTGAAATAAATAGGACATGCTGGAGGGACAGATTCATAACCCAGAGGCTCCCTTCACTCTGGAATAAAATCCCAGTCCAGGTTAGGCAGAGTCCCACATTGACTCTCTTCAAGAGGAATCTTGATGAGTGGATGGGAGATTGTAGGTTTACCCCGGCTATCACTTCTGTGTCACTGTTAGACAGAGGCACAGTATACTAACCTCAAAAAAAGGCATAGCAAAATTAATTTAAAATGGGTGGCGAAAGCCAAACACATTCTGGCTAGGCTTATAAATGCCCTAGGGCAGATAGCCTAGTATGAACCTATGAACCTATGAACCTATGAACATTACAGTATTACGCAGTTATTGCAAGCAGCATGGAGCTTATAGGGTTGAAATTTGGCCATAGGGTTATTTCTAGGTGACTGACATCAGCAGGCATGCTAAAGTAGGGCAATGGGAGGTGTAGTGTGAATGGCCTCAAAATCATTCATCTCCACACACACACACACACACACACACACACACACACACACACACACACTTGTCAGTACTGAGATCCATAGGTTCATTGCTTCACAGGTGTGTAGTAGATGAATGGGCCTGAAGGCTCTACAAGGCTAGGCCAAGGGAATACTTTGGTATCGGGCCACATAACAATAGTCCCCAGTGTGGCTCAGGGGTGTAGTCCATGGAGTGGTCCCCAGGGGTGGGTATTGTATTCACCATCCACTCATCTATGTTTCTATTGTGGGTGGCCAGTGATGTTCATTGCTTCCCATGTATGTGATCTATATTCCGTAACATGGACAGTCTCTGGGTTGTGCACATGTTCCACATGCATATTCTTTGACGTGCGGAAGTGTACTTGAGGTCTCTGGGGCATGTTTTGTGGACAGATTGGTATCTTCTGATGTAGCATTCCTGACCTCATTTTATGAGACCTGGCTATGTAACTGAGGTCATGATTGCACCGACATTGACAGTATGATACAGGTATTCAGTGGAGTTAGTGGCATCTGTCCATACAGGACATGTGTATAAGGCATGGTATTCCCTTTGTGGGGTACGTTTGCAGACTCTACAGTTGTTGCAGGTGTCCAGTGGGGAACATGGCAAAGGGCGACTGTACACATTTATTTGGCGACTGAGGGGATGGAACAGGGTGCCATGTCCTTTTACTTGCTGGATAACACACACTCAGTCAGGAGATGTAACACATCAAAGTACTTTCTGATGTCAGTGGCACTGTTGTGGTCAACAGGCATGTAGTCCACTGCTGTCACACTGTGGTTACTATATGGGAGGCAATATGCAGGAAAACTACCAATAGAGTGGCTATTGCCTAGCCAGCTGTGTTTGTGTATGATGGGTGGAGAGTGTTTTCTGAGTAATAGAAAGGTTGCCTATATTGTTCACTAATCCATACTGTCACATGTAGGGTTATGGATTGTCTACGCCAACCTCTCCAGTGTTTGAGATCTGTTGGCCTTGTAATCTGGAGATTGTGACATATACTTGGTCCTCAACATAATAATTTAGCAAAAGCCCACCCCCCAATGGATGCTGTTATTACACAATCACAACCCCCACACAGGATACTGATGATAGACACACACACACACACACACACACACACACACACACACACACACACACACACACACACACACACACACTTGCCAGTACTGAGATTCAAACCCCTACCTAGCTATGTATTGCTACTACAGTGTACCTCATTTATCGCACGTGCCATGGAGCTTATAGGATGGATGTTGTCACAATGTACTTCTAAGGTGAGGAACATCACCAGCCCTTATAAATACGGGCATTGGGTAATGTAGTGGGTGAGAGATCCCAAAAGTAATTTTACCCTACACACACTTTTGCATTTGCCAGGGGTGAGGATCATACCTCTATATAACAATCTTTTCAGACCATTATGTTACACATTTACCACATGCACCACTGACCTTACATGGTTTAGGGTTGGCACAGGTACTTTAAAGGTGGATGATATCTGCAGGACTGCTAAAGTCAGGCACTGAGATGTGTACCGGGTGTAAATGGGGCCAAAATCTTTGAGTTACGAACATACATATGTCCACACACAAACACTTGCCACGGATGAGATTCAAACCCATACCTATGTAGTTATTGCTACTACATTGTTCTACATTTATGGCACACACCATGGAACTTACATGTTAGGGAACAGTGCCACGGTATCTTTGAAGCTGAGTGACATCAGCAGCAGTGGTAAAGGAGGGTAATGGAAGTGCTGTAAGTGTGAATGACCATAAAATCAAGTCTCTACAAGGATACAAACACTCTCTCACACAAACACTCACATTTACACAGTTGCCAGGATCAGGATTAGAACTCCTATCTAACTAGTATGCTACACTACAATATTGCGCAGTTATCACAAGAGCCATAGAGATTATATGTTGGCAAGCTGTTCAAAGGTATCTTTGAAGGTGAGTAACATTAGCAGCAGTGCTAATGAAGGTTTATGGGGAGAGTAGTAAGTGTGAATGTCCATAAAATCAGGTATCATCAAAGACACACACACACACTCTCTCACACAAACACACACAGTTACACAGTTGCCATGTCTGGGATTAGAACTCCTACCTAACTAGTATGCTACACTATAGTAACCCCGATCCTTTGCCCCTGGTGGGCTTGAGCTTACTGAATATTTTTTTATGGTATGGGTTGGGACAAGGTTAAAGGAGAAAGAGTTTACACCCTCATTGTTGGCTACGGGGATTGTAGTAGTGATGTTTTGGTCATAGTGAATAAGTGAGTGAATTGTGTTTATGAAAAAGGAATTGAATTGTGTTGCAATGTTATCATTTGATGGGGGTGTGGTAGGATTGGGGGTGGACATACTACCAGGTTGCAGGAGTTTGTTTATAGTGGCCCAGAATTTTGGGGGGCTGTTTTTGTTACTTTGCTGTACAGTGATGCACTAGAATGTAGAAGAATGTATGTTTGACATATTATAGTGTATTGGCCTTGGATATGTGTGAGTATTCCTATCCAGTGTGTGTGCAAAGCATGACTGGTGCACAATTTGGTGTGTGTGCACAGACATCTGCAAATGACAAATATGTATAGTATACTGTGTTGTCAGACATGGGCTTCATTTCTCTAAGTGTAGGAGCATGCCCAGTATGACCTTCTGTATTGAGTGTGTAAATCCATTTCAGCTAGGGTTGTGCTCCAGTCCAGAGTTTGGTGTTCTACATCTACAGCTAGCAACCTGTTTTTGCAGGATATCTGTAGATAGGTTGACAATACGGAGTCACAAAGGGTGACAGATAGTGGGATACTGTAACTATTGCTGTCTGTGCTGCTTGTGTTACATGGTTGGTGTTAGCAGAGATATTCAGACATATGTAATGTTTTACTTTATGATGTATTATGTCATTAACTACTGACAGATATACTTATTTGCTCACAGTTATTTCCTGGGAAATACAAGATGAATGAAGCTGTGTCCAGTATTGTGGTCTGCAGCCTACAAATTCTTGCACACTCATGCCATTTGGGAGAGGTAGCTGCAGACACTTGCTGATGGGTCTGTGTAAATGTTCCAGCACCTTGGTACTATGGTGGCTGAAGATCCCCATCTTGTACATATATTGACATAACAGAATGGCCATATCCTGCTTTGGCCATACCTCTCAGCTGTACAGATTCACCCAGGTTACCCAGAGGCAGGGCTCATATACATGGTCAGTTCCCCTTCACATTGTGTTTTACAAGCAGGTTTGTAGCCACCCATTACTGGGTTTTCAGGCAGGGGTAGTATGGGCACACATCAGAGTTTCAGACTTCACACACTCCATGATGTCCATGTTTCTACACCCCTCCATTCTGTCATTCTATCCTCTTCCTAACATTATGTGAGTGATATCTGAGAAGTATCCCTATAGTTGGCCCTTCATCCCACTGGTATTTAGGGGTTGATCCACAGTTCATGCATAGCCAGGGAATTGTTATGGCTAGGCTTGTATAGGCCCAGGGCTGATAGCCTAGTACCAACCTATGAACCGATGAACATGGTGGGCATGCTACTGGGATTTGTCAACATGGCCTTGGATTTGTGTTCTGTTGACTGAGTTATGTTGTTAGGACGCCATGAGATACCATACATTGGCAATAAGGGTGAGCACAGGCTTTTGACAGAGGACTGTAGGCCATTTAGTAGTGATACAGGCCATCTATAGCAGGCCAGTGCATTCTGTTACTCCTACATTTCCAGGCTGTGAGCCAGTGGATTCCCCTGGGGTGAAAGGGTAAGTATGCGGGTTGTTAATGGCAATAGTTCATGTCCATATTAATCCATTGGTCTGGGTGCAGGAAGGGTGCTGCTTACATCTAGGGACACACCTGCATGGGACACCTCTTCAGCATGCCGCATTCTGTGGGTATTCCCATACAGAAGTGGGGTCATACTGTACTCATTCCCAACAGCAGGGATATGACCTGTGATAAACCTGTGGCTAATGGTGGGGTGAGCTGATTGCATGTGTGATATGGAAGATACTTGCAGATGACTCACAGATATACATCGGACATTCCCCTTATGTTGCCTTGTGCTGGGACATAGGCAGTCTCTCATTACTTCATAACTGTGCCTTTTGTAGTCTGCCAGTAATTGGCCAGACTACATCAGTATTCCATACTACACAGACAACTAATGTGCTGCATATCTGTATGTACACTTCCAAAGGTGTGTAGAGTTGACAGTTACATTTTATGTACTCTGTCTAGTGTACTTCCACCTGTGTACTGTGTGTATGTATGGGCACACATTCATGGCATGTCCCTCTTTCAGATGGTGACAGATATTGACATCTGGACAGTGAGTATAGATGACTGCTGACATGGGTATTGCTGAGAAGCATTGTGGATGGCACTGCAGTTGTCGGAACATGGCCCTGTCATCCACAGTATTGCCCATAGGCCACCGAGACACAACCCTCTATGCCTACATGCTGACCACTTCCAGACAATATTGAACACACAACAGCCTAACACACGGACCCCTGCATATTGTACACATGCAACAATCTGTCCTGTAGATTGGGCCAGCTCAGGTAATCTGTGCTACACTGTTATTACACCTCACACTTACATGTTACTGCATTTCTACATAGGATTGTGGGGGGGCACACCTGACGACTTTAAACATTTGTTATGACTGTACTGGTATTTCAGGTACACTGCTGGCTTCCATTTCATTTTGTATTCTGACCTATCATGCAGACTGGAGACATATCAGTAGAGTACAGATCTTAGGTTTTACAGATCTTAGGTTTTATTGACCTACATTTCAGTTTCAGACTTCTAACCCTTCAGAACTAACATACAAGTGCCAGACCTGTTGTAGTCTATCTGTGTAGGTCTGGAGGGGGGCTGTTCACCATTGCCATCAATTGGAGGCCTTAGCGCAGCCTTTCTTTATGATCATCTAAACCTGTACTGCTGGCCGAGGCAGGTGGTGGGTATGTGAGCCTCACTGACATGCATGTGTGTGTCCTATGGACACACATTTGGGTCACCACATGTACTGCAGTGGGATTTGTCACCTTATCTAGTACTGCCTAGTATGTTGGCACCAGTATTTGTTATGGATTTCATGCTGCCCATATAGGTGCCCACTATCTGCTGCCATCCCATTCAGTCACCCAATTCCCATGCATGCTCACGTCCATACCATAGATACAACTATCAGAACATACTACTCCATCCAGCAATTGATAGGAAGAGTGATTTACCTTGTGGCTGTGCCAGTATTGAGGATGGTGCTGGAGGGCTGACTATGTTGGATGCACATAGTACACTCCCTATACATGGTAAAGCAGAGGTAGTGTCATATTTGGCATCCCTTTTATTGTTTGTGTGTGTCAAAGAGAGGTGTCATTCCCTGGGTCCCTAGCGTGTCAGTGTATGTGCTATGCGTTGCCTCTTTGCCAAGGCCTGGGCATACTGGGCATGTCTCCTTCTGCCTACATGGGCAGGCTCCGGTATTTCTAACTCTGAGTCCCACTGTGCCTGGGATGGCCTTACCAATGGTAGGGAGCAGTGTGGCATTGCCCCGTGCTGTTTCTGCTGCAGCTGTTTTCACAGGATTATATTGTGTAGCATGGCACATACTATGAACATTTGTATACATGTAGCTGGAGAGTACTGCAAGGCCCCACCGGATATGTCCAGGCAGCGGAACCGTGACTTTAGCATCCCAAACACACACTCTATTATGATTCTGGTTTGTGTGTGTGCCTCATTATGGAGTTCTTGTTCGGGCACGTATGCATTTCTGAGCGGTGTCATCAGCCACTGCTCGAGTGCGTAATCAGCATCCCCCACCAGGTGGCCATATGGGATGTCCCCATTGGCAAATGACTGGTACAGCTGTGTCATATGCCAGATGTGGGAGTCGTGATAGCTTCCAGGACTGCCAGCACACACATTCAAGATAATGCCCTGGGCATTGCACACAACCTGGCAATTGATGGAGGGGAAGCCCTTGCAGTTTATGTAGACCCTACCCCACTTGCTGGGTGGTGCTTTGATGTGTATGCGTTTGCAGTTTATAGCACCAACTACCTCAGGGTATTCTGCTATTTGATGGAAGAAATGCATATTGCTTGTCAATGCCTCATGGGTGTTGAGGAAATATATGTGCTCACCAGCATGTGCTGACATGGCATCCAGGAACTGGTGGAGTACCCTGGATACTGATGCCTGTGAGATCCTCGTGATATCCCCAGTTGTCATTTGGAGGGTACCTGTGGCTAGTATTCTTAAACCTACACATACCTTGGTATCCACTGGGATGGGTTCCCCCTCTGTTGGATCTTTGTGTGAGGCGGGGCTGGCACAGCTCAACAATTTGCTGTAGAATGTCCCTGTCCACCCTATAGCGCTCCACTATCTCCAGCTTATGGAGCCCCTGGTAGTTTACCCTGGGTCTGTACACTCTTCTCCTTCTCCACACTGTGGGTTGGTTGTCACCATTCACATCCTCACCACCCTCAGCCTCTTCACATATTGATGTATGAAAGCGACAGAAGCCCCTAACATTTTGTTAGTTTTGTCAGGTAAAATTTTTGTGAGAAAAACCAGACTGGAAGGTGTTTGCATAATTTATAGTAGAGTACTAGGCTGTTCCATGTGTAATTGGCTGATTCTGATACATTTCACCTGCCAGCTATGCTAGTTCTCCTTTATTTCTTTCCTACTGCTGTTTTCCCTTCCTATTGCCTTCCCGTTTAAGCCTTGAGGCGTGGCGTGCATACCCAGTGCTCAAATGTGAACAGAGCTATTTCCTGTTTTTTTTTTTTTTTTTTTTGTTTAAAACCCAGTGCGAAGAGCACACACCCATTTTGCCAATGTAAACAATGCTAGGCAGCCTCAAACACACACCCTTCCTTAGCTGTGCTTAGCTAAGGGCAAACATGGGCCACAGAGCTCCAATAAGCTTATAGCATGCATGACACTCCCCCTTATGAGGTCATCCACCTCTTAGACTTATACAATGGTGTTGCTGCAACTACACAGTTGGGTGCAGGCTAACACTGAGAGGAAATCTGTGATTCAGTATCAATCCCCTCATTTGCATAAAACAGAATGCTAATTCATAGTTACCACACTCACACTCAGCCTTCCCCCTTAGCAACCACTATTCCCTGGTATTGTTGTCCTATGCATACCATTGACTATTATGGCAAAATGTTGATTTGGGTTTAAAGCTCATTTCCAACTTTTTTTTTTTTCGGGCCAGTCCCGTTTGTGCACCGCTGCCCTACGCTTAAACGGCCAAAATTGGCCAAAAAAAAAAAAAGTTGCTTTTTATAATTTTGCAACTATTTCTCATGCCAATGGCCATATATTTGGCCATTGGCATGCCTACTACATTGAATACATGTTTTCTTTAGAGCTGTCAGGCCACCGTTTTATAATTTGTAGAAATGTATTTGGTAACCGAATACATTTCTGCAGGTTACACTATTCCTGCACAAATGCCTACCTGCTTCCTGGATTGCTAATTCACCTCATTTGCATGTTTTTCACCAGCAAATGAGGTAATTAGCATATAGCAGTGGTGTCCGCGTGGGAATAGTGTAGGCGCACTTGTGCACATCTTGGGGGCTCATTCCTGGATCGCTCAGCGGCCATATTGCATGCAGCAGCTCTTGCACTATTCAGGCACTCCATGCAGAGCTTGCTGAATCCGGCCAAGAGTTTTTTCTTTGAAGTGCTGAATATTCTTGCTGTTGGACTGTATTTATATATATGTCTATATGTGTGTGTGTGTGTGTGTGTGTGTGTGTGTGTGTGTGTGTGTCTATAGATATATATATATATATATATACACACACACATACATACATGTGTGTGTGTGTGTGTGTGTGTGTGTGTGTGTGTATGTATATATATATATATATCTATATATATATATAGATATATATATATCACATAGCTCATGTTCACCAACTTGACTACTGATATATATTTTCATCCCAAGTGATGTTCTTCAACTTGTCTACTGTCAACCAAATTGTCAATGTTTGTAACTGATTTTGGATATTTGTCAATGATTGTAACTTAATATGAATATTGTTATATGTGGAGCTTTTTTCCCCTGGAGTCTGCTGAAAATCGAGGTGACATGGTGGCATTTTGAAACTTTACTTACTGAAAACCTCAAAATATTAAAACAAAAAACAATCTTAGAAGAAAGCAAACAGTTGCCCTTTTTGATTGTTTAAGGAAAACCCTACAACTAAATTCATACATACCTTATTTGAACAATGGTAATGTTATGAAGATAATTTTTTAATGAAAAGTGTAGGGTTGGGGTTAGGGACAGGGTTAGTGTTAGAACACAACAGTAAGGATGGGCAGGGGACTTTTTCTCCCCACATCACCTTACTAATGGGTGCTATCCCAAATCCTAGCCCTGTCACTAACCCAAACCCTAAATCATACCTTAGAAGTCATTCAAACACACATCATATACAGCAGCATACATGCACATCACTAAATATGTGTGTATATGCATATATATATATATATATATATATATATATATATATATATGTGTGTGTGTGTGTGTGTGTGTGTGTGTGTGTGTGCAAACACTGCTCTCTTTCCTTCATTTCCTCTCTCTCATACTGTGATGTCATCTTTAGTC
Source organism: Protopterus annectens (assembly GCF_019279795.1). Lineage (NCBI taxonomy): Eukaryota > Metazoa > Chordata > Ceratodontiformes > Protopteridae > Protopterus > Protopterus annectens. The sequence continues at coordinate 488,110,266 of NC_056741.1, read as the reverse complement.
AGGTGACAGGACTATTTTACTGTAAATGAGTACAAAAGATTACTGTTAAATATATATGTATAGCTATCTAGCTAGCTATATTCACTTATTTTTTATTTAATAATTTAATAAATATATAAATAAATTACTCTAGATCATATTCCACAAGTGTCATGTCAAGCTCAATGGATGAGAGCAGCATAACCCCATTGCAAAGCATTTGTCATATAGCCAGTAAGCCAGTCATCTATTTATTAATTACTAAAGACTAAATGTGGCTGGTATAAAAACGGCTGTCACTGACAGCAAATTCTGCAAACCTGCATTCACACAAGTAAGACACCATTTCGACCTTATAATTCTACAGAAAATTTCCATTTTTTTCCAAACCCCTGTGGGTAGAAGGGCTGCTGTAATGTGACATGAAGTTTAATACATATCAGAAGTAAGGCTCATAGCACACATTCCAAGGCCTCATTAAGTTATGTGAATCCATCAGCCAGTCTAGATACACTTTTACAACCTCAGTCTGTCTTTACCATCATTCTACTATGCAGGCAAAGTCAGTCAGTATGTAGTAAAGTAATTTGGGTAGTAACCTTGCAAGAATTTGGAAATGGGGAAAAAGAGCGAGGTACTAGTATAAAATGATGCCATCATTAATAGCAATAGGAAATCAAACTGGAGACTCAGGGGGAGGGTCAAGTCATCTGTTCATTGCCAGCTGGTGTTTCTATATTTACATGCATATTAGTAGCTTGACTCGGGATGTATGGAATGCTTCATAGTGCTGCTGTTGTGGTTCCATTTATTAATGATATACAGTAAAGTTCAATGCAATGAAACGACACATCTCAGCTATGCAGATTTTTGCAGAATGTCCAGATTTTTGACTCATATTGTTGGTCTGTTTCTCATAAAAATTGTGGTTTTCTGGCTAATCACTGGCAAATTGTTGAGGGTTAAGTTAGAAAATAATCACAGACATTTGAGTTTCAGACTTTATAACCTTCAGAAAATTCATGTTAATACAAAACCTGTTAATCTATCACATTTCTAAGTTTGTATGCACAATATTTATAAACTGTCCCTATTTATGGGCCTTTGTTCCCCCATTATATATGGTTTTGTCCAGATTTTTTGCTCTTGGTGGTTGAGTGGCATGAATGAAACACAATAATGCAGCTTTAGAATGGAAGAATGTCTTCTTCCATATGTCTGCCCATTTTTAAAATGCCTTCATTATCCATATGCCTATATTTTAGATATTTGCTTCAAGCCCCATGCAGTCTTTCATTGAAACAAAAATGTCTTCTGTTTTCTCTAAAGTTTCTGCTTGACAGCTACTGGTAAACATCTCTTCATATGCTCGGGTTTTCTGATTTTGTCATACCTATACATTTTAATGGGCAGTAATTGTTCAGTCTTATTGCTCCAATGCCTTTTATAAAAATATGGAAACTTAAGAAATGAAGTTTGGCAACAAGCTAAGTTTTCCCGGGACATCTTCATGGGGGGTTAGGTTAATATTAGGGGGAGTTAAGTGGGTTGGGGAGGTGAAAGGATTAAGTGGAGGCAGGGATGGTTGGGTGGAAATGAGATAATGATGGGGAGGGGCTTAAGAGGTTTAGTTTAGTGTAGTTGGGTTAAGCAATCACATTTTGGCATGAACTTGCTATGGCAAGGTACGCCCATGACGACCTGTCTGATAGTGTTGTGTGTGGGAAGGTAGGCCTTGGAAGGAGTGTTGTAAGTTGGTAGAGCATCTATATGGAGGTGTTGCTGAGGTCAGTTATGAGATTCACATAGGTAATAGTGTTCACTGATGTGTGGGTTGCCCCAGCATAATCTCGATGTGGAGGCCTGGTGGTGTTGTCTTGTTGATTGCTGGATGGGGTACTTTGCCCCAGCATAGTCACGGAGTGGAGGCCTGGTTGGATTTTGGGGTGCTGGGTGACCTCTTTGATGGTATTTGCATGTATGCATCGGACCTTGGGGGAGGGCTCCATGGGGAATGAAGCAAGTTGGTTGCCTTTCTCGTCTTCCACCTGGATCCGGCTTCCTTGGGTGTTTTGAGTGGTGAGGCGACTGCAGCTGTAAGCTGGTGGTTGCTTCTGTAGATTAGATATACAAAAAAAAAAAAATAAAATTACCTGTCTTGATATTTCCAGTGGTGTTTTGGAGCTGCTGGGAGACGCAATTACTTTTTCGCGGGCTGGGGGATTTTCTCGGCTAGAATGTTGGCTTGTCTCATGGTATTGGCTTGGCTTTCTTTGGTCCGGGGAGAGGCATCCTTACTTCTGCTTCGGCTGTTCTCCATTTTGTGGGGAAGTGCATTTGGCGATCAGCAGCCATGGTGGAGCATGCGCGTGGCTGGAGTTTCTCATGCAATGCCTGAACGGCACCTCTGTTCTGCTTCCTCTGCAGTTTTCAATCCTTAAAATAAATCCAGAAACTGTCCTGCACTGAAAAAATGTTCTACAATAGCGTGAAAGTTTGAGCAATTGTGGTACAACTTAACTTAACCTTTTTAAACAACAATACTGAGTCTGGAAGTTAACGTATGAAAACTGAAAACTAGTGAATAACGCTGCATAAATCACCAGATCTGAGCAAAATACTAAATAGCACTTTGCAGTGAAAACACTGACTTGGAAAGTTACTTGGCAATACATGCTTACTCCTATAAATGAGTAGCCTTCATACACCAACATTATAACATAGAAATGTATAACGCTAAATAGTGTTGATTTGAGGAGTGTGGTAATGGCGCCAGGTTTGAAGTGCTTTCCAATGGTGGTAATGGTTATGTTGGGTTGTCAGGGTGTGATGCTTGTCCAATATTGATTGTTGACTTTTGAGGTTATGAGGGCTGTGACTTTTCAGAGGTTTTATGGCTTTTGGTTGCTTTGGGTTGTCATCAGGCCTCTTTATGGGCAGAGTTTCTTGTCGGTTTAAAAGGCCTCTTTATGGACAGAGTTTCTTGTCAGTTTAAAAAAAAAAAAGGCTTTGGCGGATGTTTTCTTTGCTCAACGTTGGCTTTTGTGTGTGATTCTTCTGTGGGTTTGGCTGGCGATCAAGAAATCAGTGAGTTGATGTTTTCTTTTGTTTCGGGTATCTCTGCCCTTTCCACTGGCCCTTCTTGTTGTGGGGATCTGGATTTTGGATTGTTTTTGTGACTGTTTCTCTTGGGTGGCATCTGTCATGATGGTGGTTTGGTTCGCCCTGATGTTTTGTATAAATATTGAATTATGAACTTATGAACTCTGCACATAGCTCTAATGCTTGTTTATTGAACTAACATACATGAACTTTATAAAAGAAACATTTTAAAATACATCAGCTTCATATAGAAAGGGAACTACACAAGTGAATTACATGAAATATAATGTGACAGTAAAGAAAATTGACGAGTTGTCTTTCTTAGTGGATGAGTTATACACTGAGATGTCAGTGCCTCTACTGACAGAAGAGCCAACAAGCCCTTAATACCCTCCAACTAACTGCCCTAAGAGTTGACCCAGTTCCAGATTTGGGAATTTATGTGGACAGTAACCTAACTCCTGAGCAACATGTGTCCATTGTTCTAAGAAAGTCCTGTATTGCACAGCTTATAAGCAAAGGGATTTTGTCTAGATCTAAGGATGCCATTGCCCCACCCCTTTCCTCAGCCCTCATTAGTCCAATCTTTGAATATAATTCCACCTTTTGCAGGTATCTCCAAACACATGCAACTGAAAGCCCACAAAGATACATTTCTAGAAGGACACATGGCCTAAGCAACATGTCCAACATGGACCACCTCAAATCCCTGTCACTATACGCAGTATACTACAGACTGCTAAGAGGTACCTGTGCCTGGCATACAAGGCAGCCTCTGACCCAATATTGATGGTTTTACTGCACATCAGCAAGTCAAATGGCATCTAAACTAATCAATCCAGGGATCTAAACCTCTTCTGCAATATCAAGGGAATGCTTTGGAGAGAGAGGTATATCTTGCTGAGGATAAGGCTGCTGTGAAACAGACTCCCCATTCACATAAAGCAAGGTTCATACTTGTCCATACTGAAGTGCAACTTAGATTTATGGAAGGAAACAGAACATTTACTCCAAGACTGCCCCTACTAATGGACAGAGGCAGATGCTAAATCCTTTATCCCACGTATGGAACCCCTCACATTATCAATGATATGATCCCGATTATTGTCATTAGCGGTAATATAAAATTATATAATTATTGATCAATGGAAAGATAAGGCCAGTCTGTAACCAAATGGAATATGTTATTTGAACTCCAAAAAATGGAAAATGGCTAGGTTTAAAATGGACCACAAGGGAGCTATCTTAGTATTTATCTGTGAAATGTATAATAATGCATATGAATGTATAAGAAACAGTCCCTTTAGCTTCATAACAATTTGACTCTGATGAGACTTCAGAGCTGGATGACCTTCAGCTAAGCCAAATAAATGTTAAATGGGTACAGTGGGAGGAAGACAATTTGATCATAGCAAGGGAAAATATTGGCACATATTAGATTTGCTGCATTGTCCATTTTGTTCCATATTATGTTGGTTAGTGTGCCTCATTTGGAGATGGAAGGTTAAGAGCTAGGCAGATGGTTTTACAATATAAGTTAGCTTAGCTTATACAGGGCGCTAATTGATGTGGTCTGGAATCGCAAGGTTACCCGGGTTGTGGATATTCATAGGTCCTTCATGTGTGGGGTTTAGTTTTAACATACTTGACTGGGAGTTAAACTTCTCTTAGATATTTGATAGCGTCATTGGAAGTATAGCTTCAGTTATGGCTGCTTTGTTATAGATGTGAGATGCGGCGGTACATTCCTTCCTGGATTGGCAGGATAGGTTGTCCTTGAAGATGTCTTGGAATGTCTGTTATGTATTTTGGGTGATTTACATGAATCTTCTTTCTTGCAGATGGGGACTTGTAATGCTGTGACTGTAAGTTGGAATAGGTGGGTATAAGGTGGAGCCTTCTTTTTACATATTAGAGGGTTTACTTTTTCCTTTTCTTTGTAGATGGTGGTGTGCCAAGTACTATTGGTGGTGATACACAGTGAAGTTTGCCAATGACAGAAGCAGTGGTCATCAAGAAGGTTACACATGGGGAGCACAAGTGGGCAACAGTTCCTGACGGAAATTGCTGAAGTGCAGAAGGCATTATGCAGTGACTTGACAAGAGGATTTGAAAGGTGATGTTCTGATGGGATGGATGTTCTTGCCACTTGAATGGGACTCAAGGTGGGTCTGAGTATTACCTTAGTAAGGAATGTTAGATCTTTGCGTTAATTAGTGGAGCTGATTATTGGGCTGGGATATGGGGCAATTAAGGAAAAGGTAGGTAGGAGTGCTGAGGAGTGTGGGGATCCCATGGGATGAGTAGAGTCACAACAGTCATAGGAGCATGGGAACTTATTAGGCTGCAGCCTTATGGCTCCCGCAAGGCAGTGAAGTTCAATATTTGCTCTCTTAGAACCTTGGGTGGTTGCATTCACTCATCCAGTTTGAACTTTAGGTGGGGGAAAGGGACAATGAGGTGTTGGAGAAGATGTTGGCTTTTGTTCCTATTGGATGGTAACTTTGGGAGTGACAAATTTGTCCCTTGAGTAAGTGGTGTTAATGTTGCATACCAGGTTAAGGTTTTACAGAATAGCACAAAGATCATTTCATTTGGGTTTGAGTGAATTTTGTAGATAGGGTTTAGGAAGCATGGTAGGTAGGTGGCTGTAATGGGGTGGCTTTAGAAACTGGGTGAATGGTTGCAGGGGAGTTAGAAGGTTTAAAGGAAGCTTGGTTGCAGGATAAGGCAGGTGTAGGACAAGGGGTGCTGGTTTCTGCCAGCTAAGGTAGGACATTAAAGTTGGAGTTAGACTGTTCCCTACAGTAATGGAGTTGTTGCACATATAGGATATGCTACAGTTAACAGGGGCTTGGGTGTGAGACTTGCTACTAGTTGTTTGACTGGGTGTCGTCTTGAGTTCAAGGGTTATAGTTTGTGGTTTTTGATGTGGTTATAGGCTGTCAATACTTTCAGTTTGAGCCATGATTTCAGCTTTGAAGGCAGTGGGCTAAAAGGGTATGTGTTCTCTTGGTGGTTGTTCCAGTGTTACAATGGGGTGACGGTAATCCTACTTTATTTAGTTTCATTATGGTGTGTTTCAGTGATGGCAAGGCAAAGGGGTTTATGACGGGATTCTAAGGTGCTTTACAGATGATGGGTACGCCAAATGATGTTTGGCTTGACCCTTCCCTTTATGGGAAGTGGATTGAACAATTTTGGGTAGAGGGGAGGGGGAACATCCTGGTCAGGCTGGTTGGTGGAGAAGAGACATAGGCTTGCCCTCTTCTGTTCCCCCTCTGATGTCTGGATGTTCATTTCAAGGATCTGGGGGAAAGGAAATGAGTAGTTGGAGGAAGCTTGCTGAATAGATAAGCAAGCTGAGGTAAAGATGGTGCTTATTTGATGGAAGGTAATTCAATGGATGGTGTATGAAGTCAGTTGGGATGCTGCTTCTTAAGTAAAGTAAGTGAGCAGAGGTATGGACCCTGCTTGTTGGGCAGTGTGAGTTGGTACACTGCCCTGATTAACATTACAGTGAATGGTGTATGAAGTGAGATGGGACGCTGCTTCATAAATAAAGTAAGTGAGTAGAGGTATGGACGCTGCTTACTGGGGCAGGGTGAGTAAGTACACTGCCCTGATTAACATTACAAGGATGTTATGCTGCATTTAGAATCAATTTTATCATGAATAGTTGTAATTAATAAAGTTGGTGATCAAAGCTATGTTATGGAAATCTAATAAAGGTCATCAGATGTCATTTGGTGTGATGTGTGTTATTGAAGGGGACCGGGACAAATTAAGTTTGGCAACAAGCTAAGCTGTCCCGGGGCATCTTTGTGGGGGGGTTAGGTTAATATTAGGGGGAGTTAAGTGGGTTGGGTTGGTGAAAGGGTTAAATGGAGGCAGGGATGGTTGGGAGGAAATGAGACAATGATGGGGAGGGGCTTAAGAGGTTTAGTTTAGTGTAGTTGGGTTAAGCAATCACATTTTGGCGTGAACTTGCTACCCACCCTCCCTCCCTCTCTTTATTGGTGGGGAGTAGGGTTATTTGTCAGTGTGGGTAGGCAGAGAAGAGGGATAGGCTTGCACTCTTCTGTTCCCCCTCTGATCTTTGGATGTTCATTTCAAGGATCTGGGGGAAAGGAAATGAGTAGTTGGAGGAAGCTTGCTCAGTAGATAAGCACGTTGAGGTAAGGATGGTGCTTATTTGGTGGAAGGTAATTCAATGGATGGTGTATGAAGTGAGTTGGGATGCTGCTTCTTAAGTAAAGTAAGCGAGCAGAGGTATGGACCCTGCTTGTTGGGCAGGGTGAGTTGGTACGCTGCCCTGATTAACATTACAATGAATGGTGTATGAAGTGAGATGGGATGCTGCTTCATAAGTAAAGTAAGTGAGTAGAGGTATGGATGCTGCTTACTGGGGCAGGGTGAGTAAGTACGCTGCCCTGATTAACATTACAAGGATGTTATGCTGTATTTAGAATCAATTATATTATGAATAGTTGTAATTAATAAAGTTGGTGATCAAAGCTATGTTATGGAAATCTAATAAAGGTCGTCAAATGTCATTTAGTGTGATGTGTGTTACTGAGGGGGACTGGGACAATATAAATTTACTGAAGAGTGTAGTTGGTATATTCGTATTCTATTAAAATAAATTTCATCAGAACAGGATAAAATGACCAAATTTAGTGGAATCTCATTTCTTTCAAAGAACAGAATGTGTAGAGTAAGATAAAAAAATGTTGAGGTAAAGATGCTTCCCTGTGCCACCAAGGATGTGAAATCTCACAGTCTGTATATTCAGAAATGCAAGGTTACGGGGTTATGGAAACAGCTTTCCCCTGCAAAAGTGCTTGCTTTTTGGTTCACTGTAAAAGACAACAATGTCTGTAACTATTCTTTTTTAACATTAGCAGGGGTATCATGTACTCTAAGTGGAATTATTGTGAATCCATGCAGTTTCCCCTCATACAGTAATTGACTGAAACCATGCATTTCTCAACCTACTTTCTGTTCCATCATTTATATCTTATCAATGTGCTTTTCCTTATGGGACTACCATATCTGTGCACCATTAAACCATATAGCCTTGTAAAGTAGCTTTAGAACATTTGTACTTTGGAATGAAGGAAAAGTTGGGAGAGTGGCCTAATGGTTACGGTGTTTGCCTTACAAACACAAAGTGCAGGGTTTGAGTCTCAGAAGGGATAATTGGCTAGGCTTAAAATGTCTCGCAAGGGCAGTTAGCTTAGTACTAATCTATGAACCTATGAAATAAATTAAAGTATACATTCCAGATACTTCTAAACACTTACTCTCTAGCTAGTTGCATTTGATTTAGGTGGAAAATAGCTATTTGTGTCCTTATCTGATTTGCCTGAGGGTTAGTCTTTCATCCTGCTAGTATAAAAGATTCACATATTTGCAGATTTGTGCTCAGTATCTAAGAACTTCCTTCCTTGTTGCCTGGCATGGAATACTTCTAACATCATCTGACATACAAAGCTGATATAAGTATATTTTTTGCACTTGCTATAACTGTTTCAGTGATATTTAATAATTCTGTGCTCAGTGTTGCAAAGTCCGTGTGTTAAACTGGTCTCTGGCTTACGTTTGAACATTTACTCTGACTGGCTTCATTTGATTTTCTCTCCCACCCACTCTATTGTTGTTGTGTTCTTATAACTTGATGGCTTTGCTTTGCCCGCCTCCTATTATACATTTGTTTTTGGACACTCCTACCAGTCCCATCACATCAGCTCATTCTACTGAGTACAGTGAAACTATTTGGGAAGGCCCAGCCCCCATATCATCAACCTCTAAGACCAAGAAACCTGGACAAAATGATATATAATGGAGGACAAAGGCCCAAAAATAGGGACAATTTTTAAATATTGCTCTTACAAACATAGAAAGTTGATAGAATAACAGATTATAAATTAGCATGACTGTTATGATATCTGTAACTCAAACATCTGTCATTATTTTTTTTACTTTAATCCTCAGTGATTTGCCAGAAAAATCAACATTTTATGAGGAACAGACTAAAAATATGAAGCAAAAATCTGGTCATTCTGCGAAAATCTGTACAGTTGAGAGGTATGCCACTCCCTTAGCCTCTTAACCTTGAATTTTCTTCTGTTTCCTCCCTTTCTACTTGACAACAAATAGCACTCTATTCAGTTACTTTTAATGTATTTTACTGTATTTATACCATGTCTTTTCCCTACTTTAATACTTTATTTTACTTTTGTTCTTAAAACTGTTCAAATGCATTTTTACCACCTCTTTTATTGCTGCTTGTTAGTAGCCTGATTACATTGAGAACATTGTTTTACCGAATTGCTGCTTTATAGTGTTTTTTTTTTTTGCCATTGTGACTGCGATTTTAAACAGTTTAAATTTCAAATACCTCTGCACTTTTTAGCATAGGCTAGAGTCAGTATTACGAAATCTAGTCTGTCTTGTATCACTTGAACACTAAAACCAGCTCTTCACTGAGATACTGAAAGATCTGAGGCATCCATTGCTTCCAAATAACTATAAGTGCCTGTTTCTGCTCTTATATTGCACTCTTTGTTTGTATTTGCATTCTACTGTCTGTCTGAATTGCCAGAACTGTTTTTGGCCACAGTTTACTGAATACTGACCTAGTTCAGCTATACCATAGCCCAGTTCCAGGCTTGCTGTTTTTGGGTTTGTTTTGTAACCTCTGAATATCAACTTCAAGGCATCTTTGTTGGAGAAGGCCTTTCTGCACCCTTGTGAGAGGAGAGTGCTGTCTTGGTCCCATCTAATCGGGGTGATTTCAGTAGAGCTCAGAGAGTGCATTCGTATTTGCTAGTTTGAGTTAAAAGGGTTATTTCTTGTTTTATATTACCCCCACGTCTGTGCTTCTTTCATGTAGCTCACCATCGTGCAGTGCTGCGCAGTGGTAGTTACTGTTGGTGGTTATAGTAGCAAACATTTGCTTGTTAAATTTTCCCTCAGCACCAAAGGTTTTTCACTGTTCAGCTCAATTGTCAGGTAGAACACTAAGCCTAGCCTCAGAAATACCAACACACCTCTCAGCCACTAGTCATTCCTAAGTGCAACCGCTCTTCCTGACCATATAAATTTACCTAACACTATGGATGTACAATTTCCAACAGTTTCTCCAGCCAGCTTGGTTAACATGGGCATCCTGAGACAGTATAGTAACTGCCTCATGTTCACCGACAACCCTCTGCTCCTAGACTGCACAAACTCAAAATGTGAGCGATACAACTATATTAAGAATCTTCAGTCCATGCTCTCTCACACACCAGTCAGTACATATGCCAATGATTGGGTCATCAGCATGCACACTTCACCTCCTACTCCACCTATACCCACATCACACATACCTACATATGCAGAAACATACCTAAACACCAAACACAAGCATGCTACACATAATACTTCCTCTGCAGAACATAATACACATAATAGCTCACATAACAGTGTCTCACCTGTCAGGCCCTTGAGAAAAAACACAAACCCAAACATTTTAGTCACAGGTGATTCCATCATGAGACACACAGATATCCCCCTCACTAGGCTGGATAAGGAGAAGGTCATGGTCAGCTGTCTGTCAGGTGCCAGGATCCACCATATCACACATGCACTCAAGTCTCTCAACAATAGGTACTGTTACCACTCTGTCATAGCCCATGTTGGTGTGAATGACTTGAGATGTACCTCTCTGGACTATATGAAGAGAGAAATGGTTGAGCTCTTGGACTATACATCTTAGGCTGGTATGTCCTTATTCTTAAGCAGCATTTTACCTTCACCTAGGATGATGCCTCAATACAAACAGAAAATGATTGACTTCAGTAACTGGCTTAGTTCCTGTTGTCATTCCAAGTGGATACAGTATATGTCAGCCTGGGATGACAGGATTGACAGACCTCGATCTACCAAAGATAGTCTTCATCTGTCAACCCTGGGATTTCGGCTACTGGCCAAGGCTCTTGCTACCCCCATAGTGCCTTTTTTAGGCAGTGTCTCAAGGAAAAAATTCCCGATATAAGTACTCCATCTAAGAACAACCTCAAAGTTTTACTGCTAAATGCTAGGAGTCTTAACGTGAAACTGCATTCACTGGAAGCAGTCCTCACCCTGGAAGACATAGACATTTGTGCAGTCACGGAGACCTGGTTCAAGGCTGTGGATAGCACCCCAGCCATATCAGGCTACACCTCCTTCCACATGTTCAGATCACAAACTGAAGGTGTGAAAACTAAAGGAGGTGGTGTATCAATATTCACTAAAGATAAATACACCTCCAGATTGGTTAGGCAGCATGATTCCATGGGGATACTTCAGGTGCAATTAACTGTTGGTAAAATAACTATTCAAATCATTGCCTGCTACAAGATGCCCTCCATGAATCGGGATACCCACTCTGCCTATTTCGATTTACTTGAATCTATCAAGATACATCTGAACACCATAGTTTTGGGTGACTTTAACTACCCATCCATTTACGGGCAAAACTACTCATGCACAAACTCACTTGCCCAAAGGTTCCTTGACTTCATTAACTCCAGTGCCCTGAACCAGCTAGTCGATATCCTCACAAGGGGTGCCAGCAAACTAAAAAACCTCTCCAAAACAGATTATAACCTCTTATGGGATGGTATAAATAGCTTCACTGCACCTTCTTCCTCAGGTGGAACTGGCAACTATGCCAATTTCTACACAAATGCTTAATACAAACACCTGAACAACTGCATTTATTTGGCCGTACCTGATAGTACCAAAACAAGCTCCTCAATGAAGAGCAAACCTGTCTAGTGGGCATCTGCCATTAACAGGCTTTAAATTAAAAGGAAGAAATTGCTATCTAAGAGTAAGAGGGAGTGAGTCCTAAACTTGAAACACTCCTTCCTCAGCTTAAACAAGCAAATAAGACTTCTTGTGAAGTTCTCCAAAGCTAAATATGAATCCAAATTAGAATTCAAATTAGCTTCCTCAACTAAAGCCAACCATAAGGCATTCTTTAGTTACATCCATAACCTAAAAGGAAAGGCTCAGATTTTTGCCAAACTGGTAGTTAATGATACCACATATACCAAGCCTGTGGACATTGCTAACCTATTAGCTGACAGGTTCTTTGAAAACTTCACTCCCCTGTCCCCACCACACTTACTCCAAGACATCCCTACCACCTATGCTCTACCTTGTATCTCTAAAGAGCAGGCCGTGAACACCCTCTCTAAGATCAAAAACACAGCATCCATGGGACCTGATAAGATCCCAGGCTGTATGCTACATGTGCTCAAACAAGAATTAGCAAAGCTATTGGGTACTCTTTTCAATCATAGTCTAAGCACCAGCTTCATCCTAATTGAATGGAAAAAAGCCATCGTTATCCCCTTGCACAAAGGTGGTGTTTCCATTGACCCCAGGAACTACAGACCTATTAGCCTGACTAGCTTTATCAGCAAGGCCATGGAGAGATCATGCCTGTTAAACCTGGTGGACTTCTTCGAGACAGTCACGAAGGCCCTTGATATGGAAAAATCTGTGCATACAACCTACTTAGACTTAGCCAAGGCTTTTGACACTGTCTCCTACTCAGGCATAATTGACAAACTCACCCAACTAGTTATCAACCAGTATATCCTTAGATAGCTTGCTAGCTGGCTCACTGATAGAACCCATATAGTCAAAATAGGGGAATCCACCTCCAACAGCAGACCTGTAACCAGTGGTGTTCCATAGGGATCAGTCCTGGGACATCTACTGTTTGGAATCTATTTCTCCGAAGTGCAAGATAAAATTAAAGTTCTGTAGCTGATAAAGTTTGCTGATGACTGCAAACTGGGATCTGTCATAGAATCTCCAAACAATGTCAACATCCTACAAGAAGATCTTGCACAAACAAATGACTGGTACCAAAGTCATGGCCTTAAACACAATACAGAAAAATGTATTACCATCCCTTTCAGTAAGAGTGATGTTCCTGCTAACTATCACATCAATAACAACACCCTAAGTATGCGCACAGTGGTGAGAGACCTGGGCACATAGGTTAACAGCAACCTTACCTTTGATCACCATGACTCCACAGTGATAAGAAGGGCATTCTATATTGCTCATCTCATAAGTAAGGAAATTGCCTCCAGAAAAAAAAAAGTTATAACTTCCCTGTACTCTTCCATCATCAGGCCAATAATTGGGTACAATGCCCCATTTGGTATGTACTTTCCAAGCACCTGCAGCAATTGGAGAGACCCCAAAGGTTCTTCACAAGGGAAATTCAAGGTCTTCAGCATCTGTCCTATGAGGATCATCTGAAATCACTGTCACTTTATACTGTTTCATATAGACTACTCAGAGGTGATCTTTGCCTTGCATATAAGGCAATCTTTCACCCTGCTTTATTAGAAATGCTGCATATCCGTAAGTCAAATGGTACATGGGTTACTCACTGTAATGGCCTTAACCTCATATGTGACATTAATAGAACCTGCTGGAGGAATAAATTTGTTTCTCAGAAGTTACCACACCTTTGAAACAGACTCCCGCTTCATGTCAAGCAAAGCACTTCATTGGCCCTCTTCAAACACAATCTGGACGATTGGATGGGTAACCATAAATTCACCCTAGGGATTCCACCTATGTCCCTCTTAGACAGGAGTGGTAGGTGCTGATTGTGGAAATAAGGGTAAAACTTAGCTAGGCTTATAAGGGCCCCAGGGTCATTAGCCTAGTAACCTCCTATGATGCTATAAAACTTTTCAGTCTAACACAAAATACAACAGTTTATTATCAGCAGCATATCCCTATCTTCAGTAATTTCACAGGAAGAAAGCATCTGTTCTTTGAGACTTGTTGCGTCTTTTGGCTTTTCCCAATTAGGGGTCGCCACAGCCGAACTCCGGTCTGCTAATGATTGGCAGCAGATTTTTACGTGCCGAGTTGCCAGCTCTGACGCACAACCTTCAATGAAGGTACGCCCATTCCCGCATGTCTCCACACAGAAGACACTCTAGCTGAGAATTGAATGGGACAACATCTTACAGTGAGGCGACAATGCTACTGCAGACTAAGCAGTACATTTTAATCTGTTAGACACACACACGCACACAAACACAGACTTTCTGTATTTGAACTTGTTGGACCATGTCTGTCATGGTTTGGTTAACCAGTCTCCCTACCTGGTTAATGAATGGGATGGGCAAGACCAATCTCTGATCAAATGGGATAGGTTAATTGGAGCACAAAAAGGAATTGCCTAAGCTTAAAATGGCCTGTAAGGGCAGCTAGCCCAGTATTTACCTATGAACCTATAAACAGCAGCAGATGCATAGACATAATCTGCAGTATGTGTAGTACATTTATTTTTTGGGGGGGCAAGGAAACAACTAAAATTATTAATGAAATAATTATGCCTGCAAAAACAAAATGCATGCCTGCCATAGCAGAAAATAGGTCTATTACAACAGCTTGAGACCCAGGAACCTAAAGGCCATTGTCTGAAAGCCAGGAACTCAAGTCTTGTAGGCACACACAGGCTGCTGCTCATGCTCAAACTAGAATAAAGAGTTTGGGCAAGGTATGGCAGCAATGCAGAGAGAGAGAAATCAGAGTTAAGTTCAAGAAAGTTGGTAAGACAGCTGAGGGGAGGAAGTGGGTGGGGTGGGTGACTACACTAGTGTTTCAGGCAGTAATTGGGAAGGGAATTTTATGGATAAAGAGTGGGAAAGGGGTTTAAGGTTAGGGAGCAGGAGTGGAATTTTAGGGTTAGGGAATGGGAGGGAAGTTTAAAGTTATGGAGCAGCAGGGGAGATTTAGGTTTTGAGAGAGGGAAGGGAGTTTAAGGTTAAGGAGCAGGAGAGGAGTTTTAGGTTTAGGGAACAGGAGGGAAATTAAGTTAGGGAACAGCAAGGGAGCTCTGGGTTTAGAGTGTGGGAAGGGAGTTTAGGGTTATGTAGGAATTGAGTGGGTTTAGGGTGGGGGGATTGAAATTGTACGTTTATGGAGTGATCAGGTACTTTAGTGTTAGGTATGGAGAAATTAGTTTTAGATACAGAGAGTGATCAGGCACTTTGAAATTAAGGAGGCTGAATGGAGTTTTTGGGTTAGGGAGGTAGAGTATAGTATTAGTGATAGGGAGCAAAGATTCAGGTTAGGAACTAGTTGGGAGCTTTAGGTTAGATTTGTGAATTTTATAGGGAGGGTTAAGTAAATAAGATCAAGCTACTGGAAGTTAGGGCACTTGCCTCTTTGAGCAAGTGGCAGCGAACGTGTATCAAGAGCTACTAGCATATGAACATTTGCAGTAGATACACACAAGACTGAGCAGGCACATGTTCAAAGTGGGATCAGTATCTGACAGAACCATGTAACTGCATACTGTACTAGTTTGGCATATAGCAGACCGCTGACCATACCTCTCTACAGCTCCACTTTTGGCAGAGTGCTCCAAATTTAAACATTAAATCTACATCAACTCCACTCCTCCATTTTGATGTGAAACCACTGAATTTTTTTTCTGTGTTATTATTATTATTATTTATCCATTGTAAGAGAGGCTCCCTACAGCTGGTCATAGTCAAAACAGAGCAGTAGCAGACAAGCCGGCCTGTGCACCAGTGATGTCTTTTTAAAAAAAGCAGATGCCGTGCACTTTTGTAGATGTTGCAGGGATAAGAATGGATCTGTCTGTGGAGGGTAAATAATTCACTAATTTAATTCTAACTTGTGGGTAAGTAAGTGTGTGTGTGTGTGTGTGTGTGTGTGCGTGTGTGTGTGGTGTGTGTGTGTGTGTGTGTGTGTGTGTGTGTGTGTGTGTGTGTGTGTGTGTGTGTGTGTGTCTGTGTATTTATATGTGTTTGCATGCATGCTTGGGCAAAGGGAATAACTCTGCCTCTCAAGTGTGCTGATTTTACAGAATGTTCCTGATTTTGCCTCCTATTTTTATTCTATACCTAATTTCTTTAAAAGGTATATTGCCGAGGATTGCTGTGAATCAAGTATGCCAGTAAGAAGGGTTTCATTCTTAAAGTTCTTCAGAAAACTGTTGTTCTGTCAACTTTTATTTGCCTTAGAGCTGTCTGGTGGTTAGCGACGAGGATTATGGCTTGTAGCTCTTACTGAACTGCTTCCTGATTACAGTCAGTCAAAAATGTCAGGCATTAGAGTTTCATACTTAATGTTCGGAAAATGGATCTCGCAAAACCTGTTGTTCTGTCAATATTTATATGAGTAAGAACTGTCTGGT
Organism: Protopterus annectens; assembly: GCF_019279795.1. Taxonomy (NCBI): domain Eukaryota; kingdom Metazoa; phylum Chordata; order Ceratodontiformes; family Protopteridae; genus Protopterus; species Protopterus annectens. The sequence goes on along the minus strand of NC_056741.1, from coordinate 488,093,939 downwards.
GGTTAGCGATGAGATTATGGCTTGCACCTCTTACTGAACAGCTTCCTGCAGTCAAGCAGACAAGGTTTGATTCCTTCTACATTCATTTGCCTACTGTGTGACTTTCAGCAAGTCAAGTAAGTGCTTTTTGGTCATTTTTTTATGTATTTGACCACTAATTGCTTTTGGCTTTGTGCAGAACTAGTTAAAAAGTAGTTTGGTCTGCTCATGATAAAATTGTGGTGGTCTCTTCCAGTCATTAAATATTGCTAGACATGAGTTCCAACCACCATTTCATTCAGAAAAATGCTTAGTAATGCAAAGCTTATTATTCTAGTAGATTTGTAGATATATAAGTGATATTTAAATATGTTCTTGATTTGGGGTCTTTATGTCTGACTTTTGTTTTTACTTAAATTAAGGGTAGAAGGGTTTGCAGCTGGTTGCACTGGATGGTTTTGACAGCAGTGAGTAAGATGAGATACATTTCCGAGCCAGTATTTATGTATTTATGTATTTATTAATTTATTTGATTTTGAGCGGACATCTGAAGTTAACACAGTCATACAGATGGCTGTAATTGATGGTCATATCTTTTTAGTGTGTGTGTGTGTGTGTGTGTGTGTGTGTGTGTGTGTGTGTGTGTGTGTGTGTGTGTGTGTGTGTGTGTGTTGATGCAGAGGGCAGAGCTAAGTCCCCAGCTTTGCCTCATATGTTTGGTCTGTTTCTAGAAAAACTGTGGGTTTCTGGCAAACTATTGTGGACTGCAGTTATAAATAATGACATACATGTGAGTTTTAGACCATGTCCTTTAGAAAATGCTTGCTAGTGCAAAATCTTTTATACTAACAACTTTCTAAGCATATAAAAGCAATATTTAAAATACGTACCTGATGTTGTCTCTTTCTACCTGATTCTTGAGCTAGGAAGTTTGGAGGGCATTGGGGAGTTGCAATGAATTGCGCTGTATGGGTCTGACAAGAGCAAGCTGAAATACATATCTAAGTCAATATTTATGTATTTATTCATTTGAAAGAAAGAAAACATTTGAGGTGTATACAGTCATACAAGTGGCTTTAACATGTAGCACATGGTGTATGTGTGAATGTGTGTGTGTATGTGTGTGAATGTAATTACACATTGCAAAGCTTCTATAATGTTCTAATGAGCAGGGAGGACACAGGGCTGTGGAAAATGCGAGGAATTCTGAGCAAATAGTGTAAAAGTTTATAAGGCAGTTTTAGCTAGGTGGCAACAGTTTTGCAATTTTGCTCTAGCTGAAGACATGTATTATATGGAATTAAATGAGAAAAATCATTTTTTTCCTGGAGAAGCAAAGTACTGAATTTCAAATGACCTAGACGGTTAAGAAATTTCAAGGATGCATGTGACCTGGTTAGAAATGCTAGGAGATTTGGTTAATTTCTGGGCTGATGTTTCTTCTGTGTTTTATTTATTTAACCACAGCATAAATTTGTGTTTAATGATGGTTTCACAGCCATGTGATGGACAAATAAAAATATACAGACTTTATAATAAATTCAGCTAACTAAACTGTAGTTACAAATGACACATACAGCAAACCAAGAAAACAGAAGTATATCTTTCTACAGTGCAGGAAATGTACATTTTTTCTGGTACCTCTATATAGGTGGGCATTTGATAGCACCACAGGGGTCTCACTTTTATAGATTGTACCTGTGAAAAGGACAAATTAATATATCTGTGCCTCCGTCCCCCAGAAACATTAATTTATACATATGCACATTTTGAATGCTATGATTTTGGATCCCCTACTAAGGGTTTTTTTATGGCTGCCTGCGATGATATTGTAAGCTGAGAGGTTAGAGGCATGATAGAGACTAATGAAATGTATGCGCAATAAAATACTTTATCTTCCTCTTCTCTAAAATGCTTCTTAGTGTAGTTATTTTTAATTCTACTTGTACTTGTAATCTTCAATTTACTGGTCTGCTAATTGTGCAGCTTAGCTGCCACTTGTTCATAGCACTGGTTATTTAATCATCAAAACATCTCTTTATCTTTTCAGACTTTATGGCCTTAAAAGACCCAGATAACCCGAGACTGATTAGTCATTGGGTAGCTGGAGGAAGTAAGCTGGGAAGAATAAGACTGAGAGGTCCATCTGTCCTGAAGGAGGTCCAACAGCTCATTCTGTTGCAGTCCTGACACCTAGCAAAGGTTAAACATGCTTGCAATTGATTTAAAAGGCTGTTGATGAGTGCCCACCAAGCAGTAAACACATTGTGGATGGGGGACAGGTAATCCATAGATATGAGTGTTGCTCAACAAGGCCAGCACTATGAGAGTCATGATACTGAAAGTTATTTCAAGTGTAATGGGAAATAGGTTGTGGTCTGGCTAATCTAGCCTCTTTTAGGTGTAATGGGAGATAGCAGAAACACCCTGATAGCTGCCAGGCCGATGTTTCCTTTAGTGGAGAACATGATAAGGACTAAAGATAACAGTCAACTTGTAATTGTTTGAAAAATATGTACAGAAAAATGTCCTTATGTTTTACTCCTTTCTCATAGTTAAGGAGCTGCAGGAAAGTAGAAAGTTTTAAAAATGCAGCTTGAGATGAAAGGTCAGATTGTTGCGACCTGTCACTGCCTATCTACTTAAATAACCCTTTCTCTGATTTGTTTTTCACGTTCTCGTTTGTGTCTGAACTTTTTTGCCATATAGTGCTTCTGTATACTGTCAATATATGCCATTATTTCTATTCTGTTCAGCTTCATTTCTTTACACTTTTCAAACATTCCAGATCAGAATTTAATTTTATTAAATCATTAGCCTATATGGCTTGACAGTGTAACCACAATCTATAATCTGTAACTCAGATTTCTTTGACAAATAAAGCAATCATGTATAGCTTTTTTCTTTTTCTTTTTTTTTGGTGGGGGGGGGGGTGAAAAATTCTGACTACAGCTGTACATAAAATGAAGAATCTGTAAGACACAATTTTTCATCAACATAAATGAAAACCATGGACACTCCAGAAAACATCTCTAGATCAGTGTGAGTGTGTGTGTATGTGTGTGTGTGTGTGTGTATGTGTGTGTGTGTGTGTGTGTGTGTGTGTGTGTGTGTGTGTGTGTGTGTGTGTGTGTGTGTGTGTGTGTATGTGTACAACCTTAAGAAGCTTTCTAAGGGCTTGCAGAAATGTATAAATACTGAGCATGTGCGAGCCTGATTGCCATTTTGTAGTAAGTTGCTGAGATGTAAGCATGTATGTCTGCGTATTCTGTCAGTTAATCAGTTTGTTTATATTTTGTAAAGCTGCTATCCACCCTGATGTGTTTCTGTGTAATAAGGCATATAAACGAGATACCCCACCTGTTCGTCATCTATATTAGAGAAGGATGAGTGACATAGTGTCAGAAGAGACATGTCTAAAAAGGACACGGGGACAGAAGGGAAGCCAGATTCTTCAGTTCGAGACTGAGGCACTCAGTTAACACTGGAGGAATATACAGGAGTGAATCATCCCTACTGCACGTATAATTAGCAAAACAGGTCAGACACTAACTAACAAAAATATCTGATATTACGATATATTAACAGAAATACACCTCTCTGGAACAACGTAAAATTTCAAAGTAAACCACAGGTCAGGAACACGAAGTTCAAAAACGTTCTGCTTTTGAAAGTGATTTTGTCAGAGAAAGTGAGGCTTTATGTGCTAATTTTGTGAGTAGAGGGTATCTTAAGAAAGTAGTAGCAGAAACTCTAGAAGAAAGTCGATGTAATAGACACAAGCTAAAAGTCTCTGAAAATGTTAATAAAAAACAAAGTGATTTTGTGATGTCAATGCAGATAGAAAACAGCATAGATACTTTTTCCATTAAAAATATTATTAATAACTGGAAATTATTTAATTCAGATGCAGAGATGATGAAAGTTGTGGGAGATAGACCATTATTTGTACAGAAAAACGGACAAAGTTTTAAAAAATTATTTCAAGCTAGATTAAATCCCCCCAACCATTTCTCTACCCACACAGAATAGGGTTATTAATACAGGAATGTATAAGGGTTTAAAATGTAATATGTGTAACTTCTTGATGACAGATGTTAAACAACTAACAGTTGGAGGGCATGTGATAACAATACAAGGAAAATATAGCTGCAAATCGAGATTTATTATTTAGGCATATGTATGTCCTGCAATTCATTTTATGTGGGGCGGACAACTAGAGAATTAAATAGACTCATTTATGAGCATAAATATGCAGTATCTGTGAAAGATGAAAAAATGCTTTTGGTAAATATTATAAAAATAATGCAAATTGTCAAGTGAATTTCAAGTTCATTATGTTAGAGGAAGTGATAAATGTGCACAATAGATCTGATGCTGAAGATGAGCTCGGGTGGAAGGAATATGTTTGGCAAATTAAACTGAATGCATGCTATCTACCTGGAATGAATGATAGGTCTGATTTTGTTGCATATTTAAAAAAGAGGAAGTTACATCATAATTAAATGGTCATGTGTTTGTTTTAGTAGTATTTTAAGTTAGTAGTATTTTACTATAATATTCAGTCTGAGGAAGTTCGAGTTGGATGAAAGCGCTTACTGATTTTTGAGTCTGTGTAATACAAGCACCTTTTTCTGTATTTTAAGTCTGTGGATTAAAAGCAGTGGTTTACTTTGAAATATTAACAGAAATATTTGAAATAACTATAGAAAATGTTTGAAATAAAGTCCGAATCACATAAAATTAATAAAATAAAGGAGAAGACTGCATTATTTGCTAAGCGCTACTTTTTCTCATTAATCAAAGTTATTCAGGTTGTCTGAAGTGTATGAAGTGTTCGCATGTTTGTACAGTATAGTTATTTCACAAAATACAGCTATTACAGAGCATATTTTGCAAAGTACAGTATTTCAAAGAGTTTATTGTGCATTTGAATGTTATTACAAGCTGCTGTGTGTGCTTGTTCATACATAATTACAAGGGCCATATTTTTCAGTGTGTTTGGGCCAATTTGTTGTCATGGCAGATGGATTTCATAGACCAGCTCCACTTGTATTTAACAATAATATTGCAGAGAACTGGAGAGTGTTTGAGCAAGAGTATGATATTTTCATACAGGCTTCATTTTCTGATAAAGATAACTGTACAAAAGCATTTATTTTGTTTAATTTAGCTGGTTCAGAAGCCATGGAAAAGGAGCGTTCATTTGTGTATGCACCTGCTGTCTTTGCAGGAGAGGGGAAAACTGTCATATAGTTGTACTGGGCAAGTCAAGGGAGGACCCCAAGTGTTTAATATATAAATTTAGAGAAATGTGTAACCCCCAAATGAATGTTACAATGGAAAGGCACTTATTTTACACCAGGGATCAAAATCCTGGTGAAACTTTTGAACTATATATAACTGATTTAAGAAACAAGGCTAAAATGAGCAGGTTTGGTGATTTAAGGGATGAATTGATAAAATACAGACTTGTGTGTGGTATTAAAGATGATGCTGTGAGAAAGATTTTGCTTTGTGACAATGATTTAACTTTGAATAAGGCAATTGAAATTTGTCAGATATATGAGCTTAGAGAAAAGCACACCAATATGCTTACAAATGACAGATGCATGCTTCCAGTAACTTCTAGAGCCCATGTTGATAGTATGCAGCATGTGATTAACAGAAACATGCCCAAGCACATGGCTGCAACTGTAAACCCTGCAACCCACACAGGTAAACCCCGTAGCTTTCTAGCAAGTTCTAAGGCATGCTCTAGAAAGCACACAGTCTCAGTGAAACATAAGAGTGAGTCAGCACACTCAAGGCATGTGCCAATACCCAGTTTCTTAGTCAACTATCATAATTATAGAGGAAGTCATGAGCCCAAATGGGAAAAATGTTTAGCTTTTAGTCAGCAATGTTACAAATGCAATAAGTGGAATCATTGGTTTTGTAAATCAAAAATCACACTTTCTTTTATTAAAAGGGAGCATTCAAAGAAACAAGTTGATCATTTAGAAAGCTTCAGCCCTACTTTTTTTGTTGATGGTGTGTCAGTGCTTCATGAAACAGTCAATGCAGAAGATTTATGGACAAAGAATGAGGTATTTTGTACTGTTTGGATTAATGGGTCTTCCATAGAGCTCAAAGTTGACACAGGTTCAAAGTGCAGTATTATGTCTGCAGAAACATTTGCTAGAGTATGTGCTGCTTGAGAAGCTTGATTTGGCAAAGTGTGTAAAGCTTGTTTCTTATGGTGGTGAAAAGATTCAAACTGAAGGCTCAGTAATGCTTTCATGTTACTCAACTGGGAGAAGCTACAACTTGTTATTTTATGTGATCAAAAGGCAAGTTCAGTTATTATTAAAGCACAAAGACAGTTTGAAAATAGGAGTGCTTTCATTTAATTAGGAATTGCATCATGTTAGTTTAAAAGACCACAGCTTAAATTTCACCCAGTATATTTTCTCTACCTATGCTGATCTTTTCAAAGACAGACTAGGGAAGCTTCCAGTTGTGTACTCCATAACGTTAGACGCAGATGTCAGTCCAGTTGTCATGCCAGCCCAGAATGTTCCATTAGCTATGCAGAACAGAGTCAAAGCTGAGTTAGACAAAATGGTGCAACAAGGTGTAATTTGTCCAGTTGATGAACTGACTGAATGGGTATTTTCCATGGTGATAGCTCATAAGAAAAACTCATATGATATCAGAATATGTACTGATCCATGAGATTTGAACAAAGCACTAAAAATACCTCATCATCCAATATGTACAGTTGAAGAGGTCGTAGCACCAATGCCAAATGCCACTGTTTTTTGTGTTTTAGATGCAAGGAGTTCATTTTGGCAAATTTTGCTTGACAAGAAATCTTCATTGCTTACTACGTTCAGTACTCCATCTGGCAGGTGCAGATTTTTGAGAATGCCATTTGGGATAAATTCTGCCAGTGAAGTCTTTCAACATGCAATGGGGCAAATTTTTTCCAGGTATCCTTGTGCTTTTACAATAGATGATATTCTAGTAGGAAGTAATGGCGAAGCTGAGCATGACAGCACCCTTGAGAAAGTTCTGGAAAGAGCTCGTCAAATGAATCTTAAGCTGAATCCTAAGAAGTGCAAGTTCAAGTTACAAGAAGTTACATATGTTGGTCAGACCCTTCAAACAAACAGCTATTCTTGAGATGCCAGCCCAAGACAATGTTCAAGCCCTTCAATGCTTTCTCGGCATGGTTAACTACCTAGGCATGTTCATTCCAGACTTAAGCCAACTAGCAGCACCACTTAGAGAGCTGACATGTAAAGATGTATCCTGGTCATGGTTGGAACAGCACCAAAGAGGATTTGATGTCCTGAAACAGAGAATTGCCAGTCCACCAACTCTCAGATACTGTGATGGTCACAAACTAGTTACCCATAGGTTCATAGGTTCATAGGTAGGTACTAGGCTATCAGCCCAAGGGCCTACGTAAGCCTAGCCAACAAGGTTTCCTGGCTTATGCCACCCAAGAAAGTTATTTTCCTGTGCCACTGTCAAGCAGAAACACAGAAGTGATCCCCGGGGTGTATTTCCTATTTCCCATCCACTCATCAAGATTTTTCTTGAAGAGTGCTAATGAGGAACTTTGCTTGACATAGATGGGTAGCCTGTTCCAGAGTATGGGAAGTCGCTGGGATAGGAATCTACTCTTTCCTGTGATGCTTTGAAATTTGGTCTAGGTGTAGTCATTCTTCAAGAGGGTCAACCTGTTGCCTATGTTTCCAGATCTCTAACCCAAACTGAGATGCAGTATGCTCAGATAGAAAACGAACTCTTGGCAATTGTGTTTGCATGTTCAAAGTTCCATAATTATGTTTATGGTAGACCTATCCAGATTGAAACAGACCATCAACCTCTAGTCACTATTTTGAGAAAGCCTATGCATTCAACTCCAGTCAGATTGCAATGTACGATGTTGAGATTGCAGAAGTACAGTTTCGATTTTGTCTACATAAAAGGCAAACTTCTTTATCTTGCTGATATATAATCCAGATCACCCAAAAATATCACTGAAGATCATGAGAATGAGAACCTTGATTTTGATGTCATGGAAGTGCGAAATGTTTCTTCCACACATCTCGATGAGCTTAGAGATCCTACAGCCTCAGATCCTGTTTTACAGAAGCTCAACCACTTTATCAATTAAGGATGGCTGTCAAAGCAATGTAGTTTACCTCAAGAAGTGCAACATTATTTTCCATACAGAGATGAGATTTTGTCTGATAAAGGTATTGTCATGAAAGGTCCAAAAGTAATTGTTTCAAGGTCTTTGCAACAAGAGTATATTGCTATCATGCATCGTGACCACCCAGGAACCAATTCTACAAAAAGGAGGGCATGAGGACTAGTGTTTTGGCCTTCTATTGTCACAAGACACAGAGACCACTTTCACCTTGTTCTGTATGTAATAGTACAAAGTCATATTAACAGAAGGAACCACTTCAGCTAAACCAGATTCCTGGACTACCATGGTCGAGTCCACACAAAGTTATTTCTGACAATGGTACGCACTTTACTAGCCAGCATTTCAAAATATTTGCTGAAGAGTGGGACTTTACTCATGTCATGAGTAGTCCTGAGTACCCACAATAAAATGGCTTGGCAGAACATGCAGTTCAAAGTGCAAAACAGTTACTTGAGATGTCAAAATGAGATAATAGTAATGTTTTCCTGAATCTCTTGAATTTCAGAAATGTTACTCTTGATAAACATCTTGGTTCACCTGCCCAAAGACTTCTGTAAAGACAAACCAGAACTACCTTACCAATCAGCAGTAGTTTGTTTTTTTCAAGTGCTAAAGAATAACAGATTTGTGAAAGCCCATCTGTTAAAGGAATGCCTATCCCAGAAGTTTTATTACGACAAGTCCAGCAAACCACTCAATCCATTACATGAAGGAGGGACAATGAGAATGCAAACGTGCAAAGATTATGATCGGATTGGAGTCATGACGATTATTTTCCCAGAGCTGAAATTGTACATTGTGGAATTGCAAGAAGCAGAGTTTAGACGGAATCGGAAACATTTGATGCCAGTGTCCAAGCCTGTACCACAGCACCTAGCCTGTGAGAAAGACTCTTTATCTCAGAATGAGTTCATAGGTTCATAGATTACTACTAAGCTAACTGCCCTTGCGAGCCATTTTAAGCCTAGACAATTATCCCTTGTGAGACTCAAACCCTGCACCTTGTGTTTGTAAGGCAAACACCTTAACCATTAGGCCACCTTCCTAACCCTGGGGTTGTCCAGCGTTCCAGTTCCTGAGGCAGCTCCAGTAAATATCAGTGTTCCTGAGATGAATCCCGAAGTTCCTGATATAAACTTTACACTAAAGACTGTCCCTGTTGCTAAATCCAATTCTGAATATTATGTTACTAGATCAGGTCGTATCTGTAGACCATGTTGCAGATACAGGACAACTTTGACATGAACGTTCTATTTGTTTCTAATGTCTCTATATTACTGCATGTCCTATTCTAATGTCATTTTATTGAAGACAATCTATTTAAGAGGGAGGAGGTAGATAAGTGCATGTGTACAACTTTAAGAAACTTTCTAGGGGCTTGCACAAGAGTATAAATACTGAGCACGTGCAAGCCTGACTGCCATTTTGTAGTAAGCTGTTGAGATGTAAGCATGTATGTATGTGTAGTCTGTCAATTAATCAGTTCATTTATATTTTGCAAAGCTGCTATCCATCCTGATGTGTTTCTGTGTAATAAAGCATATGACCGAACTACCCCGCCTGTTCTTCATCTATATTAGAGCAGGACGAGTAACACATCTAAGCATCAATATGCACAAAAAAATGTAAAAACCTACTCTTAATCTATCATATGATGTCATTTTCCTTAAATACTGAAGTCATTTCTGTAGCATCTCTTCATCAGATGTTGTGGGGCATTTGCTTTAATCTCATAAAAATGGAAATACAATTATTTCCACGTGCAACAGCCGGCTTAAATTTGATCTGTCTAGCTTTCATTCAACTACAATACATGCTATTTAAAAAAAGCTTTTCTGTAATACTCTACATGGTTTATTCTAGGCACTGCTTTACTGAGAGATATTCCTGGGTAAGAATCATATTGATCCCTAAATATATTGCTTCTGCTGTGAAAAAGTAAACATGGAAGCTAGTCCATCAAAACATTCAAGCCTACACAAAGAAACGCCTTACATTAATCATGAGTCAACCATTTATACCAGAGTGCTCCCTGTCCTTAAGGTCTAGATAAATTATGTTCTTTGTGTCTTAGAAGATAATACATGCATCAATATCCTACTGTTGTTGCTATGAATATTTCTTTTTCAGTCATTTTATTATTAATCCCTAAATATACTGTATTGACTGTGTAGAAAAATAAATAATTAACAATGGAAAATGTTTCAAAAATATTAATCCTTAACAAAGAAACAGCTTCTTATTAAAACTTTTATAATCTATCAGATTAATAAAAACACTATTCAGTTCTTGTAGTGGCAATAAGAAAAAAAAATAGATGTATTGAGATATCCTGTGGCTCAGTTGCCATGGCAAATTTAATGTAATAGGGAATCATAAACACAAATCTCAGGATGAACATTTCTCACTCTGAATGAGTATCTGAAATAAGAAAACCTAAAAGACTTTATTTTATACTGCAGAAACCCTGCAGAGTTTACCCTGAGATTAAGGACAAGTGAAATTTGTCCAATTTATATTACTATGCTTTGAAGAACTAGCATTAAGAATTATATCAGGGCTTTCTTAGGTAGCAGCATAACATTCACATTTTTAGATATTGTTTAATACCATCACAGGTGACATATTTGAACTGTCTTAGAAACTGCTTCTACAAAAGATCTGGAATTTTTTTTAAAGAAGCATTGTAACATGACTCCATTTATCACAGAAATACTACTTTAACGTACAGTTTAAAATTAATAATCCATGACTGTGTGTAGAATATCAGGATTTACCCATGATTGGTATGGTTTGTTCAAGAGGATGAAGTCTTAGTGAATAAACAATGCCAACCATGGGTAAATCCTGACATACCCACAAACAGTAGTGGATTATTGCTTTTATACAATAACATTATTTAGGAAATTACTTACCTTTCTTAAATAATGCGGTTTTATAAGGGAGTTTCTGTCTTCTTCAGCATTATCTTCACCATACTGCACATGTATGGGGCTTTCGTTCCCACGCTTGCAGAGTACATCAGAGCAGGAGACTTGACATTGCTGTTTGATTAGTACCTTTTTTAAAACAGTCATTTACAAGGACAGTGCAAAAATATGAGGAAAATCTAGTATGTTTCTGTTTTAGTTTTGCAGAAGGTAGATGTTTTTCTCATATTTTTGTGTCTCCTCCAGTATATGCCAATAGAAAAGTCTGGACGCTCAATGGTACTTCAGTGGCTAAACTTTTTTTCTTTTGGAATATGCTTAATTTACAATGGTCATGATGATTGGGTTGTCCAAATGGTGTGTTTATTTTAGAATAGTAATGAGCTATTGTTGTAATGAGCTATTGTTGTAGAATAGCAATTATATGACTGCCTATTAATATTCAAAAACGAGCACGCTGATTGGCCAGCCCAACCAGCATGCCCGTTGTAAGGCCAGCCCAACCAGCGTGCCTGTTGTAAATCCAAGAATATCAATAAAGGAAAAAAACGCACAGTACGCTGAGTAAAGTATCCCTTAATAACTACAATGTCCAGAAGAAGCAGCAAAAAGGGAATTCACCAAAGCTGAAAACAACGAAACAACTCCAGTCTTCACTTCAAGAGTTTTAATAAAGTAAAATAAATGCAGGATCCAAGTGAGCGCTTTCACGTTCAATAAACGTTTCTTCAGACTTCAATTGAAGTCTGAAGAAACGTTTATTGAACGTGAAAGCGCTCACTTGGATCCTGCATGAAGTCTGAAGAAACGTTTATTGAATGTGAAAGTGCTCACTTGGATCCTGCATTTATTTTACTTTATTAAAACTCTTGAAGTGAAGACTGGAGTTGTTTCGTTGTTTTCAGCTTTGGTGAAATCCAAGAATATATCAATGGGAAAAGGTCCGTCACCCAGACTTTTTCCCATTAGTATATCTTGCAATTTTTTTCACCTTTCTTTTTTTAAAACAAACAAAAAAGAAAACAGAAGACCTGAAATGAATGAAAGAGATGGTGCAGACAAAAATAAAAGGATAATCAAGTAAGTTCTGCAAAACTATAGAAACTTAACTGATTATACTTTTATTTTGTCTGTCCCGGCTCTTCCCTCGTTTTTTAAAAGTCTTCTGGTTTCTTTTTTTGTTTGTTTTGTTTTCAATAAAAATAAATAAATAAATAAATAAATAAACAATGGAGGTCTTCCTTTCTCCATTGCTTCCTTTGCAAAACACTGATGTACTGCATAATCGTGGGAACACAAGTCCCATACGCATTGCGCAGTACATCAGAAAAAGCCCAAAGATACCACAAAACCGCAGAAGGGCAGGATGGAGGCAATATTCAAAGACTTTTTTAAGAAAAGTAAGCATTTTTTCTCAAATAATTTCATTGTATAACAGCAATAACCGACTCCATGGTTGTGGTATATTGAAATTTACCCATGGCTGGCTTTATTTAATCACTCAGGCTTCCCTCTTGTGATTAAGCCACACCAACCATGTGTAAATCTTCAATATACCCCACCACGTCATTGGATATTGCTTAAATAACCTATGGCTGGGTGTGGGTAATGCTGATTTACCCATGGTTGGCTATGTCTGGTCACTCAGGTTTCACCCTCTTGACCAAACCATTTCAACTATAGGTAAATCCAGCATTACCCACAGCCAGCCATGGGTTAATGCTATATTAACCACTGAAGTAAGTATATTTTATTTCACAAACTATTCATTCTGTTTTATGCATATTTTTCATTTTGCTTTGTGCTTATTTTTCATTGTGTGTGTGTGTGTGTGTGTGCGTGCGTGCGTGCGTGCGTGTGTGTGTGTGTGTGTGTGTGTGTGTGTGTGTGTGTGTGCGTGTGTTACTAACTCCAGGGTCTTATAAAAATGGATAAAAGAGAAACTCCCCAAAATATAGTGGTCTTGTACAATTAATGATCCTACAATGCCTTCTCCATCAAGTATAGTTAATTCAAGTAACTTAGAATCAGTTGTATGTTTGTCAATCAAACATATGGAATTCAAAGATATATAGCTATAGCTATGGATGGCTGCATTACATGGGATGAAATGCTTTTTGCTTAGTTCACAGAATATCAATAAAAATACTGAATTACAAAATTACAACCCCAACAGAATGAGGAACATAGTCTTGTCCTATGCAGAAAGCATACTAAAACCTGTTTACAAGATTCCTCTTTTGTGTTTCAACTTTTTTTTTATCGATATTGTGTGAATCGCCTAAAAGTAGTTTAGTATTTTTTATAGAATCGTGTATATATATATATATATATATATATATATATATATATATATATATAATATGTGTATTCATATATATATATATATATATATATATATATATATACACACACACACACACACATATATACAGATATCTATCTATCTCTCTCTATATATATATATATATATATATATATATATATATATATATATATATATATATATATATATATATATATATATATATATATATATATATATATCTATATATATCTATATATTTTTTTTCTTTTTTTTTTCCTATTGAGTATGCACGTAGAACTGCATATGTATCTACATCTATATATCTAAAAAATATATATATATATATATATATATATATATATATATATATATATATATATATATATATATATATATATATATATATACATGGATCTAGGACTTTTGATCAGAAGATCAAAAGCCCGAATCCATTACCACAGAACACACTTTAACAAAAGTGCTTTAATCGATAAAGAGCTTTCGTTAAAGTATGTTAAAAAAAAAATCCACTTGAATGCAGGGGGGCAACATTTTTGAGAACAGGGCAGAATTAGTACAAAAATGAGAAAAACTGCCACATGTAGCAATGCCATTCCAATAACAAATATAACAGCAATGGCAGCTGAACAATGTTATCAACACCTCCCTAAAAATAAAACATAAATAAATAAATAAACAACTAACCCACCCACCTCAGACTACCAAACAATTCCATATTAGACTAAAACTTAAAACAAATACAAATAACTACTGATCTCATCTAGTTTAACCAAAAACACTTAAATGGGTGAATATCAGTCTCAAAGGAATAAGAAAATATTTCAGGAAGAGCCAAAAGAAGCACTTCTGTCTCAGCTGCTGTCTGTAGGAAGTTTGTGTGCTTATGGCTTTCAATGTTTGGAGTATTCAATCCAAAAATGTACCTAGAACCTAAAAAACAATAACATCAATTTGAAGGCCAGCTGTCTAATCAGGCAGAGGACTGTGGGAGTAGAGTAGAGTGGAGAATTAATGTATAGGAGTATATCTCGAGAATTAAGGCTCTTTGTCCAAAGATGGCAGTAGATACCCAGTTGCATACATGACACATTCTTTTATCTAATCTGAGGCTATCTGGGCTGGAGACATATAAGTGCAGATCATATAAAGATTGATGACTTTGCAGGCATTACATCACCAACAATACCTCATCATTTGGAAATAAACTTGATTGGGAAGGTCTGTCACATAAGCAATAATTTCAAGCTGATAAAAGCCACACCTGAGCAGCATGACTGGGAAATTTTACAACAGATGTACCAGTTTCAAGCCAGTAAAGGCAATAGCTGGGCAATAAAGCAGTTTGCACCATTGAAGGAGTAGACACAACCCCTGGTTTCCACAGAAATGCTGTCCCAGTTCTGTTTCTAAAGCTGCCCTAATATATTCATAGGTTCATAGGTAGGTACTAGGCTATTGGCCCTAGGGCCTATACAAGCCTAGCCAAATGGTACCCTGGCTTTTGCCACCCAAGAAAATTATTTTCCTGTGCCCCTGTCAAGCAGAGCCAAAGAAGTGATACCTGGAGTGAATTTCCTATTTCCCATTCAATCATCAAGATTTTTCTTGAAGAGTGCTAATGAGGAGCTTTGTTTGATATAGATAGCTAGTTTGTTCCAGAGTATGGGAAGTCTCTGGTACAGGAATCTATCCCTCCAGCATGTTCTGTTTATTGTGGTGACAAGGTTTAGGTCCCTAGAGCATGTAGCTCACAGGGATTGGGATTTCTTTAAATGGAGCATGTCCAACAGCTCTGGGTTTGACATAGCTTTGTATGTTAGGCAGAGATCGCCTCTGAGTAGGCGATATGAGACAGAGTAAAGCTGGAGTTTTTTGAGACAGTCTGCATAGGAATTCTGTATGAGGCCAGTAATCCTCTTTGCGAGGTATTTCTGTGGCCTTTCCAGTTGTTGTAGATGTCTTGTGAGGCACATACCAAAAGGGTGTTGTACTCTATAATGGGTCTAATGAGTGATGAGTAGAGGGGAACAATTACCTCTTTTTTCCTGGATGAGAAACCTTTTGTGATGAGGTGTGCCACGTAGAAGGATTTCCTAACTACTGTGGCGATGTGATTATCAAAGGAGAGACTACTGTCCACCTGTGTCCCAAGGTCTCTTATCACAATTTCGGTGTTAAGTAGACTACCGCCTATGTGGTAGTTCATGGGTACAGAGTTTTTACCAAAAGGGATGACAATGCACTTTTTGGCATTGAGCTTGAGGCCATGGCTTTGATACCAGGCACCAAGCATCTGTCTCAGTGAGGCCTTTTTGTAGGGTGTCCACATCATTAGGAGTTTTGATTATGGCTCCTAGTTTGCAGTCATCTGCAAACTTTGTTAGCCAAAGACCTTCTGTGTTAGCCTGTACTTCAGAGAAGTAGATACCAAACAGGAGAGGACCTAGGAGTGAACCCTGTGGTACTCCAATTGCCACTGGTCTGAAATTAGATTTAGAGTCTGCTTCTTTCACAGTGTGGGTTCTGTCAGTGAGTCAGTTGGCAACCCATCTTGTGACATAGGGAGTTTGGTTTAGTTTAGTGAGTTTATCTATAATTCCAGAGTGGGGGATGGTGTCAAAAGCCTTGGCGAGATCTAGATAGGCTGTGTGAACCACCCTACCCTCACCTATGGCTTTGGTGACCACTTCAAAGAAGTCTGTCAGGTTTTGGAGACATGATCTGCCTTTTACAAACCCGAACTGGGTAGGGTCTGGAGTTTGGAGATTACCAATGTCTTTGTTTATAAGTTACATAATGATATGTTCCATAGCCTTGCAGACCAAGTTCATCAGGCTAATGGGGCAGTAGTTCCCGAGGTCCATGGTGGCTCCCCCTTTGTGGAGTGGGATAATTGTTTCTATGCACTATTCAGTGGGCACAAAGCCTGAGGTAAGGCTATGATTAAACATGGTACTTAGGTGGGGTGCCAGTTCGTTCTGTAGTTCATGTAGAACGCAGTCTGGGATGTTGTCAGGTCCCATGGATGCTGTGTTCTTGGCTTTGGATGGTGTGTGTTTTACTTGTGCAGCCATGATTACAGGAACTTTGCATTCTTCCAGTACAGAGATGGGCCCTTTAGGGGATGAGAGAGGGGTAAAGTTAGCACTGACCCTATCTGCCAGGATGTTGGCAATATCAGTTGGTTCTGTATATTTAGTGCCATTGTGCTGTAACTCAGAGCAGATCTGAGTGTTGCCATTGAGATTTTTGACATAGCTATAGAATGCTTTTTGGTTGTCTTTAAAATCAGTGGTGATTTTGTTTTTGTAACTAGCTTTGGAGGATTTTATGAGGGATCTCAGCTTCTTACTGATGCTGACCACAGAGTTCCTCCAATCATGGGATTTTACTCTTTTTTGCAACAGTTTCTTTCTTCTGTTGTTGAGTTTGTTTATGGCAGTGGACCACCAGATTGGCTTCCTTTTTTTGGAGGATAGCATCTTGGTTCTATTAGGGATTGCACGATCCATGCACTCGTGTAAGTACTTATAAAGTGCAATTGTATAGGATTCAGCAGTCATACCTTTATTGTCTGTCAGGATGGGTGTTGTGAAGTTTGCCACTTCTGTCTTAAGAAGCATGAAGTTGGCTTTGGAGAAAATTTTTACAGTGGTTTCCCTAATGGGGGGGGGGGGGTGGGGGCGGGATGTGGATGTCTAGGGTGATTTGCTTGTGGTCGGATCTGACCAACGAGGAATTGACCTCTGGGGTGGAACACCGGTTGCCCATGTTGGTAATGACCAGGTCTAGTATATTGCTGCCCCTGGTGGGGGTGTGGATAAGTTGATCCAAGGCACTAGAATTTATGAATTTCAGAAAACGTTGAGCACAAGAGTTGGTACATGAGTAGTTTTCCCCATTAATGGTGGGGTAGTTGAAATCGTCCATTATTAGGGTGTTAGTTTGTACCCTAATATTTTCCATTGTATCAAGAAATGAGGAGTGGGAATCCTGGGGCATAGTGCGGGATCTGTAGCAAGCTACAATTTGGATTGTGGTCTTGCCCAAAGTTAGTTGCACTTGGATAATCTTGGATGCATTATGCTGAGCAACTAGCCTTGAGGTGTAGATATCCTTAATGAATATGGACACGCCTCCCTCCACCTTTAGTGCTTCGGTCTAGGTTAGGTGTCTGAAAGGTGTAGTATGAATTATAGCCTAGTAATGCAGGGGTGCTCTCTGGAACCTTGAACCAGGTCTCTGTCACTGCACAGATGTCGATGTTCTCCATTTTAAGGAGTGCCTCGAATGAGTGCATTTTTAGGTTTAAACTTCTAGCATTAAGTAGCATTACCATCAGATTTTGCTTGCTTGTACCTGTTATGGTGGTGAACTTGTCCTTTGAATCTTGCCTAAAAAAGGCACTATAGGGATGGCAAGAGCCTTAGCCAGTATCTGAAATCCCAAGGGTGACAGGTGCAAGCCATTTCTGGCAAAGCATCATGGTTTGTCAATCATGTCATCCCAGGCAGACGGATACTGGATCCCCTTAGAATGACACCAGAAGCTTAGCCAATTGTTGAAGTCAATCATATTGTCCTTGTGCTGTGGTATCATTCTGGGTGATGGCAGGATGCTACTCAGGGCTAGGGTCATACCTGCCTGGGCTACAAGATCAGACAGCTTCTCCATGTCTCTTTTCATGTAGTCCAGGGAGGTCTCAGGTCATTCACACCAACATGGACAATGACAGAGTCATACTTGTACTTGTTGTGGAGTGACCTGGGTGCATGCATTATGTGGCAGTTCCTGGCATCTGACAGGCAGCTGACAGTAACTTTCTCCTTGTTTAGCCTTGTGAGTGGAATATCAGTGTGCCTGACTATAGAGTCACCTATGACTAGAGTGTTGGGTACGTTGTTATGCCTTATGGGCAGTGGTTGAGTGGCACACTGAGTTTGTGGGCTATGTGTCATTTGGGTTGTGTTGGGAGGTGGAGGTTGCTTGCGTTTCTGCTTTGGAGGTCCCTGTTGCTTGGGTAGATTTTTTTTGAGAGCCTCCATGAATGTAGGTGTGTATCGTGTGTTTCTATGTGTGTGTTTTGGAGGTGCAGGTTTTGAGGGACTATGTGATGAGTGTGGTGTGGTGCAAGTGTTTACATTCTCCTCTTGACTGTCTAGTCCAGTCTTGGGTGAAGAGAGCTTTGCTTCCAGTTTGGCTATATAAGTGCATCTCTCACAGGTTGTAGTGTTGGGTGGTAGGAGGAGAGGGTTGTTTGTGTACATGAGGTAATTGCTGCATTGCCCCAAGATGCCCAGATTCATCAGGTAGACAGGAAAAAACACCGGGAGCTGACCTTTAGACATGCCTGGATAGGTACTTATTTATTAAGTACTAAAAACTGTTTTCCTTTAGACAAGTTAGGAAAGTTGAGTTCTGTAGTACTTTGCAGCTTATTTAGTGCTTACAATGAGTTCTGAACAAATGCTGAGTTCAAAGAAACAGATCTGAGTGCTGAAACTAGAAAACTGGCTAGTTCTAAGAAACAAAATTAAGCTAGAAGGCTTCCCTCCAACACAGAAAGGCTTGGGGGCTGAGAAGCTTACAAACAGTCCTGGATACAGCAAATCTGTATCTGGACTAGATGACTTACAGGAAAGGCAGCAAACAAGCTTTGAAAATTTTAAACAAATGTAAACATTTGTCATGGCTTTCCTCAGGAGTTTGTCAAGAATGCTAAGGAAAACAACTAGGAAATATCTCAGTCTTAACAGTTTTCTGAAAAAAATGATTTCAAGACGATGAGGATCTAGGAGGATTCAGGTACCTGACATCCATGTTAAAAATGACTCATGTTTCTAAGCATTACCAAATTTTCAGGTTAGTTTTTAGAGAAACGTCATGAAAATTTTTGAATGATAGAAAGGCATGCCATCTTTTTCCACTAGGCCCACCAAGTTTTGTATATCCACTTCAAACTATTCTGGTCAATGGGTGACTGTATTACTTACTGTGACTTGATACACCTCCCAAATTCTATCTTTTAAGCTCACATTCAATGATCCTTAGACAATTTAAACAAGAGCTCTGAGCACAGTTTTTCAACTTTCCTCAAATCTCAGATGGATACAATCTCATGCAGTTTCCTTCTCCGTACCATTGCAAGGATTAGGCAAACTTTGTAGTCTTTTATTTTATCATTTCCCTTATTTGCTACTAAGTCAGATTTTTGAAGGCTAAGGAAACAAAAAACACATTTCCTTATTGGCTTCATGAGTTTTTGATTACTGACATTCTGAGTGGGGCCTAAATCATACTGGAAATCTAAATGTAAGACTGGAGCTTGATAGTTTTTTGTAATAAACACTTCCAGGAAGTATGCCTATATAAAACAAAAATGTGAAGGATCATTGAGTTAATTGCCTAAATCTTTACTATGAAGGGGAGTTTGAGCTGCTCTACACTAATAGATGGGACTGTATCTGTGTGAGTAGCTGTTGACCACTGCAGTTAATCTCGTTGATAATGTTCTTCTAGCGTTTTTTTCAGTTGTAGGTGCCCATATATTTTAGTTCTATGGTCAACATCAGAGATAAGTCATTGAATTTTTCCAAAGCCTAGCACAGGCCTCATTCAAGCAAAAAATTCTCTTCTATGTCTGCATTCACAAGGAGGTCTAAGTTTTCCAAAAAAATTAAAGTGCAGCCTTTGCAAATAAACTACATAGATCTTTGTCAGTCAAAGTCTCATTTTTTCAGTGCTAAAATAGAGACTAGTCAGTATGTAGCTAGGAAGATTGGCTCTTGGTAACCAGATAGGCATAATATAACAGCAACTATTTCTTAATGACCTGCATGAAGATACAAACTTGCTTATTTAAGCTTTTATAAAAATGGTGAGTATAGCTATCAGGACCTGGACCTTTATGACGTGTAAGAACTTGACAGTCTTGAGGCTTTCTGCTTCAGAGAGGGGCTTGTTCAGTTTAAGTAGCTGTTTTAGCATATTCAAGGGGAGATACATGCCTTTCAAATGTGGACTGAACAGGTGGGAAGCTTCAAAACAGGTCCTATTTCATTTCACTTAACTTAGGATCACTTCACAGGCAGTAAAATTCAACAATCTGACAACTGCATGCTTCTACAAATTAGAAGTCTGGTGGGTCAGAGTGAGTTGTTGAATGTGTTCTACTACTGATGTACTCTCAGTTGGAATAACTGGGCCAGTTTCTTATGGATGAAGATGATCAGTTCCTTTCCTACCTTCATGAAGTCCAATAACCTGAGCATTGTTTCTGTTTCTTCAAAGTTTATTTTTTATTATAAATCCACTACCTTTGAATCAGTATGTCTTCTTAAACCCTGCAGACCTTTTAGGTGCACTGTGGTTGTCATTGGTCATGTGCTGATTCTTAGTGACAATGCTTCTAAGGAAGTAACACACTCAGTGGCAGTTAACTTCTCATGTTTAGCTATGGCAGTACACACAAAACTGTCTGGAAGAGCATGGCATCATCAGCCTAACTAAATATTGGAGTTACCATCTTATCTCATGGTTTAGAAAGAAAAAAAGTAAAGATAACACTAAGGTGCAGTTGATATAGTCCATCAGTCAAAGGCAGAGACTTGTACACATTTGAATGTAACAGCAGTATACTGCAAGCAACTAACTATTCTCTCCCTATAACTAACTTGCTGACTCAAGTACCAGTCGCCTTAAGTAAGCGCCAGGGTGTGTCCCCAAGCTTTCTGCTTTTTTTTCTATTTGGCACTCAACAACTTTACCTAATGAGACATGAATACTAACCCTAATCTAGTGTTATAATCCCTGAAGGCTGAACCACCTATCTAGAAATGGCCCGACTCAAATGACTTCTTATCTCTGTACTCTATTCCCCTGCAACCCTGATTCACAGTAGCTCATCTCCAGACAATGCCACCACAGATGCATAATATATGCTCCTTCGATTACACATCTCTGTCATATGTATCCTCTTATTTGTTCTTCACTTTTTAGCCTCACAGAACCTTTGTTCCACAAGTAAACTAACCTGAGTTGTGCGTACCATAGCAGCAGTCTTGTTCTGAAGGTATTCAAATCCCACCACTACCAACAAGTGAATAACATGTATATATGAAGGACAGGGATTACAATTATAGGTTCATAGGAAAGTACTAGACTAGCTGCCCTTTTGGGCCATTTTAAGTCTAGCCAATTTCCCATTCAAAGGTGAGAATCAAACCCTGTACCTTATCTGTGAAGCAAAAATCTTAACAATTATACCAACCTCCAATCCTTGTATTGTTGCACTGCCCCAAATTGGTCTGAATGTTACTAGAGTGATGATAGTGTTAATCATATCACAGGTACTCAGTTCAAGTAAAAGAGAAATGCACACAAATCTGATTCAAAGACCAATTCAGCAAGAGCAACCTGCCTCTAAGAGCATAAAGGGAATATGTACTGCTGCCCGGAGGATGAACATCCATCAACCACACCAGACTAGTAGTACACACTAACCACTTACAGAGCTGAGTCTCTGGCTGAATGCCCCAGGTCTCTTTCTCTCCACTTTACAAGTGTACGACAGAGTCTTCCAGTGCCCTTTTCTATAGTAATTGTCTTTCAGAAAAATTATTTACATGATCTCTCACACACACACACACACACACACACACACACACACACACACACACACACACACACTTCCTAGGGAAAGCTGGCAGAATTTTCCAGTTCCCCACAACTTTTAAATTAACAAGGTAGTACTGTCACCCTCCCAAATATGGTTTGAGACACAAACATATCAGCTACCTGCTACTCTTGATTTAGCTAAATCCATGCATCCATCCATCCATCCATCCATCCATCCATCCATCCATCCATCCATCCATCCATCCATCCATCCATCCATCCAGCCATCCAGCCATCCAGCCATCCATCCTCAACCCTTTTCTCATTTCACACATGGGTTCAGGGTGTCACTTCAACAGTGATACTCATTTCAAGCCAAGGTGTACACTGTCGGGTGGCTAGCCCTGCCACAGTAGTTCATTCATACCACACACTCACACACACACTCTCACCTATAGCCAATTTAGAGTGTCCAGTCCACCTACTGCATGTATTTGGAATGTGGGAGGAAACCAGAACACTCAGAGGAAAGCCACATGACTTCAAGGAGGACATGTACACTCCACACAGATGGCACCCCAGCTGAGAATCGAACCAGAGAACCTCTTGCTGTGAGGTGACAATGCTAACTCCTGCACCACCATAGCCACCCCTTATATAAAGGATAAAACATATGTCTTACAGTAAATGAGTGAAAAAGCCTTGTTTGAGGTGGATGCAAAGACTTGCCAACATACAATAATAAATAATACCCTCTTCTCAGATAATAAATAGCAATACATAAATAAAAAAGACAACATATTAAACACAAATGAATAATGCTTTTCAGTAATAAACAATTCAAGACAGTGTTGAAACACATGAAATATACAGATGCAAATAATGCACACATAACAAAACAATTAGTTTAGACAAGACCATTTATTAAGAAAAATATCTAAGCTAGATACATAACCTTGCTATCTCTTATGGAAGAAATACTGGACCTAAATATTCTGTTATTATAATTATTCGAGCCAGAATTGCAGACAAAACCTCCATAGATGTGCTCATCAATATTAATCAAGCAAGACTAGGGTCAATTTGCTTGCAGTTATACATATACACTTCTTAGCTCATCACTTCTGTATGCACAGAAAACAATGCTCATCATATCAACACCTTTCTTTCTCACTCAAGAGAAGAAATACTAACTAAGCAGTGAACTTTTTTCACATTCAGATTCCCACATTCAATGGACTGGTTTCTCATTTGAACACTAACAAATGCTTTCAGAGTTCAGCCTATCTAAAGCACCCTACATTTGCAATTTTATGAACCGTAACTTCCTGAGACAGAAGAAACAAGAAGTTGCATTTTACACTTCAAATGCAATTGCAATTAACATGAACTCCCTCTCCTCTTTTTCTCCTTTATTTTACAGAGAAAGGGTAGCACATTCTCAGACCACTGGAAACACATATACTACAGATTAAACTGAGCTCTAATATGGCTTACAAATTTGTAATAATCTGAAATAAGAAAGAAAATAATACACTGCATTTTAAATAAGTTTTCCACATTTTAGTATCACACAATAAACCCTTCACAATTATATTCACCCTCCATGCAATCTTTCAAAACTCTCTGCTTTCCCATTTCTTATCTTCCCTATACCAAGAAAATTGCATTGAGTACCAGTTATACCAAATGGTCACCTTTCTGCAACTCTCTCTCTTTCTTTCTATATGTATGTAAATATATACAGTACACACACACACACACACACACACACACACACACACACACACACACACACACACACACACACACACACACACACACACACACACACATACACACACACACATATATATATATTCATCTTCACTTTGATCTGTTGATCCCATGGCATTTTACTGCACACTCCCTTTCTTTGCCAACTCCCTCACTCTCATGAAATCATTCACTGCCGTCCTCATATGCAAATATCTAGGTATTCCCTTCATCTTAGTTCAAAATTTCACTTTCATACCACCAAGATTTTCCAGGTGTCACCTTTACTGACTAGCACATCACCAACACCTATTGCACACTTGTTATCCCACCTCTTCCTTTAACACTTATCCTCACTAATACTCTATATCTTAAATAGCCTCCCTTTCATCCCTATCATCTGAACATCTGTTTAGTTTATATCCCAAAGTGCCACATCCTTTACCCCAAAACAAATTACTTGCCAAAAATTTCATTCTCGACTCCCAAATCATATAATGCAGCACTTCACACTTACTTCTTTTTGACTACATGGTATATATTCACCACCATGGTGTGCCTCTTAAAACCTGGTTGCCCCAGCCCCTCACTGTATTGCTTACCCCACATTGTATCCCTCAATATTTTTTCATGATGTCCACTGTAAATAAAGTTGCTGCATATCTGTGATACTCCACCAACTGCCTCTAAGTGTTTCATGCATATCTGATGTATAAGGTAAAAAAAGAATTATAGTCATCATGCTCACTGACTTTATTGTGCCATCACTCAGAGTTCCCTACCCACCCATCTGTTCCCTACTGAAAATGTAATAATTAAAATTGTAATTACCTGAAATTTTGAAAACATAGTTTTAAATGTAAGTTTTGCAGATGTCTATGTCCCTGTTCTTCCATCCATATGGGGACTATATCTTCATGCCCACATTTCTAAACATACCACCTTAAAATTACTATAACACTGGGGAAAGGGTCAAATTGGGGATCTATTTTTGATGACTGGGATTTGTACCCATCTATCAAAAATGTTCCATGGCCAGTCCCAAGCTCAGTTGAGAAAGGAGGAGGGTTAGATGCAGGGTTAGCAACCCCCCCCCTGTATAAAATAAAATGCCACAGAAACACATATGAGAAACCCAATAGCCATTTCAGTACTGGAAGAGAATGGATCTCCAGTGAGATTCCTTATGACATCTGGTGGTGAAAGCCTGAATACAAAAGCCACTGTATCAAGGACAATCATCTCCACCAGGACTAAAACCATTATAGGAACATGGAATGGGTGCACCATGTTGAAAACAGGAAAAGCAGCAGAAGTAGCAGTAGAAAAGAAAAAGTATAACCTCAGTATACTGAGGTTCAGTGAGGCTAGGTGGAATGGATCATGCCAGAAAAGACTTGCCTCAAGAGAGTTATTGCTGTTTTCAAGGCATGAGGAAGAATATATACCACACACCCAAGGAGTGGCACTGATGCTATCCAAGAAAGCTCCCAGATCTCTAATTGGATGGGAGGCACATGGTCCTAAAATTGTCACAGCTTCCTTCAGAACTAAGAATCAAAGGATTAACATGGACATCATACAGTGTTATGCACCTAATAATGACAACAACAAGAGAATTAAAGAGGAATTCTACAAAAGACTGCTAAGCACTGTACATAAATGCCTGTGCTGGAGTATTGTGATCATCATGGAAGATTTTAATGCCAAGATTGGCAGTGACAACCGAGACTATGAGGATATCATGGGTAAATAGGCCCTAGGTGAGATGAACAACAATGGGGAGAGGCTGGCTGACGTGTGCAGCAGGATGCTTGGTCACAGGACGGAGTTTCTTCCACCACAGAAGGATACACAAAGGAACTTGGGTATCATACGATTGCTTGACAGAGAACCAGACTGACCACATATGTATCATGAAGTTCCAGAAGTGTCTTCAGGATCTGCGTGTGAAAACAGGTAAGATATTACTTCCAACTACTATCTTTTGATACTCCCTTGAAAATAATTGAAAAGAAACTGGACAGAAGAGACCAACAAAAGACAATGTTACAATGTCAGTCTCTTAAAAGACACAATAAAGCAAAATGAGTTTATGATCACACTCTCTAATAAATTTCCAAGTTTTGCAAGAGTTACTGGCTGAGGAGTCCATAGATGAGCAGTAGCAAGGTGTTAAGACAGCAATCACATCAACATGTCAAGAAATACTGGAATCCAAAAATTATATCCACAAGGAGTGGATCTCAACAGAGACAATGAAGATGATAGAAGAAAGAAAGTTGAAGAAGGCAGAAGTCAACAATAGCTGCACAAGAGCAGGAAAGGCCAAAGCACAAGAGAAATGTGAGGTGTGTCCATATTCATTAAGGATATCCACTCCTCCAGGCTAGTTGCTCAGCATAATGCATCAGAGGTTATCCAAGTGCAACTAACTCTGGGCAAAACTGCAGTCCAAATTGTAGCTTGGTATAAATCCCCCACCATGCCCCAGGATTCCCACTCCTCTTTTCTTGATGTACTGGAAAATATTAGGGTTCAACCAAACACCCTAATAATGGGTGACTTCAACTACTCCACCATTAACTGGGAAAACTACTTGTGTACCAACTCCTTAGCTCAATGCTTTCCGGAAGTCATAAACTCCAATGTCCTGGATCAACTTATCCACTCCACCACTAGGGGCAACAATATCCTAGACCTATTCATTTCCAACATGAGTGACCGGTGTTCCACATCTGAAGTCAACTCCTCGATGGTCCGATCTGACCATAAGCTAATCACCCTTGATTTCCACATCCTGCCCCCACCCCCCATTAAGGAAACCACAGTAAAAAAATTCTCCAAAGCCAACTTCATGCTTCATAAGACAGAAGTGGTGAACTCCATGACACCAAAGCAGATGGACAATACAGTTACAACTGCTGATTCCTACACAAATGCACTCTATAAGCACTTACACGAGTGCATGGATCGTGCTATCCCAAATAGAACCAAGACGCTATCCTCCAAAAAAAGGAAGCCAATCTGGTGGTCCCCTGCCATAAACAAACTGTACAACAGAAGGAAGAAACTGTTGCAAAAGAGAGTAAAATCACATGAGTGGAGGAGCTCCCTGGTCAGCCTCAGTAAGAAGCTGAGATCCCTTATAAGATCCTCCAAAGCTAGCTACAAAAATAATATCACCACTAATTCTAAGGACAACCACAAAGCATTCTATAGCTATGTCAAGAATCTTGATGGCAACACCCCGATTTGCTCTGAGTTACAGCACAACGGCATGAAAATTACAGAACCAACTGATATTGCCAACATCCTGGCAGATAGGTTCAGTGCTATCTTTACCCCCCACCCCCTAAAGGGCCCATATCTATACAGGAAGAATGCAGAGTCCCTGTAATCACAACTATGCAGGTAAAAGCTGCACTCTCTAAAGCCAAAAACACAGCATCCACGGGACCGGACAACATCCCAGGCTGCATTTTACATGAACTTCAGAACAAACTGGCTAACCACTTAAACACCATGTTCAATAATAGTCTCACAACAGGCTTTGTGCCCACTGAATGGTGCACAGCAACAATTATCCCATTCCACAAAGGGGGAGCCACCATTGATCCCGGGAACTATCGACCTATTAGCCTGATGAGCCTGGTCTGCAAGGCCATGGAACGTATCATCATGGAACTCATAAACAAAGACATTGGAAACCTCCAAACTCTGGATCCCACCCAGTTCAGGATTGTGAAAGGCAGATCATGCCTCCTGAACCTGATTGACTTCATTGAGGCAGTCACCAAAGCCGTAGATGAGGGTAAGGTGGTTCACACAGCCTATCTTGATCTCGCCAAGGCGTTTGACACCATTTCCCATTCTGGAATTATAGATAAACTCACTAAACTAGGTATAAATCCCTACATCACAAGATAGGTTGCCAAATGGCTCACTGACAAAACCCTCACTGTAAAAGTTGCAGACTCCAAATCTGACCTCAAAGCAGTGACACGTGGAGTACCACAGGGTTCCGTCCTGGGACCTCTCCTGTTTGGTATCTATTCTCTGAAGTACAGGCTAACATAGAAGGCATCTGGCTAATGAAGTTCACAGATGACTGCAAACTAGGAGCCATAGTCAAGTCCCCAAATGATGTGGACATCCTACAGAAGGGCCTCGCTGAGACAGATGCTCGGTGTCAGAGCCATGGCCTCAAGCTCAATGCCAAAAAGTGCAGTGTCATCCCCTTTGGCAAAAACTCTGTACCCATGAACCACCACATAGGCAGCAATCTACTTAACACCAAATGTGTGATAAGAGACCTTGGGACCCAGGTGGACAGTAGTCTCTCCTTTGATAGTCACATCACCACAGTAGTCAGGAAGTCCTTCTACGTGGCACACCTCATAACAAAAGGGTTCTCATCCAGGAAAAAAGAGGCCATTGTTCCCCTCTACTCGACACTCATTAGACCCATTATAGAGTACAACACCCCTTTTGGAATGTACCTCACAAGACAGCTGCAGCAGCTGGAAAGGCCACAGAAACACCTCACAAAGAGGATTACTGGCCTCAAACAAATGCCCTACACTGACCGTCTCAAAAAACTCCAGCTTTACTCCGTAGCATATCACCTACTCTGAGGTTTTCTCTGCCTAACATGTGAAGCTATGTCAAACCCACAGCTGTTGGATGTGCTACACCTAAAGAAATCCCAATCCCTCTGAGCTACATGCTCTAGGGACCTAAACCTTGTCACCACAATAAACAGGACATGCTGGAGGGATAGATTCCTGTCCCAGAGACTTCCCATACTCTGAAACAGGCTACCCATCTATGTCAAGGAAAGTTCTTCATTAGCACTCTTCAAGAAAAATCTTGATGAGTGAATGGGAAATAGGAAATACATCCGGGGATCACTTCTGTGTCTCTGCTCGACAGTGGCACAGGAAAATAACTTTCTTGGGTGGTGTAATAGCCTAGTACCTACCTGTGAACCTATAAATATTCAAATGCACAAAGAGCAGTGAAGAAGTGTATCAAAACAGACAAGAGACAACACATAGAATTACTGACATCAGAAGTTGAGGAAGCAGCCCATAAGGGAAACATGAAGGATCTCTATATTTATTTATTTATTTATTTATTTATTTATTTATTTATTTATTTATTTTTATATAAATATCATAAAGAAGCTTTCTGGAAGATACAGCAAACCTGAAAGACCCCTTAAAGATAATGAAGGGAGGAAAATAGCAGATGAGGAAAAGCAAACGAACAGATGGAGGGAATATTTTGAAGTGTTACTAAATAGCCCAATACCAGTAAACCTACCAGCAGATCAGGACTTAATGACTGACTGCAGTATGGCCACGAAAGAGGAAATACACACAGCCATAAACCAGATGAAAAATGGCAAGTCTGCTGTTCTCGTCAGCATCCGGGTAGAGGCACTAAAAGCTGACACAAAGACCAGTGTAGAGATGCTCCACTCCTTTTCTGTAAGATTTGGGAAGAAAAACAAGTTCCAACAGACTGGAATGAGGGCTAACTCATTAAATTTCTCCAAAAAGGCAACCTCAGTTTGTGTTCTGGCTATAGGGGAATAATGCCGTTGTCCATACCAGAATGTCCTCTTGAACAGAATGAGAGATGCAGTTGCTCCCCAGTTCTGAGACCAGCAAGCCAGTTTTTGCAAGGACAGCTCCTGCACAGACCACATTGCAACATTCCACATCATCCT
This sequence comes from Protopterus annectens, assembly GCF_019279795.1. Taxonomy (NCBI): domain Eukaryota; kingdom Metazoa; phylum Chordata; order Ceratodontiformes; family Protopteridae; genus Protopterus; species Protopterus annectens. Next base: position 488,064,384 of record NC_056741.1, on the reverse strand, counting down.
GGAGCAGTCACTGGAATGGAACTTACTCCTCTATGTAAACTTTGTTGACTACAATAAGGCCTTCAACAGTGAAAACAGACAGACTCTATTGAAGATGCTGAGACATTATGGGGTACCCGAGAAGCTTGCTAACATAATTAGGAACTCATATGAGGGGAATAACATGAAGGATGATTCATGGCACACAGCTTACAGATGCCTTTAAGGTGCAAACAGGAGCGAGGCAAGGATGCCTGTTGTTACCTTTCCCATTCCTACTTGTAATAGACTGGATAATAAAGACATCCACTGCACAGAAATGAAATGTCACCCAGTGGACACCCTGGACTCAACTAGATAATCTTGATTTTGCCCACCCCTATCAACAAATACAGGAAAAGACAAGGAGTGTGGCAAATAATTCTTCTCCATTAGGCCTCAGCATTCATAGAGGAAAGAGCAAGGTATTAAACATTGATAACAACAACACATCTCCAATTACTCTAGAGGACAAGGCACTGGAGGAGGTGGATAGATTTTCATATATGAGCAGCATAGTTGCCCAGCTTGTAGGGTAGGCACTGACACAGATGTTAGAAACTAGGTTGGAAAAGCAAGCGTGGCTTTCTAGCAGCTGTAGAAGGTCTGGAGATCTGCTAACCTCTCAACGCAGATCAAGACCAGGATCTTTAACACCATGGTGAAGCCAGTCCTGTTCCATGGAGTCATAGCCTGGAGAATTACCGCTACCACAATGAGAAGGCTACAGACATTTGTCAACATGTCTGAGGAAGATCCTCCACATCCATTGGCCAGAAACAATAAGCAATGAGGAGCTTTGGAGTCAAATACAGCAAAGCTGTGTAGAAGCAGAAATACTCAAGAAATGGTGGCAATGGATCAAGCATACCCTAAGAAAGACAACACCCAGCAAAACAAGACAAGCTTTTACTTAGAATCCACAAGGAAAAGGAAACAGAGGCAGGGGAAGGAACACATGGTGGCATGACCTAGATGCAGACATGAAGAGAAGGGGTCACTCTTGGGGACAACTGGAAAGACTGGCCCAGGACCGGGATGGCTGGAGAGTGCTCATAGGTGGCCTTTGCCCCAAATGGGGCCAAAGGCAGTATGTAAGCATTCCTGAGAGTGTTGTCCTTCATGATGACATGTTAAACTGAGTCCCCATCTGCCTGAGTTGGTGGTAGCTCAGGTGGATGTAAAAGATACCACGGCACCTATCATAAAGAGTGTGGTTCCTTTATTTATATACAAAATAGCTCTTATTTACAACATATTTAAAATATTTATATATGTACAAACATATAAATATGCAAATTTGTTTCCACATATTCATAATTTCCTATACAATCATGCTAAACATTTACAGGATCATAGGAGGTTACTAGGCTAATGGTCCTGTGGCCCTTACAAGCCTAGCCAAGAGTTTATCCTCAGAAAGAAACCCCAGTCAGCAGCTGTCACCCCTGTCACTGAGGGATACAGGTGGAACCCCTGGGACAATGTTCATCCTTATTAGACCCTCCACTCCTTTTTCCATAACCGCCATCTTAATATTGTTGCTAAAATCTATTTACCATTAAACATTATTTGATTTGTTCTTTCATTCCATATAACTCATATAACATAAAATGGGCTCAATTCTAATTGTACAGCACCATGGCTCAGTGGTTAGCATTGTCAACTCACAATAAAAGGTTCTCTGGTTTGATTCTTGGCTGAGGTGCCTTTTGTGTGGCGTCTACATGTCCACCCTGCATTTATGTGGGTTTCCTCCTGATGCATCATTTTCCTCCCACATCTCATGCTTAACAAGGGAAAAGATAATCTTGCTGGCTAAGCATAAGATGTGAAGAAATAACAGTTCTCAAGGGAAAGCTACAGAATGTTCCTTTCTCAATGAAAAGATATGTGTACTTGTAATAGAATGTTAGCTAGAATAGACAGGCACTGTGAGACACATGTAAGACAAGGCTTGAAAACAAAGGCTAAAGAAGTGTGTAAAACATTACAGAGTTTTGGTATTATTTTGGTATTATTAGGAAATACTTCAGACATGGGAGCTGAGTTAGTTAATTTTTTTTTGGAGTGATATGCAAAAAGTTTTTGCAGTACAGACACCTGAGCCTGAGTACTGAAGTTAGGTCAGATATGCAGTGTTAATGATACTATTCAGGAGGAAAAAATGGTTTCAGTTTATATTATTCAGGAGAATCAAAATATACATGCAGAAACTTTGGATATATTTATCAGTATGGTTATTGTTTATCAGGATTGTTATTGGAGACAGTATTTGAATATTGTTAACATCTACTTCCACTATACATAATAAAGCGTTCTTAACTGAGCTACAGCGTGTGCAGAATTCATTCTGAAAAGTGCAAGATGACTTAGCCCATAAAGGAGAGACTGGCAACTATTCAGCACAGGTGCGGGTAATTAACAGATAAAGATGTTTATTCCAGTCTCATTTCAGTTGTTTCCAGTACTTTCTCCATACCTTTTTTCTCTTTTACATTTCTAAAACACATTCCATTTTTTTTTTTCTTCTTGACAATGTAAACATATTCTATCACTTTTCGTCTGTACAGCATATTTTCTTTTACTGGCAATTTATCTATTACCTTTCTCCATAAATATCTTGACATTCTACTTTCTGATTACACCATTTGCTTCTTATGTTTATAATTTTAATTTGTATCTGTTTGATTTTCCTATGGTTTTACATAGTAATGTTTATCAGTACATTCTTATGCCACACTTTCTGGCCTTTTCTAAATCATCAATTTTATTTTCCACAAAAATATTTTTTTTCTTGATAACATTTTATTTCTTCATTTATATACTTTTTTTTCTTTTTTACTCATTTTGCCATATGCCAAAATGTATCATGTTTATACTTGTACAGTTTTACTACATCTCTCATCTTTTTCATTTATCCACTCTAACACTTTGTACACATTTAATGAAGCAGTGTATACCACTGGGGCAAGTAACTCTAAACTTCCTTCTTCTTTATTTACATGCAAAACTCCTCTTTTTACTCGGTTAAATCTAGAACCCAATATAAATGGAAAAAAAAAAACATATCTACAATAATTCCTTTTAAAATACTGTTGGCAACATAAATACACTTGCAAAGTATGCTATTTTTCCCATCAGTACTGAATTTCTCAAGTAAGCCTTCTTTCCTGAATGATAATATGTATGTTTTCCAGAAAAGGCATTTGCTTTATTGCTTCTATTGTTTGTTTTCTCAATTAATTATACTTACATCTTTATTTCCAAATTGTATAAATAACACAGAAATGTCACTCATTGTAAAATATATACCCACATCGTTACATCACCTAAACCTTTACTTTTCTCATTATTTAAAGCCATCCCTGTCATCTCTAAACACTGATTTGTGCAGGTTATCATTTCTTTTATCCACATTTTGTTTTTTTGCAATTATTATAATGTCATTTGCATATGTTAACATAACTGGAATTCTTAATACTTCAGGTATTATATACCCCACCTCCTTTATTTTGTAATTTATTTTACATACTATAACATTCATAACTAATGCAAAGAGTATACAACTCATTGGACATACCTGTCTTATACCACTATTCATATGTACCTCTTGGCTTAACCAGCCATGTGCAAGTATTTTCACTTTATTATTAACATATACTGACATACATAAGTTCCTAACTTTCACACTTGTATTATATATTTTCATGATTACCAATAAGATTTCATGTCCACTTGTGTCAAATGCCTTATTAAGGTCTCTTATCATGATTTTGGCTTCTTTTCTGTTCCTAATATCATCCACAATTTCTCTAATTATTTTAAATAATTCTTGACAACCCTTCTCCTTTACTATATATGCTATTTTCCATAATATTCCCCATTTTAGTTTCAAATCTCTTTTATGTTATTTTCATAAAGATCTTATAATCATTATTATTCAATATATCTCCATTTTTTAATTCTCTTCTATCTTCCTTTTTCCTATATGAATTTAAGTATTCTACTACATAATTATTTATACATACAACCTTTATTTAACCATTCATTCAAAATCTTAAAAAAATATTTTTTTGCCAATCCCTTAAATTTTTATACATTTCATATCCCATTCCATCTGGGCCTACAGCTGACTCTATATTTACTTGTCCAAGTACTTTATCTAGCTCATTTAAAGAAATCTCCTTTTCCAACTCTTTATTCTCTTTTTCTGTTAACTTTTTTTATGTTCCACATTTTTTCATTACTTTATTTTTTCTTTAAACATTTCTTGTATGTATTGTACTGCACTATTCATAATCTTTTCCTGAGTTCTTTCTATTTCTCCTTTTACATTGTTTATTTTTCTCATTATACTACCATCTTCCTTTACTAATCTGCTTTAGTAACTTGGTACTTCTCTTTTATATAACAATTATTGTAGTTTTTTCTTGATTTCTTTCATACAATTATTTTTCTTTGTCAAAGTACTTTCTATCATTATGTTTTAAATCTTCCAATGCATCATTATATCTTCCTTTATATTTTTCTTTCTCTACTTTTCTCACATTATACTGCCACTGTAAAAAAGCATTTTTAATATTTTTCCTTAAATATCACCCACCATTAAGTCCAATTGTTATAAAATGTTCTCATAGTAATATGATCTTTCTATAACTGTATTAAAGATCTTGCTCCCTCTTCATGCCATACTTTCTCATTTATCCTTTTTATTCCTTTACCTATTTTTATATATTCTTTGTTTTCTTTTATGTCTAGCCATATTCCAAGATGATCAGAAAATCCTGTTTCAACTACCTCCCCTTCTCCTATAACCAAATCATCTGATGCTATAAAATAATCTATTTTATTTCTATACATACCCCTTTTGTAAGTCTGAATTTTTGTTCCAGAGCTTTAACTTACCATATCTTATAACTTCTAACATTTTCTTATATAATTTCCTTTCTTTTTACGCTTGTCTCTTAAATCACAATTAAAGTCTCCTGCTATTATAATATTCATATTTATCACTACATAGTCTAAAATCTGACAGAATAAGCCTTCCCTTTATTTACAGTTAGTATAAGCATACAATGTTATAATTCTGTAGACTTTTTCTTTCAATTTTAAATCTATAATGGTTAATCCTCCCATTTTTGCTAAAGTTAAATCTAATATTTATACTATATTTTTCCAGAATATGGCTATTCCAGGACATCAGTCATTTCCCATATCCCAGATTATCTTTCCTCCCCATAGTTTCTCTGTTTGTAATCTTTCTTCATTTGTTAAAAATCTTGTGTCTTCTAATATAATTACATCTACATCATATGTATTAAACCTGTCCAAAATTTCTATTTTTCTTACTATATTCTTAATACTATTTACAGTTTCAGAAAGCACTCTAAACTTTTATTTTCCCTTTTCCCGAGATTCATGGTTTCATAGCTAATAACTGGGCTACCTTTCTTAATAGGTCATTCTAAACCTAACTATTTCTTTCCCAAAGGTGAGAATCAAACACTGCTCCTTGTGTTTGTGAGTCAACACCTTAACCATTATACCAAGCTATAGCTGCATATATTATTTTTTACATCCATTTCCTTTCTTTTTTCTTTTGCGGTTATCCCTTTAAATTTTCTTTTTCTGTCTTTCACCATTTTACCAAAATAATTCTTTTTCCCTTTTACTACCTCCCAGTTTATGTCTTCTGCATCACATATTTCAGGCCCTTCTTATATGTCCTTTTTATTATTTTTTCTCACCCAATTTTTCTTCTATTTCTACTACTTCTAAAATGTCTTCTCTTTTTTCATTTTCTTCTCTTTCTTTTTGTTTTTTCCCTTACTGTTATTCTCATTTTTGCAATCCATCCATAAATGCCCAGTTGTGTTACATTTATAATATTTCAAGTCACATTTTTTTCCATCATGTCATTTTCTTTTGTCATGGTTACTAATGTCCTTCTTTTCCACAAAAAAAGAAACATGTTTTGAATCGTCCTCAGTAGTTTATAACACACCCATTCCTCTCCACATTTATCATGCTTGATATATGTATAATTTTATCTCTATGTTTAAGACAATAGTGCATTCCCAGCCACCAGTCCATAACCCCCTTTTGTCATAAACATTTGCAGTCCAGTACTTCTTTACATAAAGCTTTCAAATCTCCTTTCAAAGTCTCTCTTTCTACATCTATTCAAAACTGTACATGAATCTTCTTTTTGTTTCCATGTTCAATGCTTGTATCACATAAAAATTCCATGGGTAGCAGTTATTCTTTTTTCATATTCTCCAAGAAAATTTTCAATTGAAAAAAAAAAGTCTCAAATATAATGTCCCAAAATGTCTCTTTGTTAATATGAATAAATGCTCTTACCTCATGTATTTTTATACACAAAGGAGCTATTAAATTGGCTCACACTTCATACCTGTCCATATCTTTGTCTTATTTAGTTTGAATCTTTACCAAACACTTCCATTTTTCATTTTCTTCTGCTTCTTTTCTGTATATTCCACTTTTGTCTTTTACTTTCTCTGTGTATGTTTTCTTTTCCATCTCACCATGATTCTTCAGGATTATCTTTGCATCCTCCTTTTGTATTTTCTCCACAATGTCCCCCCTAGTAAACATCTCATTCATTTTCTGTCTCACTCTGTACCACCAATTCTTTAAATAAATCATCCTGCAACCCTCCTGACTGGAGGGTTATAATTATACATCCATCACTTCCTCAGTCATCTCAATAAAACAGGTTTCTTTGAAACATTTCTTTGAATACTGCACACAGTCTTTGGTCTTGATATTTGCTTTTTCCTTCATTTCTTTCACTTCTCCATCATCTAATTCTATCTCCATCTGCCTCCCTGTTTCTCTGGACTGCCTCTGTTCCTGGAATGGAAAGAGGAAGTGCTCCTCCAAAATGGGTCCCACTCACAATAGTGACAAGTAGGAGAATTTCCACAATTCCCTGGCCAAATTTACTGCAGTGGTATAAATACCACCTTGGGCCTCCTCTGAAAAGAGATCACTAGCCTAGTGGGACTAACCTAGTTGACAAAAGTAAAATAAAATAAAACAGTATTCTCTATACTGGATTATGTCTGTCTTTATCCCATATCAGTATATATAGAAAGATATATCTATATACATATATATATATATATATATATATATATATATATATATATATATATATATATATATATATATATATATATATATATATATATATATATATATATATATATATAGATATAGATATGGATATAGATATATATATGGATACAGATATAGCTATAGATATATATGGTTTACTATTAAAATCTGGAAAGTGAAAAATAATTTAGTAAAACTGTGAAAAAATAACGTCACAACCATAATGTCTACTTGTCCATAATTCCAAACATCTTCTCTCTGACCCCCACATTCAATGTTAAAAGAAATACCAGGAGGTGATGTCAGACACCCAGGCTATTCTGTTTAATGTTTCCTAAAACTTTTAATTATACACCACAGGTTTGTACTCGTTTTCAGGAGGCAAGCCCTCCTGCACCCCTCATACCCCCTTATAAATTATATATTCCAACTCTGAGATCACACTACAGTGAGGAAAAGGGTACATTTCTTGACCCCCCCCTGTAGTGCAATCTGTTATCAGAACATTGAACTCACATTAGTGAATGCACACTACCATTTGCTACTGCAGATTTGAGCATTTTTGGTTTGGCATTATGTGAATTGGGAAACATGCATTCGACCTACCCATTTTCGCGTAAGTGCCTTTCCAGATTTTGATAGTAAACATATATATATATATATATATATATATATATACATATATATATATATATATATACATATATATATATATATATATATATATATATATATATATATATATATATATATATATATATATATATATATATATATATATATATATATATGGATTAACTTCAAAAACTTGAAATACTGAAATCTCGAATTTCAGTATCTCGAGCCCAAGAAGTGGAATCCACAAAACAACGAAAACTAAAAACCGTGAAATTCAAAACCTCGAATACCAGAAGTTTTGAATTTTGCGGTTTAGTACACACACACACACACACACACACACACACACACACACACACACACACACACACACACACCATCCACCACACAAACACACACAATCACTCTACTACATGAGATCAGGGGGGCAATTTCCCCTGTGCCCCCCCACACACCCCCTACTTAAATATTCTCACTCCGAGGTCACACTACATACACACACAAAACACCACCACACAAGCTACTTTCTCTTTGCGCACACAAATCACAGCAACAAAACACACTGACACACACCACAGCCCCTACCCAAACCCCTTAACACACACACTTACCTGAATACATCACCATAGCGGAACTTTAGAAGCGCAAAATTCAAAACTTCCGGTATTCGAGGTTTTGAATTTCCAGCTTCTAAACTTTTGCTATTATGTGGATTTGGCTTTTTGGGCTCGAAATACTGAAATTCGAGATTTCAGTTTTTCGAGCTTCTCAAGTGAATCCATATAAATATATATATATATATATATATATATATATATACATAAATTGGCAAACATTTTTTTTCAGGTATGATACAATGTTTTGATGATGTTCTTCTTTTCATAACACTAAGTAAAGATTGCCTCTCTATGCTAGTTCTCTTCTTTACAGTTTCCTGTTGCACTTGCCAGATGGTATGTATAAGGTCACTGACAACCACATCATCTCACAGCTGGGTGGCCTGAACCAATAAATTGGATTGAGTATGGAAAGTCCTGGCTATCTATTTGTAATCTATGACTAGATCACTAATGCTAAGGCTTCTATTTCTGCAATTTCTAATAATACTCATAAAACAAGCTCTATGAAACTGCCCATTTTGCATTGGGGTGAGTTGGTACTCAATGGTGTGCTTACCATGGTTATAATCAGAAAAACAAAAAAAAACAGGTAAATGAACCTGGTGACACCACAGTTACTAAATATTCAGAAAACAAATGTACCTGGACCACAGGAGAAGCTTCTCCAAACTGCTTATTCCACAAGTAACAAAAGTTTCAAAGCTAAAAACTTTATTCAGGCTTGTAAAAACAAGGATGAATGGATTTCCTTTTCCCAGTCTAATTGTTCAAGTTACACTTGAATTGGGTTATGGGGGAACTTTGCTTCACATGGAGGGGGAGCCTATTCCAGAGATGGGGTAGTCTCTGAGATACATACCTGTTTCTCAGGCAGGTCCTATTTATATCACAGGCAAGGTTTTAGTCTTTAGAATGGTTAACTCTGGTGCTGTTTGTTTTGCTGATATGCAGGAGGTCCATCAAAGTGGAGTCTGACAATGCTCTGTATGCCAGGCATAGATCTCCCCTCAATAGCGTGTAGGAGACAATATACAGGGATAGGACCTTGAGGCGGTCTGCATAGGACATTTTACTTATGCCCTATATTCTTCTAGTGAGGAACCTCAATGAATGTTCCACTTGCTGGATATGCCTAGTTAGGGGGCATTGTACTCAATTATAGGTCTGATGAATGCCAAATACAGTGGAACAATGACTTCCTTGGTCTAGATGCCATAGCTTTGTTTATAAGTTGCTCAACATAGAATGATTTCCTCACTACTGTAGACATGTGATGTTCAAAGGCTAGATTACTGTCTATGTGTGTCCCCAAGTTCCTGACTACTGAGTCAATTCTAAGGGGTGTGTTGTCAATATGATAGTTAATAAATTACTTTCCAAAGGATACTATTATGCATTCCCTGGCATTTAGTTTTAGTTCATGGCTCTGACACCAGTTGTTCATCTGTGTTAGCCCTTCCTGGAGAACATTTGTGTCAGTATGGAATTCAATAACATCTTCAAATTTAGTCAGCCAGATACCAATGACATTGGCCTTGATATCAGAGAAGTAAATGCCAAAAAGGAGTGTTCCAAGGGCTGATCCCTGGGGGATTCCACTTGTGACCGGCTTCTTTGTAGAGGTAGACTCCCCAGTTTTAACTTTCTGGGTCCTATCTGTGAGCCAGTTGGCTATCCACGAGGTGACATACGTGTTTGTATCTAACCTCTTGACTTTCTCAACAATGTCTGAGTGGGGTATTGTGTCAAATGCCTTAGCCAAGTCAAAGTAGGCAGTGTGAACCATTTTGCCTCCATCTATTGCTTTGGTGACCTTCTCAAGTCCACCAGGGTGAGTAGGAATGGCCTGCCCTTGATGAAACCAAACTGGGTTGGGTCTAGTATCTTGAGGTTTACTATATCATTTTTGATCATTTCCATGATAATTCTTTCCAAGGCTTTGCATATAAGACTAGTGAGACTTAGAGGATCTGTAGTTTCCAGGATCTGTAGATGGCCAACCTTTGTGCAGGGGGATGACTGTTGCTGTTCTCCATTCACAAGACATGTAACCAGTTTGGAGGCTACATTTAAATAGCAATTCCAGAGGTCCTGATAGATTAGGTTTCATGTTACTTAGACGGAATCTTGGGATATTGTCTGGGCCCATTAATGCAGTGTTCTTGGCCTTAGACAGAGCATACTCATTATGTAGTGATAGTAGGGGGAGTTTTATTTGATGGTATTTCATGAGGGAAGGTTGAGGGGCAGAGAGGGATAAAGTTGTAACTGAATTTGACAGCCTGTAGGTTTGCTATATCTTCTAGCTCAGTATAGTTGGCTCCATTTACAATGAGCCCTGCACACTACTGTGTATTGCCTTTGAGGTTGCAAACATAGCTAAAGAATGGCTTGTGGTTGTCCTTGACCTGGGATGCCAAATTTACCTCAGATTTCACTTTGGTAGACTTTGTTTGTCCTCTCAGTAGTTTGTTTAGTTTGATGCTAGTGTTTTTATCCTGCTGGGTTGTCCTGTTTGACCAGCCTTGAGGTATATTTATTTTTGATGTAAATCGAGACACCTCCACCTTTAGTCCCTGTCTGTGTAGTAGCTGATTTAAATTTGTGGACTTTGTTCTAACCTTGCACTGTTGGTGTACTTTCTATGGCTTTAAACCATGTCTCAGTGACTGCACAGGAAGTGGAGCTTTTTATTTATACTCTTAGCGTTGAGCAAAAATACCTTTAGATTTTCTTGGTTTTGATTTGCTATGTCTGAAGTATTTTCAGTTTGGCATTGCCTAAAACAGGCACTATGGGGGAAGACAATGTTTCAGCTAATATTTGAAAGACTAGAGGGGCAAGATGCAGACCACCCCTGACAAAACAGCATGGCCTGTTCAACATCTCCTTCCATGCTGACAAATATTGTACCCCTGTTAGAATGATGCTGCTCAGTGCTAGGCTCATACCAGCGTGGGACACATATTCCGTGAGCTCCATGATGTCTTTCTTCATAAAGTCTAAAGAGGTACTTCTCAGGTTATTTACACCCACATGGACTATGACTGAGTCATACTGGTACTTGTGGTCCACTGACCTGAGTGCGTGAGTAATGTGGTGGCTCCTAGCTCCTGATAAGCAACTCACTATGACTTTCCCCTTACTTAGCCTGGTGAGAGGACATCAGTGTGTCTCATAATGGAGTATCCAATGACCACAATGTTGTTTTGTATGGTGGCTTGCCTTATGGGCTTAGAAGTAGAGGCTCCATGACATATGACTGTATATGTTGATGTGGGTGTTGTTTTAAAAGAGTGCATTTGGGGCTTCTGATGATATTTGTTAAATGTACTTCATCTAGGAGATCTCTGAGGTTTAGAAAGGTTACGTTTAAGTGCCTCAGCATATGTGGATTTATGTGTCTGCTTTGAACTGTGTGTAATATGTGAAGCATGTGTACTACTGACAGCCTGATTGACATTAGGAGTACTTTTATGCGAGAGCTTTGCCCCCAGGGATATTGTGTAAATACTTCTCTCACATACCATATCAGTTTGTTTGAGAATTAACTGGTTGTTAGTAAATATGAGGCGATTTCTACATTGCCTCAGGAAGCTCATATCCACCAAGCTGATAAAGGAGATAGTGGGAAAGTTCATATCTATGGCAACAAACCCTTTTTATTGATTAGACAGTTGTAGTGAGAATATAAATCAGTGTCAGGAGTGCCCGCTTTGCAACTCTGGGGACAGTATTTGTCATTGAAAACTAGTTGCCCTGTGTGCAACTAGATATTGGTGAAATTTCTATCATGCTTTTACAGGACAAATGTCACTCAAGGTGTCTCTGTCAATATAGGGCACTGCCAAACACTTGAGGGAAAACTAATAAGTAGACCCAGAAAATTTAAAGATTTAGTATATTGACAGATATTTTGAAGTTAGAAGCAAATCAAGCAGTACTTACTGAAAACAAAGAATTAGCTTGTCAGGAATGATAAAAAGAGAGGAGTCATGTGAATGGCTACTGCCTGGCTACTACTTGTGCTGATCATACCACAGCTTTACCCTGTGGGGATACAATGCTCCTTTGCTTCTTCTCTCACCAGAATCAAAACATTATCACCAATCCCAATATGAGAAGCAGGCCACACCCGTTTGGTAATCCACAGTCATGTCCCAGATGATACAAGGGTCTGTAGGCTTGCTGTAGCCTTTTCCTGGTCGATGCCTAGAATAGCAACCAGACCAGTCAGGAACATCAAGCACAGACACTTACTGCCCAACCAGATATAGTCAGGAATCAGTGCACTCTGCTCTTTCTCTCTCCAGGAGCATTCCAAGCTGTTAGCTATGAAGCAGTTATTAGGCTTTCCAGCGATCACCAGTCTCCAGGAAATAATGTCTCTGAGATCCTTCTCTCACCAGGAGAAAAACAGAAGCAATAATCCTAAGATGACTACTAAGAGACAAAACATGGGTTCTCCAATAATTGGTGATCTTGAAATAGATGTTGCAGATGTTAAAGATAGGATGGAAAAATGTGGGTTAATATCCTAAGCAATGCAATGTGCACTAAGGAGTTAGATAGGAGAGAGGAAATAAAGATGGATAGACTATTGGGTCCATGATTCTTCATGACAACAGGTTCTTGAAACGAAACCCTAAAAACATTAATCTTTGATTAATGATTAACAGTTGAAACAACACACTTTCTCTAAAGAAGGTAGATAACTATAGGACCATTACAGTAAGTCTGAAGTGGAACCGGTATGAATAAAACATCAGTGGTAGCTTGTCTCTCTGTGATCACTGCTGACTGTGCTGTTTGTCAGGACAGAGATTAGTAAGTACTAGTATAAGCTGAGATAGAGGATTGGTAGCATTTTCCCTGTGGCATGTTTGTTTTATTTGCCAAAATATATGTGCATCTATATGTTTGCTGTCCATGCTGTGTTTTTCTCTTTGGATGGATGAGAATACTGTGGGCTGCAATTCCATGCTGACAAATGCAAGGAAGAGTCCCTGTGACTTTAAGTAATAAAGAACCACTGTCTACAACAACACAAAAATCTTTGGTTGTGTTTCATTTTGAAGTTGCTGAAAACATTTTTAAAGTTGTTTCATTGAAAGAATGAGATATCTTTGTGGGCATTGTTAACTTACTAAGCTACTCTTTTTAGCATCTTAGCTTCGATTTCCATATATTTCAGCATTTGTTTTCTTTTATATAATTCTTAATACAGGAACCCTGTGTCTCATGTGGATAGGAAGGTATGAAACTAAACTGATCTGACAACTCTATGTAGTATTTGTATATAGAGTAATATTGGTTTCATGTAGTATTATTTCCTGTGTTTGTATAATATTGATTTCAATTAGTACTCTGATCACCCTTTTATTCTTCCAATGTTATATATATAGGCCTTAGAATTTAGCTCTATATATCATGGCTGTTGGGTTGAAAGCCCCCACAAGGGAGTTTGGAAAATAAAGGATCCTATGAATCTAAGACTGACCAGTTTACAGTTATCATCTTACTGTGTTTTGACTTATTAACAACTATATTGTTAGGAATTACTATTGACAATAACCTTAATTTTGATAGCCATATAAATAACACCATACAAACTGTAACAGAAAAATAGGCTCCTTATATAGAATCAAACCTTTCCTAACTCCAACAGCCAGAACCAAGATTGCTCATTCCCATTTAATCTCAACTCTTCTGTACGCCTCACCCATATATACCAACCTAAAGAAAATAATCTTATCAAACTAACAAATTCCTATAATAACATCGCCAGATTTGCCACTGGCAATCCCTTTGGATCTCACCACTGTCTGAATCTAATGCAGCTAGGCTGGCTTGAACTTCAAAACCATCTGATAGTCTCCCAACTCACCACTGCCCACAAGATATTTTACCAACCTAACAGCACTCCTATACTCTCCAATCTCATAATCCCCTACAAAAATCTAAATTCCCTATGCTCTTCTAGCAAACTTCTCGCTAGCATAAGCAAGTCTAACAACTTGGCTGGAGATTCCCTGTTTTCTAACACAGTGGGAAAAAAACTGGAACCTACTGCCCAATGAACTAACTTTACTTTCTTCCTTGCCTCTCTTTAAACAAAACCACAAAAGACACCTCAAAACACACTGGTTATGCCCCTGCAGCAACCCTGACTAATCTTCTGCTTTCACTACTGATATTTCCTCTTCCCACTAAATTTACCAAAACTTTAATGCTTACTCCTGGGAAGCAGGACTGTAACTGGTGAACTCAAATCAACATACTGTGTGTAGTCTAGCTTGTTTGATATACTGAAATTCCTCATGAATCATACTGTATAATAATTTATCCTATACTTATTGTCAATTTTTCTAGTGTAAATACCTATTCTATTTTATTATTACTTGTATTTTTTATTGTAATCCTTTCATTTACTATGTAACAACATTAACTTTAATTTCTATTCGATACTACTGGAGCATTTCTCCCCGGTCCTCTACTGAAAATGGAAATATATCCAGTTAAACTAGCCAAGTTAACAAATGTAAAATAAATAAAAAATATAAAAATGTTAAGCCCTTGATCAGACTGCATAGCCATTCTGAGTAGTACTGGTACAAGAGAACATTTTAGAAAGAAACAGGGCTAGGGCTTTGTGCATGCTCTCTAGATTTGATGCAAATAAGAGAGGTAGACAGCCCATAAATTCGAAAACCTAAGGTACACCAGCAGTGTGTGAGCCTTTTTAGCTATAGTAAAAATGATTGTGAACGCAATGAAACTATAATCCTGGGTAAGGGTAGGTGCAAAAGACATGCCATCACAATGAAGGTGGAGATTCAGGTTCTGAACATGGGAGTGATCAATGTGACCATCATGAACCCCCAAGAGGGCATATTTGATGATTAATCCCAACCCTACAAGGGTATATATTTATGCATAAATACATTTGAAGTGCTATGATTTTAGACCCTACTTTATGACCTTTAAGGGTCCCTTGCTATGATTTTGAAAGCAGAGAGGCTGAGAAGTATGACAGCAGTCACTGATTTTCCCTATGAATGGATCCTTGACTCTTAAAATAATAATTCCTGTTATGGACAAGCAATGATTGTGAAGACTTGTGTCCATGTTATTTATTTATTTATTTATTTGAAATTTGATTACTGGGGAAGTCAACTGGGCCAAATTGACCCATTTTCAGTGGAGGCCCGGGGAGAAAAGCTCCAAGATGCATTATACAATTTAGATACAACTGATAGTTAATATTAAAGATATTATGTAGAATAGTTACTCATAAATGCATTCCATATCATGCGTAGTTAAATTCATTAAGCTTGAAGGTAGGGATCATACAGTTTCATTTGAGGAAAACAGATATGGGTTAGGTGTGGAAACAGTTTACATATAAACCTTTTAAGAAAATATAAATACGCTTTACATACACACATCAACAGCAGAATGTTGTTTACAATATTTACAAGGTTGGGCTGTGTGAGGGTAGCTGTAGAAGTTGTTGAGAGCTTAGAGAGAAGCTATAGAAATTGTTAAGAGCTTAGATAGGCTCATAGGAAGATAACTATGAGAGTTGTAGAGCTTGGGAACCAGAGCGAGAACTCCCTTGGATTAGGCTGGGTGAAGGCAAGTACATTCCCATTTAGTGGACAGGTGTTTGAATAGTTGGGTTTTGAAGTTTTCTGAGTTTGGTATAGTTCTTAGTGTGGAGGGAAGGGAATTCCATTTTTTGCCTAGTGAGAAAAATAGGTGAAGTTGGCCACCAGGACGTTTAGGTTTATGGATAGTAATTAAGTTCTGATTTTCAGATCTGACAGCTCTGTTGGGTGTATAAGGGGGAAGGATGTTAGTTAGAGTGGGACATTTTGTTGGGTGAAATATGAGTCTATGTGCAGTAGTGAGTTGGAGATAGTCTAGGTAGTTTGGGAGTTCAAGCCAATTCAGGGATTGTAGGGTTAGGCAGTGATGGGTGGTATTTTTAGATTTTGAGGCAAATTTAGAGATTTTGTTGTAGCAGTTTTCTAGTTTAAAGGTGATAGAGGAGGACAGGTTGGTTAGGAAAGGGGCTCTGTATAATAAGGAAGGAAGAAGATAAGTCGAGGCCAGAGTTTGCCTGGTAGAGTTGGAGAGAAAGCGATTATTCCTATATAGCATACCTAGCTTTTGGTCGGTTTTCTTAATATTTTGTTGAATATGAATATCAAACTTGAGGTGTTCATCTACAGTAATGCCAAGCAGTTTGGCAGAGAGAATACTTCTATAGGTGAGTTAGTTTGACTATAGACTTTGAAGTTGTTTTTTATCGTAGGAGAGGGTCTTTGTGGGAGGGAATAGTAGAATCTTTGATTTATTTGCATTGAAAGAAAGGTGGTTTTGGCACATCCAGTTTTCAGTTGTTGAGAAGTCAGTTTGGGTTTTAGTCAGCAATTCAGAGAGGTTTGAGGCAGAGCAGACTAAGCTTGAATTGTCTGCGTATTGAATGATTTCAGCATCAGGAATAGCAGTGTGGAAGTTGTTGATGAAGATGTTAAAAAGCATTGGCCCAAGGATGGATCCCTGTGGTACGCCATTTGGGGTAGGTAGGAAGGAAGAGATGGAGTTCTTCCATTTGACTGCCTTTGATCTGTCTGATAGATAGCTGGAGAACCAGGATAAAGCATTATGTGAGAGAGTAAGGTTTGAGCGATGACAGAAAAGGTGCCTGTGGGAAACAGTATCAAAGGCTTTAGACAGATCGAGTAAAAAAGTAGAAACTAAGTGGCCTGAATCTCGGGCTTGATTGACAGTTTCTAGGAAAGAGAATAGCGCAGTTATTGTGCTATGGCCTGGATGGAAGCCATGCTAGGTAGGAGTGAGAAGATTCTTTTGGGTCAGGAAAGGCATAAGTTGGAGGTGGATGCATTTTTCTAGGATTTTGGAGATTGGTGAGAGCAACGTATGATTCTTTTATGGATCGGTTGATAATGTTGCTGATTGGGAGAGCAATGCCATCAGCAGCACATTTTAGGAAGGAAGAGGGAATATTGTCGGGAGCATTAGAGCAAGGTTTAAGTGTGGACAAAAGTTTTTTTATAAAGTTAGTGGAGATGGATTTGAGTTAAAACAGATGAGGTGAGTTAGAAGGGGGAGAGTGTAGAGCAGTTGGGTTATTATTGGGAAATGTCTTGGTCAGGTAGTAATAGTGTCTATGAAAAATGAGTTAAATTCAGAGCCTAGTTCAAGGTCAGATTTTCTTGAGTCAGGACAGGGATTATTCTTGGAGCCTGGATTGAGGAGTGAGTTTATTGAGTTCCATAATTTTTGGGGTTTTTTATTGTTATTGGACTGAAGTTTGATATAGTAATGGTTGCAGAGCTGTTTATATTGGAGCAAGGTATTGGCCAGTTTATTGTTTTGGTAAAGCTTCCATAGTTTGTCTCTGTGGTGCATAATCTGTTTTGTCTCCTTGGATAGCCAAAGAGCAGTTTTAGTTTTTATCCTTTTGTTTCTTAATGGGGCTAGTGAGTTTAAAGTATCAAGGAAGAAAGTTGAAGTATTCTATAGCCTTGTCAAGAGGAAGGATGTTTAGAATTTGCCATTTCATTTGTTTGAAAGTATTTCAGAAAGTAGGTGGGTTGAAGCTACTGAGGTTACGAGTTTGAATGTATTGATGCTGGTGTGGGGAGGAACTAGTTGAGCGATGCATGAAGGCTGGGAGGTGGTCGCTAAAGGTATCAGGAATTGTGCCAGAACTGGTTATTTTATTTGGATCTGAGACTAGGATCCAATCTATAGTGGATCTGGGAGGGTTTATTTTGTTAGGTTGAGTGATGGAGAGGATTATTTGAGTGAAGTTATAGAGGTTAATGGATAGGGAGGGAGAGAGGCAATTGATTTTATTCCAGTCAATATTCACATTACCAAGGATATAGGTTTCATAGTTTATTTCAGTAGAGGCCCACAGGAGAATATTTTTGAGTGTAGAGATATTGTTACCAGGTGAGATATATAGGGCAATGATGCAGATATTTTTATGTTTATTTAGTTTTAGAATTCCAGCAGTTAGTTCAGTGTTCTGGAATTGAGGAATTGGAATTTGGAGGGGAATTAAGGTAAGAAGGTTGGAGTAGACTAGGCAGTGCCTCCACCTTTTTTATTTAGTCGGTCATTTCTGAGACAATTATGACTGAGGGTGACTATTTCTTCAATTTCTGATGTCACTCAAACATAGCAAACTCACTCTAGTGGCCCAATTGTTATCTACCTTCTTTAGAGAAAGTGGATTGTTTCTACTATTAATCATTGATCAAGGATTACTGTTTTCAGATTTTCATTTCAAGCTAAGTACCTGTTGTTATGAAGCATGAACCCAGTAGTTAGGCCACATTTATGTCCTCTCACCTATGTGAGCATCATTTTGAAGTTAAAGACATTTAAACCTCTAAGCAAAGCATATTAGAGTACAGTTCAGGGACATCAAATATGTTATATCACAGATTCATAGGTTCATAGGTTCATAGGTTGGTACTAGGCTATCAGTCCTAGGGCCTATACAAGCCTAGCCATAACAATTCCCTGGCTATTTCTTCCCACATTATTTACTTTCCTGGACCCCTGTCTAGCAGGGTGACTGACGTGATCCCTGGGGTGAATTTCCTTTCTCCCATCCAATCGTCAAGGTTCCTCTTGAAGAGGTCCAAAGAGGCACTCTGCTTGACATGTATGGGCAATCTATTCCAGAGTCTGGGGAGTCTCTGGGTCAGGAACCTATCCCTCCAGCATGTTTTGTTTATTGTGATGACAAGGTTTAGATCCCTGGAGCGTGTAGCTCTGAGGGATTGGGATTTCTTTAAGTGCAGCATGTCCAACAGCTCTGGGTTTGACATGGCCTTGTATGTTAAGCAGAGATCGCCTCTGAGTAGACGATATGCGACAGAGTATAGCTGGAGTTTTTTAAGGCGGTCAGCATAGGGCATCTGCTTTAGGCCTGTGATTCTTTTAGTGAGGTATTTCTGAGGCCTTTCCAGTTGTTGCAGATGTCTTGAGAGGTACATACCAAATGGGGCGTTGTATTCTATAATGAGTCTAATGAGGGATGAGTACAGTGGGACAATGACCTCCTGTATTCTGGATGAAAAGCCCTTCGTGATGGGATGTGCCACATAGAAGGATTTCCTGACTGTTGTGGCGATGTGGTTATCGAAGGTGAGACCACTGTCCACCTGTGTCCCTAAGTCTCTTATCACACTTTCTGTGTTTAGTGTACTGCCACCTATATGGTAATTCATGGATATATGTTTTTTCCCAAAGGGGATAACAATACATTTCTTGGCATTGAGTTTGAGCCCATGGCTCTGGCACCAAGCATCTCTTTCTGTAAGGCCCTTTTGTAGAGTATCCACATCATTTGGGGATTCAATAATGGCTCCCAGTTTGCAGTCATCTGCAAACTTTGTTAGTCAGAGTCCCTTAGTGTTGACCTGTACTTCAGAGAAGTAGATGCCAAACAAGAGCGGCCCCAGGACTGAACCCTGAGGTACTCCACTTGTCACTTGTCTGGAGCTGGATTTGGAGTCAGCTACTTTTACAGTGTGGGTTCTATCAGTAAGCCATTTAGCAACCCATTGGGTGACATAGGGATTAATGCCCAACTTAGTAAGTTTATCTATGATTCCAGAGTGGGGATGGTGTCAAAGGCCTTGGCAAGGTCTAGATAGGCTGTGTGGACCACCTTACCCTTGTCCATGGCTCTGGAGACTGATTCAAAGAAGTCAATCAGGTTCAGGAGACAAGATCGGCCCTTCACAAACCCAAACTGGGTGGGGTCCAGTGTTTGAAGGTTGCCAGTGTCTTTGTTTATAAGTTCCATGATAATACGCTCCATGGCCTTGCAGATAAGGCTTGTCAGACTGATGGGACGGTAGTTTCCGGGATCCAAGGTGGATCCCCCCTTGTGGATTGGGATAACTGTAGCTCTGCGCCACTCAGTGGGCACGAAACCTGAGGTGAGGCTATGATTAAACATGACACTTAGGTGAGGTGCCAGTTCATATTGTAGTTCATGTAGTACACAGCCGGGATGTCATCTGGTCCCATGGATGCTGTATTCTTGGCTTTAGATAGTGCGTTTTGTACCTGTGTGGCTGTTATTACTGGAATTTGGCAATCTTCGGTATTGAGATGGGCCATTTAGGGGGTGAGGGGGGTGAATTTGGCACTGAATCGATCTGCCAGGATATTGGCAATATCCTTCGGATCAGTATATTTAATGCCATTCTGTTTTAGCTCAGAGCAGATCTGAGCATTGCCATTTAGATTCTTGACATAGTTATAGAATGCTTTGTGGTTGTCTTTGGAATCTTTGGCAATTTTATTTTCGTAAGTAGCTTTGGAGGATTTTATGAGGCATCTCAGTTTCTTACTGAGGCTAGTAAGGGAGTTTTTTTGCATCCTGGGATTTTCCTCTTTTCTGCAAAAGTTTCTTCCTTTTGTTGTAAAGTTTGCTTATGGCAGGGGACCACAAGATTGGCTTCCTTTTTTTGGATGAGAGCATTTTGGTTCTATTTGGGATGGCATGATTCATGCATGAGTGGATGTGCTCGTACAGTGCCTTAGTGTAGGATTCAGCAGTTGAAAAACAGATCTACTGCTGATATTAAAATCTGGTTTTCAGAGCAGATAAAAAATCGTTTTACTTCCCAAATATAAGCTAAAATTTAAAAACGAAGGCTCACAAAGGAGTACTGTGAAGGTAAAAATGTGCACACAGATTTTACATGTATATATGTAAATTTGGATATGCACTATAGTACTGTGTCATTAATAGTCGCCTAATTCAATGGGGGTACTGTGCTCAGTGTGCCAGCTTCCCAGCTGGATATGTGATATGAAGCTGTTAACTGTCTTTGTGCAATGCTGTCCCATTTTGTGAGTTATTAAAATTACACTTTTACTTTGAATGCTGTTGTCTAGTGCCATCATTCATAATTCTGAACAAAATGACTGGATATCCATTGCTACATTTTCTGATGTGGTGTGAGGATTGTTTTTTTTTATTTTATTTTATTTTTTATTTATTTAACATTTGTTTACTAGGAAAGTTTGACTTGGAACAAGACAATTTTCAGTGGAGGCCCAGGGAGAAATGCTCCAAACACATATCTTTGTAATGTGTGAGGAAACCGGAGCACTCAATTGAAACCCACATAAATGCAGGGAGGACACGCAGACTGTACACAGAAAATATCCCAGCTGAGAACTGAACCAGAGAACCTCTTGCTGTGAGACGACAAGGCAAACTACTGCACCACTGCACTGTCCACATGCATAGACCAAATAATGCTATACCAAACAGCCAAATATATGCTACTGAGTGCAGAACAGTCTGTTTTTTACCTTAAAATAGCTGTTTTACCTCAAATAATGAATTTTCTGCAAAATATTAGCCTTTTAATTTGAAGTAACCAAAAATAATTACCAAAAATTATCAAAAATGGTCAAGATTAATCTACCAGAACTGTGCAGTTTCACAAAGACATTTGCCTGGTCATTATGGAGTCCATAATTCACATTTTTTCAAATTAAAGCAAACTGGATAAAGAAAGTAAAGAAACCTATGCAAGCACTTTACATTACAGACAAAGTAGTAGAAACCATTTACAGCTGATTTTCATTTTCTGAGACTCGGGGTGTTACACAGGAGTCAAAAATAAGCTAACTTAATTAACAGGTGCCAAAAATAAATATTCATGCATGCAAAGACAAGCTTTCACAAATGTGTTCATGGTAAAGAAGAGTCTTTTGAAGCTTTTTGTCAATTACTTGTATGAACTATCTGAAAACTGTGCAGATTTCCAAATAAAAGATGAGAAATTAAGAGACAGAATTATTGTGAATTCCCAGGCTAATACTTAAGTGCTGCAAAACTTACAAATAGAAGTGAGAATTCAATCCAGATTGTTTGAGGGGCTGCAATGGTAAAGAGACAATTTATTTATTTATTTATTTATTTTATTTTTTTTATTTTACATTTGTTAACCAGGATAGTCCAACTGGATACATGTCCATTTTCAGTGTAGGCCCAGGGAGAAAAGCTCCAAAGAAACATTTATGCAAAATATACAAACAAAATATACTAACACGTTTCTACTATATACAACAAGACCATATTAATGAGCAAACATTTTTAAGTCATTGGCATGAACATTTAAAAATGATCAAAACATATACAAACAATATTAAGGTATGTTAACTATATAGAGTCACATCATGCATCTGAAAGGGGTATTGATAAGACTGTGCAGTCCTATCAAGACACTATCCCCGGGATTCATGAAGCTTGTGCCAGGCGCATGCATAGCGTAGGTGTTATAATGCCAAATATGGCCGCCGAGTGATTCAGGTACGATCTAATTCCACATGCACTACCGGCGTACGCCAGATCTGCGCAGCCCCCGGCGTAGGTATGCAAATCACCCCATGTGCAGTATTGCACCATGCAAATGAAGGCATATAGCAATTCATGAAGTGGTGCAGGCATAGCGTAAGCCCACGGAAATGTAAACCAAAAAACACGGTTTACATTTTCCCAAACATAACATCGGAGCTATGGAAGAGGGCCAGACCCAGGTATCACAACGTGAACATATGCCAATGGCAAAATACACAGCCAATGGCATAAGAAAAGATGCACAACACGTAAATAACAACATTTAATGTCATGTCCACAGTAACGCACAGCAGAACCGCAGGGCATGTGTGCGGAAGCTGTAACATAAAGAAAAAATATAAAAATGTCATAAAATCGCAACATAATAGAAATCAGGTTTACAGCATAACACACAATGGTAGGCATGGAACACCACAACCAAGGTGCAAGGGTTGCTAAGGGCTTGCAATAGTGTTAGGCGCGGTAACTATGAATTAGTAGTCAATGCCATGCAAATGAGGCAGATAATACTGAATCACAAATGTCCCGCTGGAGGAAGGTTGTACCATACGGCGCAGCAGTATAACACAGAGGAGTGGCTCAGAGGAGATACATGACATTAGCAGAGGGGTGTGCCACTGTAGCACTAAGCACATTGGAGCATTGCAAATCTGGCCTGTCCGTTGCTAAGCAAAGCTGCAGGATAGGGGTGGGGAGGAATCGTTTAGCTGAGAGCACACATGGTGGCCAAAAGCGCATGTGTACAAGGATGAAAACGTGCCCGAAACCCAGTAGTCGGACGCACGTGCCGCAAACAATAGCAGAAACAGGAAGGTCAGGGGAAGGAAAGGAAATGCGGAAGTAGGATAATTGGAGTACTAATGAGCAATCAACACCAATCAACCCACGAAGGCCAAGCGACGGCAGCTGACAAGTCCGCTTGCAGAAACCTGCAAAACAGGATAGGGGAGGCATGTGAATGCAAAGAAAGGAGGGGAGGTATTGGATTGCAAAGATAGGAGACCTGACACAGCAGAGCAAAGCAGACCGGCAGTAGCACACATAACGCAAGATACGCCAGGTCCAGGAAAGCACAAATAAAAGTAGGCTGCAGGATGCACGCCAGAAAATGGTAGGTGCAACGCGCAGAAATGTAAAGGGAAGGTCAAGAGGTAATCCACGGCAGGCAAATGTAATTCAACACCAAAGGCACCACAATAGTAGTTCCGGCAGTAAAACACATAACATAACCTGTAGCTACGAACGTACATACACACCCTATGACATCATCGGTGTTCACAGCACAATAGTATAAAGTGTGTAAGCACCCAACACACACCTGTGTATTCCCAAACACCGCACCATAGGTGTAAACACAGAGGGAACTTTTAAAATGTACATGTTGGGAGCTGCCATAGCTGTGATTCATCAGCATGTGTTAGAGACTGACGGTGTTGTGGAGGATGATGCCGACAACCACCGCAGGCCTCGGAGGAGAAGGAGAGTGTTCAGACCAAGGGTAACCTACCAGGGGCTACATGACCTGGAGATAGTAGAGCATTACAGGGTGGACAGGGGCATCTTACAGCAAATAGTGGAGCTGTGCTGGCCACGCCTGAGAACCAGAAACAACAGAGGGGAACCCATACCAGTGGACACGAAGGTATGTGTAAGCCTGCGAATACTGGCCACAGGTACCTTTCAAAGGCCAACTAGAGATATAATGGGTATCTCACAGGCATCAGCATCCAGGGTACTACACCAGTTCCTGGATGCCATGTTACCACATGCCAATGAGCAGATATACTTCCCCAGATCTCTGGAGGAGTTGGCCAGCAATATGCGTCACTTCCACCGTGTGGCACAATACCCGGAGGTACTGGGTGCGATAGACTGCACGCACATACAAATCAAGTCACCACCCGGTGAGCAGGTTATGCACTACATAAACCGCAAGGGATTCCACTCCATCAACTGCCAGGTCGTGTGCAATGCCCAGGGCATTATCATGGATGTGTGTGCTGGCAGCCCTGGAAGCTACCATGACTCCCATATCTGGCATGCCTCACAGCTGTATCAGGTATTTGTCAGGGGGGACATCCCACATGGCCATCTCATGGGGGATGCTGGCTATGCACTGGAGCCATGGATGATGACTCCCATCAGAAATCCACACACATCCATGCAAGAACGCCATAATGAGGCACACGCACAAACCAGAATCATCATAGAGTGTGTGTTCGGGATGCTGAAATCACGGTTCCGGTGCTTGGATACATCTGGTGGAGCCTTGCAGTACTCTCCAGGCACGTGTGCCCACATCGTCATAGTATGTGCCATGCTACATAATATGATCCTGCGGAAGCAGCTGCAGCAGGGACAAAATGGTGAAGGCCCTCATAGCCCACCGCAATTGCCAAGGCCATCACAGGCACAGAGGGATTCAGACCATGAACACACTGTGCCAGCCCCAGTAGGCAGACGGAGGCATGCCCAATATGCCTACGCCTTGGCAAAGAGGAACGATAGCACATACACTGACCGTGTAGGCCCCTACGGACTGACACCTCTCCACCTGCACACACAGTAAAATGGATGGCACACAAACATGACCACCTGTAAATTGTAATGTATAGGTGGCCCAATGTGTGACTCCTACATAGGCAGCCCTCAAACATTGTAAACACAACAGCCAGTGCAACATGGAATGCCAACACCTGAACAGTACATGAGTCTTACAGCATATGGTGGTGCTGTGTGCCTGTCACGTTCCCTGCCAGATACATATATATATATATATATATATATATATATATATATAGATATATATAGATATATATATATATATATAGATATATATATAGATATATATATATATATGTACACATATGCATATATATAATACAGATAGAAAGGGCAATAGAGGGATATATGGTGATATAGATGGATTCAGCGATATCTGCAAATATGATAGATAGTTCAACGACATTCATAACATCTTGGAGGTACAAATAAATAGGATACCGCCAACCATGGAATGTGTAACATACTGACATGCGTAACCACGAGGCTGAAAGACCGATAGAACACAGTACCGGAATAGTACATCCACGAGTAATAGTATGATGATATGAAGGGATGGTTAGTCACCGCTGACAGTGTCGCGGTCCATGTAGGTACTGTGTTCAACTGTGTCTGTGAGTGCCGTAGTCTGTGTAAGTGTGCTTTGAGGGTGCCGTGTGCGTTTCTGTGTGACTGTAATGTGTGTGTGTGTCCGCAACATGTGTATGTTGGTGCCAAGTCAGAGGCAGACCAGTATGGTAGGTGTGGGTATAGCTAGCCGTAGGCATACGGTTACTACCTGTACCACAGTAGGAGGGACATCCCCACCCTGGGCAGGTGTGTCCTGACATAAAACAGTACAAAGGGCAAATGTCCGAGATGGTAGGACATAAATATGTCCCATATATAATGTAACAGTCGTATTTAATAGTTATGCCTGTATGTAAGAAACTTAAATGTTACATGCAATATGATAAGTATCCAAAGACACAACACTAGGAATGTAGTGAGGATAAAAGTATGTGCTACCTGTGTACTGACCATGGCTACGTGTTGGCCTGTAAACACTGCTTTGTGTCCCACAAGTGTCCAACAATGACCATATGATAAGGTGGCAACCCATGGCAAACAGGCTCTTTTAACAACACAACCACAATGACTGCAAATATCTGGGACAGAAATACAAGGGATAGCTGTCACCTACACATATCCCCTGATATATCGCTGCAAATACGGAGGTATACAAGTAGCAAGCTCACCTGCAGACGATATAGAAACCAATTAACAATGGCCCAACGTACAATCCCATAACATAAGTCTACTAACTGTTAGCTCTCTAATCAGGGACGGAGCCCACACACATATATACGGATTATGTAGAAATGCAAGGCCCACAAACCGTATATGTTACGTACAACCACCGACATCCCCCACACTAGAAACTAAAGCAATACAAACTGTAATAGCAGCACAAACATCCAGTCAGTCAATTACATCTGCAGAACCCTCAACATACCGTGTGAGAGACATAATTAAAGGTGACATGCAAAATTGCAGGCGTTGTATAATGGAACAAACAGCCATGTTACAGGTATTGATTGCAATACTCCGTTAACAGACATCGGGATGACAGGTACACCCACATGTTGAACCAAATACTCTACCTGTCACACACAATCCACGGGGGACATGAATCCAAACTATACTTGTCTCCATTCATAGCAGTTGCAGTTACTCATAACAAAACACAATACAGACCGTCTCCCTGAAGTTAGGGCAAATAGGCAACGCCCAAGTGGAGAATCGAATTATACACCACTGTCACCACGTAATTGGCGAATGGAGTAGCTGCACAGCTGATATGCAAGTAATTAGTCACTCAGGAACACCAATTGGCGGGAAGAATCCAAATGTTTCAGGTATCGACATATATAAGGATGACTTGCCAGACATTCAAACCGTATGCTCATACCGAAAAACAGTTGAAACACTGTGAGAGAGATAGAAACGAAATGCCGTAACGACAACAAGGTATGTAGAACGCCCGATATGTAAGGTTATGTATAGCATGATCTGTATTAATTAGTTTTACTGTATGTATAGCCTGGTTTGCATTAATTAAACGTGTCCGCAATGCATAAAGTGGGGAAAGGTATTGATGTAGTGATGTCTTGCTGAGCATACTAATGCTTGTAGAATCTGTGCGTCCAGCAGTGGGACACAAGGTACACAGCACAGACACCAGAAGGGATGCTACATGAGGCCATTAAACAGAACAATGCCATACAACCCGCCGTCAGTGGTAGGGTATGTCCAACAAGGACATGCCATAGCAGGGGATAGTATATTTTGATATACCGTCACAGCACGCATGTGTATGGGTAAATAACGTTAATGACATATGTAAGGTGGTCCCGCTGAGCAAGTATGCTTTGCATTATGGGATACTATGTGAAATATGTGTAATGTATAGTATTATAGGTAGATATGACAGATATTCTACACAGCATAACAGGCATATCGTGCATACCACAGGTATCGTCTATTGGTATGTACAATAACAGGATACATATGGCCTGTAGGTATGGGACATAGTAATAGCATGATAGCTAATCTAAATGGAAGGGCTACCAAGTAACCATGCACAAAGGACATGTAATAGCTGCACAGGTGCATAGTGGGGTACTATGCAGTCTGTCAAGTCCATGTGTAAGCACAACTACAGTGTTCACACTAGTGGCACCTCTCCAGGGTAGTGTCCTGTGAAGAGCAGAGCCAGGTGTCACCTGCACCACTGCACAGTACAGATACTGCAGTGATCCCAGGCCTACATGTGTCTCCCAACCACCAAGGGAGGTATCACATGAACAGTGCTACTGAGTGTCCCTGCGTGATGTACAGAGGACTTATGTTCCACAGCATGGTGAGTGTCCTGTTTGGGAATGTAACCCAGAAGCACATCCCACTCATTGTGGCATGTGTGCACATATCCATGAGCATGTTGCTCACAGTGGCCTCTGCTTATGTTGCGTATGAGGAGTATATCCATCAATAATGTTGTGGACATGGGCCCTGTCTGATCAGCAGAGGTAATCCCTGAGTATGTAGTATGCAAATGTGTACAGATGTGGTGTCCGTAGTGCAGCCGCATATTTAAACTGTCAGAGCTCAGTAAACGTTATGGTGTGTTAATGTTGTGGCATGTAAAGCTGTAGCTGTTGTGTAAGGTACACCCTAAATGGGGTGGTGTACCCTTGAATGTGTGTAGATGTCTTGAGTTCAGAGGTACAATGGGTGACTATGTACCAGTTACACACCCAGTACAGATAGGTGTGGCCACATAGGAGGATATCCACATGACAGTGGCAATACGGTAACCACAGGAGTGGGTGCGACATATGTGTGTACTGCAAACATGTACAATGTGATATGTATGTAGGGGACTACCATCCATGTGATAGTCAGTGGGTGAATGGTGTAATGCAAAGGTGATGTGCATGCACCTTGTATCATGCAGCTTGATGCCATGATAGTCATATTATGTATCTGTCACAGCGACACCCGTATGGTTGGAGTCAGTATCAGCTGGTGGAGCAGTCATGGCGCTTGGTATGTAGGGGTTCTAAAGCTAGGCAGGGAAAGTCCCCTGTGCCAGCCTGTTCTGCAGGAAAGCATATACTTAACATGAGGGGCCCTATGACTGAGGACTGTGGTATGCCAAAGTACCTGACATGTAGTAGGTACTATGGTATGCTGGCCTCACTGTGTGTCCTGTCCATGAGCCACATAGCATAACATCCTGAGACACAGGGTACGATGTGCAGGTGGATGTGTATGTTGTCAATACCAGAATGGGGAATGGTGCTGAAAGGCAATGAGAGGACAATGTAGGATGTGTGGACTCCCGTACCATCAGCAACTGCCCTGGTAACTGTATGAAAGGAGTCCACCATGTGTAGGGGCCATGCTCTGGCCTTAACAAGCCCAACCCATGTGGCAGCAGAGGACGGGAGACCAACAATGTCTCTGAGAATGACATCCTTGACGATGTGCCCCATAGCCACGCAGAACAGTCCAGTCAGGTGTGTAGGACTATAGTCCCACTCGTGCAATGCGGTGCCACCTGTGTGTAGTGTGATAAATGCTGCTGTGTGCCATTCAGGGTCTACAATGTCTGAAACAAGGCTATTACTGAATATGGTGGCCTAGTGGTGAGACAAATAATTCAGAGGTTGGTGGACATCAAATCCTGGGACGTTGGAAGGTGACATGGGGCCAGTGTCCCAGGACACATAGAGTGTAGGTCAGTACTGTGTAGGTGTGACCACAGGGACACCACAATGTTCATGTATGGATTGCGGCCCTGTAGTGAGTGAGAGGGTGTACTGTCAGCATTGAATCCATCCTCCAGCATGTTGCCAACAATACCTGGGTCTGCAATGTTCCGGAGTGACTGTTGTATGTGACAGCAGATGTGGGTGTTGCCATCGAATACTGACATACCACCATAATGCCTGGTGGTACACCCCGGAATGTGTGGCAGTCATGTTTACGTAGCTAGTCTTGGAGTATGTGATGAGGGACCCTGTGGCCCCACCACGGCTGACCAGTGAGCCACCCCACACATAGGAATGTACACCACTGTGCAACAGCCTATACCAGTTGTTGTACATCATATGTCCGTGGAACATGACCACCAGAGTGGCGTCTGTTATCTGGTGTGTACCATCATGGCTCTGTGTGGAATAGCATGATCTATGCAGTTGTGTACATGCTAATTAAGTGTACTGGGGTATGTGTCAGCATTTGTATGTGCATTGTCCATCTGCACGGGTGTCATGATGTTAACAACCGCTGTCAGCAGACGTCTGTAGTAGGTGTAGTGTACACATGTACTGTGTATGCTGTGATGGGTGTGTTTCCGGGATGTGGCTAACAAGGTAGATTAGCATATGTTCAGAATCCACCAATGAGGGGATAACCCCAGGTGTGTAACACCAGTCACATGGTGGTAATGTTCATGCCAAGGGTAATGTAGGTCTTGGAGGTGGTGTGTATGTGTTGATCCAGCAGAGTGGAGAGTATGACTCATGGATGTGTCGGTACATGACTGGCTATCCCAGTGAAGTGTGGGGTAGTGTCAGTCACACATCAGTAGTAGCTGAGGCCCACTGTCCACTATACCACCATAGAAGGTATGTTACCCGTGGGGTATGATGTTGACTCTGTCGCTTGTTACAATATGTATAGCGGTCCCGGACACAGTTAGTTGCACATGGAGCACCTCTGATGCATTGTGCTAAGCAACTTGCCAGGATGTGTGCAAAACATAGTGGGATATGGGAACCCCTCAGCTGTGGGTGTGCCGGTCCAGGTATGTGCCTGGAAGGTATGGTCCGTCTATAACCTGTCATTGCAGGTGTGCTCTGCAGAGCCTACAGGCAGGTCCCAGTCACTGCAGAGATGTTGGAGTGGTGCATTATAAGGTGTGCCTTGCCTGCGTGCGTCACAGGGGAAGATGCAAGCAATGTGTCACATGACCTCATGTCGCGCATGCCAGTTACCACCCTGCTGGTGACAGTTATTGGAAACTGTGCAGGACAGGCAGTATAGCAGCAGCAAGAGCCTAGCATGTGAGCTGTACTCCCAGGGCCGACAGGTGCAAGTCATCTGTGCCACAGCATTGAGTTTGACCAGGACAGTCATAGCGGACAGATACCACATGCCTATGGAATGACAATAGGAGCATAGGCAACTGTTGAAGTGACACCGTCGGTCATTGTACAGTGGTATCGTGTCTGGACAAATGCAAAATGCTCCCCAGGGCTAGACCCACACCCTCAGGGCTATAAGACTGGTGAGCTATTGCATGTCCCTGCACACGTAGTCTGTGAAGTGGCATCACAGGGCAGTCACTCTAACATGGCGAATGACAGACATATCGTACCTGGTGAGGTGTGGCATGGGTGCATAGGTTATGTTGCAGAAGCAGTTACCCAACAGCAAGATGTAAGCGACTAATGCCTTGTGTAGCCTGCTGTGTGGAACTGCAGTGTGACACCCTACAGAGTCAGCTATGACTGGTGTGTTGTGAATGTTATAACACACTATTGGCTGTATGTGGTGGGCACACATGAGTCTGTGGGCTATAAGCTGGTGATGTTGTCTTCCATGATGGGGGCTACCTCTGGTGCCTACAGTGAGTATGGAGACGTACTGCACAGGTTGTCCTTGTAGGTGTGGCCAGTGGTGTAGATTATGTGAGACTATGTGATGGGTGGGGTGTGTTGCGAATGTTACACATCCCCAAATGACTGTCAGGTGCAGTCAGGGTTGGCGACAGCATTACCCCCAGCCATAGCTTTCAGCCTCCTCTCCCCAAAATGAGGAACATTAGCCCTCATACAGTGTGACAAATGGGCAAAACGTGGAACACTTACAACTGGCTTACTAACAGCGTCAACTAGGAAGGGCATATGATGGCTAAAATAGGCTGGTCTTAAGTATAAAACAGATATTCCAATGAATTACTATGATTCTCATCTATCTAGCCATGGCTAGCAGGTAAACTATGTACAACAATGAATGTGTGACAGACCCTTCCAATGTGGAACCTTGAGGAACATGCACCTTTTAGAACCCCAAATGAGGTTCCCGTAATGCGGTACACCTGAGAGCTATGGGCCCAGCACGGCTGCAGGCGTGCATCCCCACAGGCTGTAGTGCCGTATGTTGGGAAGTGAGCATTGAATGTGTACAGAGACAATTGCTCTATTGCCACATGTCGACATATCCCTCATATAGACAGGCAGTAGCACTGGTACGTGACAGTTGGACATGCCTGCATATACAACCATGTCCCACAGGATATGTGCGTTACGTGTGTACAACAGCTGTCGTACCTTAAGCAAGCTGGGAAGTGTAGGACAGCCAGTGTACCTGTGGGAAATGGTGTGGAATGGGCGCTATAGTAATCATTAGCTCATTACATGCTCACATGTTCTGAACAAGTGCCTAGCATGACCATACAATACAGATAGGGTGTTGGATAATATCAACCCACAAGTGGTGATGACAGTCATTTAGGGTGGCACTGCACTATAACCCTGCTGTGTATGGTGTGCATGTCCATGAACCATTAGCACTGTAGATGTTAGCAGTACAGATGTACAAGATAGCACGGATATTTGATTACAAATACCTTTGCATGTCACAGGTGTGTTCCACCAGTGGCCTGTTGACAGACCCACAACTACAAAAGGTGCAAGAGTGACATGTGCACAGCACATCTGTGCCAGATACAGTAGAACAGGGTTAATGTGTTGTACCCCACCCTCATTGTAGCCCATACCACACACACAAATGTTAGGCATCTGTGTATGTAAGGCTGTGAATGGCCATGACCTATCAGTTTAGCTGTGTCAGTGTTGTGAACAACATACAGAATGGGCTGTGTGTGTGAGGTGTGTGACATATGTGCACAGTCTGATGGATGATACCAGCAGTGTCACCACTAGGTGAACATCCCTGTACCCATAAACTGCTACCTAGGCTGTGGTCAACATTAGGGACACTGTGTAAGGGATGGTGCTGTGCAGTGCACCCCCAACATGGTAACGTCTCCAGGCCCCTTAGGTAGTCATCTGAGGTACCCATGTCATGTCAGGGTGCCATCCATGAGCACGGAGATCAGTGGCCAGGCATATACAGCACTGTGGTGACCAATATTGGATCACATACCACCTGTAAGGGGTAATGGCTATGCATGGATGTGTGATAACAGCCTTCACAATACACACCTCCACTATGCAGCATGCCGTCTACCTTGCAGAAGGACATTTGCTACACCATGATGATGGACATGCTACATGTCCATATCCTGATTTATATGACATATGTCATGGACAGCCACCGTCCTAATACTAGGATCGCCACAGGCTGGACAGATCCCTGTGCCATATATGTGACATACTCCCACCATACCATGCAACCCTGTCCATCAAAGCTGCAGATGTCATCCCAGTCATACATGGTGTGATGGCCGCATGGTAGATGTACTATCAACTGACTGGATCAGTAATGTGGCACTGATGCAGCTTGCGGTGGCACAATGGCCGTCTGTAACAGCGTGGAAACCATGCCTGCACATGCTATGGTTGATGACCATCCCTGCGAATGTCATCTGACTATCCATTGTCCCATGTCTATCACATGTGTAATACAGGCGATCAGTGTCAGGATGTTGAACAGTTGTACAGTGCTGTGTAGATGTATATGGCAAAACACATGCATGTACAGGTGTCCATGCGTATGTGTGCATTGTCACTGCTCAAGTCCATTCCGGCTGTGTCTGTGTTGATATGTGACATATACACAGCATCCAGATCAACAGTAGTACCGTGGACACATCGAGGCATGTGCAGATAGGTAAGAACACAAGTGCAGGCAAACAGACATGCCCACAGCAAGACAGCATTTACATGGAGTATGAACACTGTAATGAGGTGACACACATATATGGTGATGATATCCAATGCATAATGGGTGTGACATGTGTGACACAAACACATCAGTCATGTCAGTGTCATGGTGCTTTGCAAAGATAACTGTGCAGATGCAGTAGATGTCATAGAAATGTATGTGCAGCAGTATCTCTGTACATCTCTGAAACTGTGACCTGTCACCATCATTATGTTTTACAGATAATGCCCCGTACACGCCTCCCAGCATACACCCGCCAGGAGGATGATGTCCTCATCCCGCAGCTCCATGACAACTATGACTTGTTGTTCAGCCATGTGCCACAGCATGCCCAGCAGCGGGATGACCTGTGGCAGGATCTATGCAGGAGGGTGAACGATGTGGGTGGCCATAACCGCATCTACCAGCAGGTGCGCAGACACTGCATGGACCTGATACGACATGCAAAACAGTGTGCCACTGCAATCACCAGGGAACAAGGTGGAACAGGTGGTGGGCCACCAACCCAGCCCCCACTCACACACACCGAGGAGCTACTGGCCAGTCTGGGGACACCCAGGGAACAGCATCCAGAAACACTAGCTGCCATCATGGAGGTGGGTGTCTCCCAACCAATGAGCCTGGAGTTGCCTGGTAAGTCAGTAATGCACATATGGCTATTATATCCCATGTAGTTGCATGTGTCACTGTACATAATGTAAAGTAACAACATATGCCAGGTATGTGGACACACATATGCATACTACAGTATGCTACGTTGTGTATGCACACATGTGCATACTATATGCTATTACACAGGTGAATGTGTGCACATGCACAGTGCAACCTGTGGCTGTCATACAGTCATGGATAATGTTCATACTGGTGTGTCACCACTATACAGGTACCTCTGGCGTGCCGCACAGACATGGGTCCATTGCAGGTGAGACTGTCATCAGTATCAGGCATGTTACAGTGTAGATCTATTTGCCATGTGGCCAGTTAACACTTGCACATCTGATGTTTGTTCCAGTCATGATATGCAGGTCGCACCACCATGCATTCACACACACCACCCATGTGCAATATATTCACACGTAATGATACACAGACTTGAAACCACAGTACTTGTCATTACGACATGTGTGGTCAGCTGTGCATACAACGGTGGAGGTGTTCTACAATGGAGGCATATGTAGTATGCATTGGAACAACATGTGTAGTACGCACACAGTACCACACAGTGAGCTGTGATATGGGCAGCCCACAAGTGTCACCATTGTGTCAAATGCCCCTGCATCGGGTGCACACATTGTGATGTGCCACCTGACATGTCCCAGACATGTAGTGTTCTGTCTGCAATATTGTCATACTATCACATGACCTATACCCCACATACCAAACATACAACCCATTGTCTGCATAGACCTGTGGAATGTGACATATCTGACATGTATGGGTGTATGTCATATGGGACCACACAGACATGTGGAGAAGATGCCCATCACACACAATTGGCCACCACATGTGCACACATGGCCATGGGGATGGCCAGAGACATGTAGCCACACAGTACATGGGATGTGTATACACCCTGTTGCACATTGTCCACACATGGTCCAATTATAGCCTTAGTTGACCGATTATACAGTTGATGTGGTACAGTGGACAACCTAAAAGCCTGTACACAGCTACTGGAGGTGTCACTGAAGTCTACCATATATGATCTGTCGAACATCACGACTGTGTTGCAGTTATGGCTATGCAATGTGTACATATTATGCATCTGCAGCAACATACATGCCTCATGTTGCCATGCAATGGCACAGTGTCTGTACTTCACACTGTATAGCAATGTAGACGGCTCACACTACCCTCCCGTGCTCATGCACATTTGCTAAACATGCAGGGCATACACACAACACTGCAATGTGAAGCCCATTATGATGCTGTACATGTGTCAGGACACCATTGTGTCAAACATGTATGCATGTTAATGCACATGTCAGCAAATTACATGTCAAGGTCATGTCAGCCATGTGTACTGTTATCCTGTTCTGGGCTACATGGTGTATCATGGGGATACATGCATACTACCATGATTGTGTGAACTGCATGGCTACTGATATGACACCTGCTTGCTGTAGTGTGCACCCCAGAGAGGTATGCTTACTAACACTATTAATGCCTGAGCTGCATGCCCTCTGCTCTATCGCAGGCATGCTGCATGCCATCTGACAAATCACATGCATGGTGTGTCTGTGTGTGTGTCTGTGTGTGTGTGTGTGTGTGTGTGTGTGTGTGTGTGTGTGTGTGTGTGTGTGTCTGTGTCTATTGTACTTTACAGTATTTCTTTGCATTCACAGGTGATGTAGGTGCGTTACCCTCCTGCGGTCCATCTGATGTTAGTGTCCCCACAGATACTAGCGGTGATGAACATATGCATGAGGTACAGGCAGGGTTGTCAGGGGCTGAATCTGTGCCAATGGTTACCATCCCAGCTATGTCCCCCTCTTCCCCGCACACAGTTCTGCTGCCAACACATACTGCATCATGGCCATAGAGGAAGGACAGTCAGCATCTGTTGGCGTGGAACAGGAATGTGTGGTGGCTACAGAAGGTGTGTCTACACACCATAGTGTCAGTGTAATGACTGCAGATGTGCCACACAGGCATGTGGCCGGTGCTGCTCTTAGGAGGGCCTCTGGCAGACATGCACCTGCAGGACAGAGCGCAGCAGCTGGTATCACCAGACGCATGTTCCAGACTGTAATGGTGGCACAGGCACGTGCTGAATGGCAGAACAGAGAAGGGCAGAGGCTGCAGAGGGCTGCTATCCATACCCTAAATGACAACATCCAGGCATTATAGTCCCTATTTGTATTTCATGTACTATGCCTTAGTGCAGCTGTGTTATTTGACAGTTTGCCAGTTATGGGTTCCATCTTGGTCGTACGCATGTCCATCCATGATAATCGCCTACATGACACTGATATAGGGCCCTACATATTGCCAAAATGGTTTCCGCAATATCCAGTGGATGGTTTGCCCCATTATTGAGAATATAGGCATGTGCTATACCCACATCACTCCCACAGGGCGGGCCTACGAAATCCCTGCCAAACAACACCTAGGCCCATTTCTGCATACCCATGATTCCCATACCTGACAACCCTCTACAGTACCCATTACACATGTTTAATGTGTGCAGTACTGAAGTATGGAGACACTTATATGCACTCCCCACTCTCCGGATATCAGTTCGTACGTCATACATTCTATCGACAAATGTGTTGTCACCCTTGCACCTGATACTGTTGCATGTACAGCTATTTCATATTTGCTGCGGTCACTTCTTTTGCGTCAATGTCGGTTGACACTATGTAAGATTCAATGTTTGGAGTCCTGCAATGGACACCTATCTGCATGTTTAAAGTGTAGAACTTGCTGGACTGTCACTTTCTGGCCAATGGTTTGGAATGCTGCGGTTTATTCACCTTTCCTGCATGTCTGTTTGTCTACCCATATTAGATATAATGTCGCCTATTTATGTACATATGTCATATCTATGGGACATAAGTCTGTTGTGTATACATATATACATGTACAATCCTCATTTCATAACTTGCTTTGGTTTACGTCTGTGGATTATGTGTATACACATATATCTATATCCATACCATACCTTTCCACTATACAGATTGTCACAGAGTGTACAGCTGCTTGCCCCTTTATCTTCGCTGTGTTTTAAATAAACCTGTGTCTATCTGGCAATGTCATGGCATTTCATTTGAGACTTACAGTGGGGATTTCTGGCAAGCAGTTCAGGTTACGACTGCATACCCTTCAGAGAATCCATGCTACTGACACACCCGTTATTCTATCCACTCTCTATGTTTGTTCTGGCACATATCTGGTGTTTGTCCCTATTTGTACCGGTAGTTTGCATGGCTTTGTCCGGTTTCATACTTTATGAGGTTAACAGGTTTGAGCCATGTATAACTAACATGGGGGAAACAGCATTTATTTACTATGCTGTGAGCGGATCACACACGCACAGGCGCACTTGCATTTCCTTATTGTGGGTTACGCGCAGGCGCGCATGCATATCCTTATTGTGGGTTACATATGTTTACTAAGTCTTTGTGCTTACGTGGGCTTTATTACTTGTGACAGTACCAGTAATTATCTGTAATACGGTTAGCGGACGTTTGCGAAGCACACGTTCACCTTTACATATTTAACTGTCTGTACAGCACAGACGCATTCATTACACTTTCACATTATATGTGCTGTAGTCGTTGTTCAACCGGGACTGCATTCACGTTGGCCGGATGCTGTAACCACTATACGTTTGGTGTTCTGACTCATTTATATGCATACCCATAGTACATAGCTACATTAACATATGCCTCACCGCTTCACTTACATCACAGGCATCCATTCTCCTGCTGGAAAAAATGCGGTACTACATGTTACACATTCCCTATTCCCTACTGCTCTGGACCCATGCTGCATATTTCATCACTGCAGGGATATTCAGAACCCAAAGGCTTATAGTCCTGACACATACAGGTCTTTAATTGTCAGGGTGTTCATGTGGTGATCTGGGTTTAGGCTTGTCTGCCTGGTGAACGGAACTGCCCTGACCATGTTCAAATGTCAGACAAAGCACATGGACAGGATTTGTCCATTTTAAACATTTAATCTGTGTTTACAGACACAGGTGTTTGGGCACCTGTCAGCAGCTTATGATGTTGGCAATACATAATATGGGTGGGCGGTTACGATACATAATCCACGGTGAGTGGTGTTCCCATTCACATTTGACTATTTCCTGTATTCATTCTTATGAGGGTTATTATTTTGCACATGACTTAACTATGAATTAACTATGGGTATGCAGTAGTACAGTCAACATATGTGACGGCTTGTTACAGTATATATGTACGGACCTCTGTAATACTGGGG
Organism: Protopterus annectens; assembly: GCF_019279795.1. Lineage (NCBI taxonomy): Eukaryota > Metazoa > Chordata > Ceratodontiformes > Protopteridae > Protopterus > Protopterus annectens. Next base: position 488,025,570 of record NC_056741.1, on the reverse strand, counting down.
ACTACCCCACATCCTTCACAACATTTCCTGCTTATGTGCATACTATTATTCCTTGAACTTTCGAAGCTTGTGAGAGCAGTAATTACATCTGTCCCTATTTGTCCACCCATCCTTTTAGGCTTTGTACAGGTTTTGTTGCTGTAATAGGTTGAGAGGTGGTGTCGGTATGTGATTGAGTTGAATATATACTGTCGATAATTCAGTGGGGAGTAGGGTTACCACTTGTTCCTCTTTGAGAGGGGAGGTCCCACTTTGGACAGTTGTGTCCTGCGACGACACCTAAGACATGGCAAATGTCCTGTGATTTTAAGACAATAATATATTTCTTCATTTCTGTACTAGTTGCATGATACAGGTATTTTGTATCTGGTACACATAACTATTATTTGGGATAGCATAAGCTATTCAAATGCTATGGCATTAGCTTTTATCTTGGCATACACATGTAATTCTGTACTTTGCACAGGCTGGGGGTATGTTTTATCCTGCAAATTCTCACATTTCTACAAGGGATGTCCCACCTTGGCCATCTGAACAGTTGGCAACCCTAGTGGGGTGACCTGCATGGTGGACAGCTGTTCCATCCTGCGTAGTATGAATTGCATGTCTGTGTAGATACTGAACAGCACCGTGACTACACATACATGTTTTGTCCAGATGTGTACAGTAATGGACACCGTGGCGTGTAAACATCTCTGAGGTTTCAACAGGTTACTTATCCCACGCAGGATGTACACACATTTTGCCGTAACATTAACGCATGGGCATTTGGATTTACGTACCTGTGATGGGATGTTTACAAACGTGGGATACATATTTGCAATCCGGACACTGCCTAGGACGATACTTCCTACTACATCTGGGGAATACCCGCTATGTGTAGTTGTACAGATGTGCAATGCTAGTAGCTGGATTTGGTGGACATTTGGACATGGGTACGGGTTATGTGCTATACAGGGGTTGTTGCGTATTGCATTTGCATGCATGGGTTCTACTTTTGGATATCCCGGTTCCGCATATAGCATCCTATGTGTATGTGATGGTTACGTTCCTGTTCATGTGTATAGCACATTTTAATATACATATGTTTGTGTGTGTTTGGTATACAATATGGACTGTCAGGTTTCTTTACGGTTGTTATATAGCCACAACTGCCCTGCTGTGTGCTATCACTACCACTGTGGGACTGCTGGTGACCATACCCATGGGACTAGATGTGTGTATTGGCGGCGCGCTGACATGATGCGCTTCACTTCCACTGGGTATAACTTCTGACAGTGCAGTACATTACGGACACACGATTTTAAATGTCATTTGTTCCATGGATGGAAACTCATATTATGTTGCGTGCATTTCTGTTTTGTTCTCCATTTTATGTGGCCAGGAACTGTCTTGCATGCTTTGCATACGTTTCATTATCCACGGACACTGATAGGTGCGATTACTATTGCATGCAGGCTATAATATTCAGCAGTTTAGGTTGCTCATCGCCAGCCGACATTGACATGACTCCGGGCGCAGCTTAGTAACGCCCCATGCACTCGCGCACGAGTCCTATGCACGTGGATGTGGTAGCGGCGCACCTTCATTAATATGCATATGGCACTACTACACCATTTATACGCCACACGGCCTGCGCAGGCATTACACTGGCCTTGCGCCGAGCTTCATGAATCCGGGGGTATGTGTGCAAGGCAAGAGTGACTGCAGTAGTAGATTATGACTAAAGTTAGTCTAGTGTGGAGCAGAGACATGAAAATGATAATATGAATAATTGAAATGATGTATGTAAGGCAAAATGTAAAGACAACAGCAAGTTCAGTAAATTGCAAGATACTGGCCAAAGTAAACATGTGCATGAAAAGCAAACTGAGTGCAAGCTTGACAAATGCTCAGGATGGAACCATTTACAAACAGTATCAGAGCAGTGTGCCGAAAGTGGCAGAAGGTGTAAGAAATGTAAGAAGATGGACAGTTTCCTGTTGTCTGTGAAAGAATTAGCCACAGAACATAAAAGTGAGGAAAGTGTTCAGAAAACATTTTTCTGATGTTTAGTGCCTACTACACAAAACAGGGAATAAGAACGGCAAGTCAAATTTCAACTTCTGGAACTCCAGTAAGCTTTAAGATTGATACAGGGGCTGACTGCCATATCATATGCTACTTATAGAAGCATCTCAAAATATCTGCAGCTGCATGAAGGACATATGTAGTCCCGCAGTCAAACTCAAGTTCATTGGTAGATTATTAGCAATGTCTAAGCTTAAGGGGCACAAGTATGAATTTTGTATTTATGTACTAAATATTCCAGTAGAAGCACATTTGCATTTGTGGAGAGGAACTAAGAGTAATGCTACTCAACGCCAGAAGTCTAAACCTCAAGATGCACGCACTCGAAACTCTCCTTAGCATGGAGAACATCGATATCTGTGCAGTAACAGAAACCTGGTTCAAGGCTCCCAAGAGCACCCCAGCACTACCAGGTTATACCTCATACCATACTTTTCGGCCCCAAAACTTGGACCGAACCACAAAAGAGGGGGGGTATCAATATTCGTCAAAGATACCCACACCTCCAGGTTGGTGGCACAGCATGAAGCATCAGAGAGTATCCATGTGCAACTAACAGTGGGTAAAACTGCCTTCCAGTTTATAGCCTGCTACAGACCACCCTCCCAAACCCAGGAACCCCACTCAGCCTTCCTGAGAACACTGGAAAATATGAAGGTCTCTCCAAACACCATTATATTGGGCGACTTCAACTACCCAAACATAGACTGGGAGCATTACTCTAGCTCCAACACCCTAGTCCAAAGGTTCCTAGAATTTATAAACTCAAATGCTATGGAACAACTTGTTACCACTCCCACAAGAGGGGAAAACATACTGGACCTGATCATCACCAACATGGGGACTCTATGCTCCAGACCAGAAGTGTATCTCTCACTGGTAAGATCAGAGCATAAACTAATCTCACTGGATATTCACATCCCGACCCCACCTCCTGCCCAGAAAACCACAGTGAAAAACTTCTCTAAAGCAAATTTCACACTCCTCAAAACCGAGGTGGAATCCTTCAAAGTCCCCGGGCCTGTGGAAAATACGGCCCAGACCGCAGAATACTTTATAAATGCATTCTATGAACATCTTCAGGAATGCATGGATCATGCAATCCCAAATAAAACCAAGACCAATTCCTCCAAAGGCAGACATCCTGTCTGGTGGACCCCAGCCATAAACAAACTATACAATAGATGGAGGAAGCTACTAAATGATAGAGAAAAATCCCAAAAAGGGAAGGCATCTCTGATCAGTATTAGCAAAAAACTACGGGCACTCATAAAATCATCTAAGGCCAGCTTCGAGAGAAAAATTGCACAGGACACTAAGGATAATCACAAGGCTTTCTTTAGTTATGTTAGGAACCTGGGTGGGAATTCCCAGATATACTCAGAATTAGTCCAAAATGACAAAAAATGCACCGAACCCACAGACATTGCCAACATCCTAGCTGACAGGTTCAGCGCAAACTTCTCCCCTCCCACCAAAGGGCAAATATCTATCCCAGCAGAGTGCTGCCCCCCTGACATCTCAGATGCTCAGGTAAGAGCCGCCCTCTCCAAAGCAAAAACACAGCATCAATGGGACCAAACGGTGTACTGGGCTGCTTCCTACATGAACTCCAAGAAGAGCTAAACCCAAACATAAATCTACTGTTCAATCTCAGCCTTACTACAGGATATGTACCCAAAGAGTGGCGTACAGCAACAGTGGTCCCTCTCCACAAAGGTGGTGCCTCAATGGATCCTGGAAACTATCGCCCCATAAGCCTGACTAGCATGGTCTGCAAAGCTATGGAAAAGATCATCATGGACCTCATAAATAAAGATATTGGGGACCTACAGACACTGGATCCTACCCAGTTCGGCTTTGTTAAGGACAGATCCTGCCTTTTAAACCTGGTTGATTTCTTTGAAACAGTCACCAAGGCCATTGATGAGGGGAGGTGGTCCACACAGCCTACCTGGACCTCACAAAAGCCTTCGATACAATACCCCACTCGGGCATTACAGATAAGCTCACCAGCTTAAATATAAACCCCTATGTCACTAGATGGGTTGCAAACTGGCTCAAGGACAGAACCCACATGGTTAGAATTGCTGGAGCCATGTCAGACTCCAAACCAGTTACAAGTGGCGTCCCATAAGGCTCAGTCCTGGGACCTCTCTTGTTCAGTATATATTTCTCAGAGGTACAGGCCAACACGGAATGACTGTGGCTGACCAAGTTTGCAGATGACTGCAAACTGGGCGCGATAATCGACTCTCCAGCCGACACAAGCATCCTCCAAAAGGGCCTCATAGAAACAGACAACTGGTGCCAGAGCCATGGCCTCAAGCTAAACGCCAAAAAGTGTATAGTCATCCCCTTTGGCAAAAACAAAGTGCCCACAAATTACCACATAGGTGGTAATCCATTAAGTACAGAAGAAGTAATTAGGGACCTGGGGACCCAAGTTGATAGCAGTCTCTCATTTGACAACCACGTAGCCAAAGTGGTTAGAAAAACATTTTATATAGCCCACCTAATCATGAAGGGATTCACATCTAGATCAGGGGAGGTCATCATGCCTCTTTACTCATCCCTCATCAGGCCCATAATTGAGTACAATGCCCCTTTTGGGATGTACCTTACCAGACACCTGCAGCAACTGGAAAGACCCCAAAAGTACCTCACCAAGAGGATCAAAGGGCTCAAACAGTTGCCATATGCTGCCCAGTTAAAGAAACTGCAGCTCTACTCAGTGGCATACCACCTGTTCAGGGGCGATCTGTGCCTGACGTATAAAGCCATGTCCAACCCGGAATTAATGGACATGCTGCACTTCAGAAAATCCAAATCCCATTGAGCTATGCACTCGAGAGACTTGAACCTCAGCACTGAAATAAATAGGACATGCTGGAGGGACAGATTCATAACCCAGAGGCTCCCTTCACTCTGGAATAAAATCCCAGTCCAGGTTAGGCAGAGTCCCTCACTGACTCTCTTCAAGAGGAATCTTGATGAGTGGATGGGAGATTGTAGGTTTAACCCAGGTATCACTTCTGTGTCACTGTTAGACAGAGTCACAGTATACTAACCTCGAAAAAGGGCATAGCAAAGTTAATTTAAAATGGGTGGCGAAAGCCAAACACATTCTGGCTAGGCTTATAAATGCCCTAGGGCAGATAGCCTAGTATGAACCTATGAACCTATGATATGAATATTGCAAGTTCCTGTGGAATTGTGTGTCTTGTATGGTTGAAATTTTTGACCAGATTGATCATTTCCTTGTGCATAGCACAACCTCATATTTAATTATATTTATTTGACATTTGATTACTGAGAAAGTTTGACTAGGCATAAATCTTATTATCAGCAAAAGCTCAGGGAGAAAAGCTCCAGAAGACATAATAAGAACTGTACGGATGTGATCTTAGAAACATGAAAGTAGTAAACGAAATTGCAATAAATTAATTAAATTAACTCAATAGAAGAAAAAACATGATTATATCAGAGGCATGCAAAAACATGCACACACAAACATATATATATATATATATATGTATATATATATATATATATATATATATATATATATATATATATATATTTATATATATATATATATTTGATTATCTAAGCATATTTAAATATTATGGAGAAAGAAGTAATAAGGTACAGGAGGTACAGAAACATAAACTTGACTGTAAGAAGAATATTATAGGCTAAGAAACGTCAAAGGAAGGTGTATACAAATGGGATGGGATGGGTAAGGCCAATTTCTAACCCAATGGGATAGGTTAATTTGAGCACAAAAGGAAGGTTGGCTAGGCTTAAAATGTCCCACAAGGACAGCTAGCCTATTACTTACCTATGGACCTATATGAAGAACAGGGTAAAAGAAGATTTAAAGATGATGATATAGAAGCAAATAAGACAGAAATAAGGATATGTGCTAAGAGCTGTAACAGGGGCAGTGGGAGTATAGTAAATTGCAAGGAGAAAGGATTATCATGGAGAAAGGGAAAAGGGAGAGTGTAAGAGTGACTATATATAGAAAGGGGAACAAATGGGTCAGTTTAACCTAGAGAAAGGCAAGTATAGGGCCTGGAGTTGAGAATGTATTCTTTTAGGGTATGCTTAAAAATGGGACTTATAGGTGTTAATTTAATGTCACTAAGCAACTTGTTCTTTGTTTTGGCAATGATGCAGGAGTATAAACAATGTCCTATGTTTTTTTTAGGTTTATGCGTTTCAAGAAGCTTTTTTTCAGATGAGCAAAGTGGACAGTTAGAAATGTCCTTTTTGAGAATGCTACTGATGGACAAACAACAGAAAGGATTATATATCAGTTTGTGGGCAAGCAGAAGTTGTGTACTTAAGGTAATTATCAACTCAAGACAGTTTAACATTTTCAGAGCATAGCAATAATTACTTTTATATGCCAGAGTAGTTGCACATCTAGCTACTTTGTTAAAACACAGTTTTAGTTTTAGTTTGTGACGAAAGAGATTTGAACATTGGTAAGAAATGGTGACGCATACAGTGCAGAAGATGGAAGGTATGTGTTTGGTAGTATGACCAGATACATATATTTATTTTATTTATTTTACATTTGTTTATCGGGGATGTCCGATTTTTTCAGTGGAGGCCTGGGGAGAAAAGCTCCATTACAAAAACACATTACAAACAATACAATAAACTGATAATGATCAAGAATACATAATTCTGGTAAATATAGCTAGTAAATAGTTTATCCATAAACAGTAAAAACTGAGAGAGCAATGTAAAGTGGGGAAAAAGAAAGCTAACAAATAAACTAGCATGAAATACCTTGTGCCATCATAGAGAAATGACTGATCAGTAGATCAATATCATGGTTTGGGTCGTAAATATTTATGAGATACATGCATGGTATATGAACAAGAATATGGCTGATTGTTGTTATGATAGTGTTAGTTGTTCTAAACAGTGACAGCTAAAGCAATATTGAGGTAAAGTACAAGAAGAAGGGAATATGATGAAACTGTAGGAAGCTTGAGATATGTAAATAAAAATAGGTAACTAGAAAAATGTAAAACTCACTACTAAAGTAGCAATAAGTAAAAAACACAAATACAGAAAAAATCAAACTGCTACTCCACGACTGATAGTTCAAAAATACCAGAAGCTAAACTTCTCTTAAAATCTTTTATTGGTTAAAAACTATTTGTATTTTTAAAATTTGCGTAGTCTGCCCCTGCAGCTTATATAATATATAAATCGCTTCTATAGAAGCGTATGCAACGTGTTTAAAGTATTCATCAAAGTCCAGTCAAATCGCTCCTCAAAATACAGTTAAATCAGTGGCGGTTAACCGCCATATTTAAATCCTTTAAAGAAGGGTTCTCTTGCGTAAAGGATAGTGTTGTAATTAAGTATCAAAATGCAACAGTTGGCTTATAGTGTTGCCAAAACTCACAATATGCTTCCAATGTTACTAGTATAAACAAGATAACAAGTACACCAGTTGACTCAAAACTGTTGCCGAGACTCACTCTCACATTGCCGCACTTCTCAATTGGCAGTAAAAATTGTTATCAACACTCACAGTGTATCTTCAGTGTTACCAATTCAAATAATTATAGATGTAACAGGTACACAAATGGTTTGAAACTGTTGCCAAAACTCACAGTCCACTTCTGTGTGGGAGGTACTGCTCAGCAATGGAATGATTTATTAGGAGAGATATACGGCAAGAGATGGCATCTGCTGCTACCTTTAGAAATTCATTGGGGAGTTGGTCAGCTGCATGGGAGAAAGGCTTAAGTTTCGAAAGATGTTTTTTGATGGTATAAGTTTGAATTGGTTTGACTGAAAAGGAATTGAAGGTTCTGTCTAATTGTTTAGGAATAGATAGGGGGTCTTGCTGTTGTTTTTTACTAGGGAAAGTATAAAGTTGATAAAGTGTGAATTAAGTTGTGAAGCAATGTTATGTGTGGAATTTGTTGTGGTTGGAGCTGGGTCTGTGATCTGTCCATGCTTTAGTAGTTGTTTGATGACTCTTCAAAACTTCTGCGGATTGTTTTGGTGTTTTTGTTACATTGTTGTCTAGTATAGCTTTTTGTTGTGCCTGATTTGTTTTTTGACAAGGTGGCATTATTGATTGAAGGTAAGAAGGGAGTCTTGATGTTTGGTCTGGTGGTATAGGGACCAGGCTCTGTCTCTGTTTGAGGAGCTGCTTGGTGTCATTGGTAAGCCATGGTATGTGCTTGGAGCTGGGAAGCTGGGCTGTTTAGGATGTTGAGAAATTTGTCACTGAAATATTGAACAGCTGAGTCAAGGTGCAGATATTTTAAAGGGGACAGTCACATTGTTGCAGCAGGGATATGAAGACCTCAGGGGAGAAATGTCTTTAGGTGTGGACATGTTTGTAAATTATATTTTTAGTAGGGCAAATGTGGTGCCTAGAGATAAGTGGGTAGGTGATCACTTAGACTGTCAATGAGACAGCCAAATTGGTGACAGAGAGAAGGTTTGCTTGTAAGTGTCCAGTCTAGGATTGATTCTTTTTTGCTATGTTTGTCAAATCTGGTAGGGGTTTGTATAATTTGACACAAACCATGGAGGTTAATAAAATAGGGGGAATTTTCTGAGGAACAGGTATACCAGTCTGTGTTGAAATTACCCATTATTATTATTTATTGACTAAAAGTTGAGGCATACCAACAAAGAAGGTCTTCAATAATGTCTGGGTTGTTACCTGGGGGTATATAAATAGCTATTATAATGATGGGTTTGTTGGAGTATAGTTGAAGCTTCTATATTACCTTATTGTATGATGAAAATAGTGAACGCTATTTCATCATACTGATAATGTCTAAACCAGAAAATATCGAACATACGGAACAGCGATTTTTTTCCCAGGGAAAAAATTTGCTGTTCCACAAAAAAAAAAAAAAAAAAAAAAAAACTTAAACACAAAAATAAGTCCGATGTGGGGGGCTATGCCTCCCACAACCCCACTACTTAAATATACCAACTCTGAGATCGCACCATAGTGGAGGAAATGGCAAAGTCCCGAAGACGGCCCACCGAATTTTTTCCCTGGGAAAAAATTCGATGTTCCGTGTCTTCACTATTTTGCCATTTCGACAGTATCGGATCGACTAAATAGCTTCCGCTATTTAGTCCATTAAATACGCTAATATAGATCCATAGTTGAAGGCAGGTGATTAGAATTTCAAAATTCAAGAAGTCTAGTGGTTTAATTTGAAGGCTTTCTAGTTTGATAGTAGTTTTATATATTACAAATATGTTGCCTCGTTTATGAGTCCTGTTACATCTATCGATGTTATAACCATGGGTTAGAATTTCACTATCCATCATGAAGGGTTTTAGCCATGTTTCTGTTAGTATTGCTAATTCAGGAGAGTATTGGGTGATAGTTGCATGAAATTCATGAGTTTATTTAGGATACGTGTTAGGTTCATATTTAATATTAAGTGATCAGAGCTACTTGTTGGGAGATTATTGATGTTAGGGAGGTAAGGGTTGCTTGGAGTGAGAGGGGTTTGATTAAGGGGTTGAGGTCATGGATTAGGATGTATGTCACCACTTAGTTTGATTAGGGTTGACTTGAATAGAAATAGATGTGTGAGTTTGGTAACTAGTTTAACTATACCATACATCCAGGCAACAAAGGCATGCCTTCAGCAGCCTAAACACATCCTCCTCTATGACCCTTGTTTGTGATAGGGCATAGTTCTATCCATTGTCTGTCATAGTCTGCAGATTTCAAGGTGCCATCAACCAGGCCTTTTGGGTATATTCAGCACCTGCAATAAGATGCTCCTAGGAAAAGATACCCCCTCACAAACCATTGCTAAAGGCCACATGTATGCCACACATGGGTGTCATGTTTACTGCCTGAGGGGTTTGCAGACACATTTTAGATTATACTCTGTGCTTTACAAACTCCCTGGCATTTGATGGAGTGATAACCTTTGCAGTCCTCATACCTTCTTATCAATTCACCAGGAAGAACCTTTATTCCAACGTGGATGCAGTCAATGGCATCCAGCACCTCAGGGAAGTGGGCTATATCATAGAAATCCAGGAGCCACATATGCTGTCCCAAATACTGTAGCATTGCACTGGGGAACTGATGGAGTATGTTGGAGACACATGCTTGTGGTATCCCCACTATGTCCCTGTTGGTCAGCGAAGGGACCTTGTAGCTAGTATACCTAAAGCTACACTTGCTTTAGTATCCACTGGGATAGGGAATCCATGACTCTCATGAACCTGCAGATAAGGCCAACACATCTGCCAACTCCTGTATATTGTTCTTACCCACACAGTACCAGCCTACAATGTTGGTGTTGTGAACACCATGAAATGTTAAGCTCATTTAGAGGACACAGTACCCCAATTGCAACTACAGGCACACCTTGGTCACTATCAATAACAATATCCTGTTACCTTTTTTGACAAACAAATATAAATTAAAATAAATGAATTAATAAGTAAATAAATATAGACATTTGTCTTTCTTTACTGGGAAAGTCTGGCAAGAGCCCATTTTCAGAGGAGGCCCGGGAAGATAAGCTCCACATAAAATTACAGTTTAGTTTTACATAGTAAGAAAGACATAGGAGCATACAAAATTTGTATAGAAAGCCACATATAATTATGTTAAGTTTTGCAAAGGATTAAATACATTGGAATATACAGAATGTGTACAAGAACAAGTAAAAAATAGAATAAATTTTACATTATTGATTGAATAGTCATAAAGCTTTAACAATCATCTGGAGGCAAAACAGTACCTTTAGAGTTGCATTTAATAGCGGTTTTACAATTAAGCATTGGCGATGAACACTGTAGCATTTTAGTAAGCTGGTGTTGGCACTGACAAGAATCTCTAAGGGCTGCAAGGCTAGATGGAAAAATATATAGTTAATAGGTAAAAGTGTGAGAAGAGTGGAAGTGAAGTGGGAAAGATGGGACTGAGTATACAGTGTAACTGTTTAACTGCATTTTATTGTATTTTGTTGCTGTTAACTTTTTTCATACTGCAAGTGCTATTCTTTTGACTATAAGGGATTATTCTGTGCTTCATTGTGAGTTTTTTCTTATTGAGTTCTTAACCTTAAAATTGAGTAGCATAGTCTAAATACAGGTCTGCAGCATCCAGAGTTTCAGTTGCATTGTTATAAACCCTTTTTGAGGTATTCCAGCTACAAGTTAACTGTTGTTTCTGCAAAAAAACAAAACAAAAAAGTTCTAAGCTTGTTTTCTGCCTTTCCTGTTACTACAGTAGTCCAGATACAGATTTATTGTATCCAGAACTGTTTTGTAAGTTTCTCAGTTCCCCAGACCTTTCTGTGTTACAAGGAAACCTTCCAGCTTATCAGTGGGAGTGATAAGCACTAGGTAGTCTATCTACTCCAAGAAGAGTGGTTTCTGGCTCTGACGTTGTAGTTTATTGGCTGTTTGGGCAGTTTTTCTATCCCTTTCAACTTTCTGGTTTAAAAGCCTGTGTATGCGACGGTTTGCATGCCGTGCAGCACCGCTAAGCTGGGGTAAACTATTACCAGTGCCAGAAAGCCTGTTCTTCAATTTTTCCCTTAGATCTTGCTAGTTCTCTTCTCTCTTGCACTTTAATTAGCTTATTTGCCTAGCACTTTATCAGGCTTTTTGTAGCAATTATTGTAGCACACATAAGTGCTATCAGCACTAGACGTCATATAAGGAAATAGCTTCAGTACTTAGTAATGATGACCATGCCTCCTGGCATGTCTAAAGTTCAGTTTCCTGTGCTTTCTTCAATTAACCTGGTGAACTTGGGCATTCTGATGCAGTGTAGCAATTGCTTCATGTACAGAGACAACCCTCCCAACATGCACTTATATCTCCAAATTGGAAGCCATGCACTCTCCAGCCAAGACTGGAATAGCTGGTCAAGAGGAGAAGTTCAACACTTGCACCACACCACATGGAACACATAGCCATCCAAAACACCCACCATCACAGCCCTCACATAAAAACCCAAACCACACAACCACCTTTACGGAGGCTCTCATTAGAAATCTATCCAAACAGCAGAGACCTTCAAGGCAGAAATGCACGCAACCACCATAAAACAGCACAAACCACAAGACACATAGCTCACCTACACAGTGTACCCCTCAACCTAAGCACCTAAGGCTAAACAGCTTGCCTAAAACAATAATCACAGGTGACTCAATAGTGAGGCACACTGATGTCCCACTCACTAGGCTGAATAAGGAGAAGGTAACAGTCAGCTCTCTATCAGGTGCCAGAATCCGACACATAACACACACACCCATATCACTCCATAACAAGTACAAGCATGACTCTGTCATTGTCCATGTGGATGTGAATGACCTGAGACGCATGGTGGAGCTCTCAGATTATGTGGCTCAGGCAGGTATGAACCTAACCATGAGCAGTATCCTACTTTTACCCAGAATGATACTGCAGTACAAACAGAAAATGATTGACTTCAACAACTGACTAAGTTTCTGGTGTCATTCTAATGAGACCCAGTATCTGTCTGCTTTGGATGACATGACTGACAAACCTTGATGTTTTGCCAGAGATGGCCTTAACCTGTCACCCCTGGGTTTCTGGGTACTGGCTAAGGCTCTTACCACCCCTATAGTGCCTTTTTTAGGCAGTGTTCCTAAGCCCTAATTACCACTGTAACACCTGTAAATAAATGCGATCTGAGGGTCATGCTGCTCAATGCTAGAAGTCTAAATCTCAAGATACACTCAGTCGAAGCACTCCTCAAAATGGAGAACATTGACATTTGTGAGACCTGGTTTAAAGCATCAGAAAGCATCCCTTGCTACCAGGCTATAACATTTTCCACACCTGTCAGCCCCAGAACATGGCCCGAAACTCCAAAGGCGGTGGTGTCTCCATATTCATAAAGGATATGCACACCTCCAGACTTGTAGCCCAGCATAATGCATCTGACATACTCAAGGTACAACTAACATTGGGTAAGATGGTGATTCAGGTCATAGCCTGCTATAGGCCCCCAACCATGTCCCAAGACTCTCACCCCACATTCCTAAGCACCTTGGAAACTATTAAGATCCAACCCAAAACTCTCATATGAGGCAAATTCAATGACCCCTCCATTAACTGGGAAAACTACTCATGCACCAATGCACTGGCCCAATGCTTCCTGGAATTCATCAAGTCCAATGCCCTGGACCAGCTCATTCTTACCCCCACTAGAGGAAGCAACATCCTTGACCTGTTATTACTAACATGGGCAACCGTTGCTCTACTCCAATAGTCAATTCCTCCCTGGTTAGATCCGAACACAAACTAATCGCCATGGAAAACCACATCTCGCACACACCTTTCATAAAGGTATCCACCATGAGAAACTTCTCCAAAGCTGACTTTGGACTCCTAAAAACAGAAGTGGCTAACTTCACAGCACCTATGCCAATGGAAAATAGATGCATGACTGCCAAATCATACACCAATGCATTGTACGAACACGTACATAAATGTATGGAACTAGCCATACCCAACAGAACCAAGATGCTCTCCTCCAAAAAATGGAAGCCAATCTGGTGGACTCCTGTCATTAATGAACTCTACAACAGAAGGAAGAAACTGTTGCAGAAAAAGGTGATGTCCCAAGACTGGAAAAATTCCTTTATTAGCCTCAACAAAAAGTTGAGATCCCTCATCAAAACCTTCAAAGCCAGCTATAAAGGCAGAATTGCAGTAGACACTAAAAACAACCACAAAGCCTTCTATAGTTATAACAAGAATCTCCATGGCAATATCCAGATTTGCTCTAAGTTACTGCACAATGGTACCTCCTATACTGAGCTAAGAGATATTGCCGACATAATGGCCAACAGATTCAGTGCCAACTTTACCCCTCTCCCCCCAAACGACCAATAAATACCAGAAGAATGCCAGGCAGTCAGCATTACTGCAGCATAAATTAAAGCTGCACTGTCCAAAGCCAAGAATACAGCTTCCATGGGACCCAACAATATCCCTGCTGTGTTCTACATGAATTACAAAGTGAACTGGCACCACATCCGTGTGCCCTGTTCACTCACAGCCTCACCTCAGGATTTGTCCCTACTGAATGACACACTGCTACAGTCATCCCTCTCCATAAAGGAGGAGCAACTACAGACCCTGGAAATGATCACCCCATTAGCCTGACGAGTCTGATATGTAAAGCTATGGAGTGCATCATCATGAACCTAATTAACAAGGATATAGGGAATCTACAAACTCTAGATCCCACACAATTTGGTTTTGTGAAAGGTAGATCATGCCTGCTCAACCTGGTTGACTTATTTGAGTCAGTCACCAGAGCTGTGGATGAGGGTGAGGCAGTTTATACAGCTTACCTCGATCTGGCCAAGGCCTTTGATACCATTCCTCACTCAGGAATTATTGATAAACTCACCAAACTAAGCATCAACACCTATATCATTAGGTGGGTTGCAAACTGGCTCTCAGATAGAACCCACAGTGTGAAAGTAATGGACTCCAAGTCAGACTGCTGACCAGCCATGAGTGGAGTCCCACAGGGATCAGTCCTGGGTCCTCTTCTGTTTGGCATCTACTTCTCAGAAGTCCAGGCCAACACGGAGGGACTCTGGTTGAGCAAGTTCACAGACGACTACAAGTTGGGAACCATTATTAACTCTCCAAGTGATGCAGACATCCTACAGAAAGGCCTCACTGAAACCAATGACTGGTGTCAAAACCATGGCCTTAAGCTTAATGCCAACAAATGCGTCGTCATCCCCTTTGGGAAAAACTCAGTTTCCACTAATTACCATATCCATGGGAGCCCACTGAACACTGAAGGCATTATAAGAGATCTGGGGACACAGGTTAACAGCAACCTCTCCTCTGACCACCACATTGCCACTGTGATCAGAAAGTCCTTCTATGTGGCACATCTCATTACCAAGAGTTTTGCATCCAGGAAGAAAGAGGTTGTCATTTCTCTCTACTCTTCCCTCATTAGATCAAGTCATCAGAGTATAATGCCCCATTTGCCGTGTACCTCACTAGACACCTGCAACAGCTGGAGAGGCCACAAAAGTACCTCATGAAGAGAATCCTAGGCCTTAAACACATGTCTTACTTGAAACCAAATCAAGGTGAAAATGCTTAAAAAATACAGGTAAATGAAAAATAAGCACAGGTACCATGTCTCCACAAAATAACACACAGTTTAATAGGCACCACACGAAAAAAACACAATGTCAACACGGTTGTAATGAACTGTTTTTAATGAATATTTTGGGTTTAAATATATACATTTTTAATATTGGATTATACTGTATAAATTTGTATTCTAGTATGGACATGTGCAATATTTCTTATGATTTTATACTTTGGAGTTGTATAATTTTAATTTATTAATGTAATAATTTACTCATTGTCAATGCAATCTTATTGGTTGTTAGGATATTTAAATTGTCTATTTAAGCCTTGTGCGCAATAGTTTTTCACATCTAAGGAAGTTTTTTAGACGAAAACATGTGGATTCATAGGAGCATTAATGTTTTTACAACCATGTTGACATTGTGTTTTTTCATGTGGTGCCTATTAAACTGTGTGTTATTTTGTGGAGACATGGTATCCAGTGCTTATTTTTCATTTTCATGTCCTACATGGACAGACTCAAAACACTCCAGCTATTCTCTGTCTCATATCATCTCCTAAGAGGCGATCTCTGCTTGACTTACAAAGCCACGTCTGACCCAGCTCTGTTAGAAATGCTACACCTAAAGAAATACCAGTCCCTCCACATCGCACACTCCAGAGACCTCAACTTCATTACCACAATCAAAAGAGCATGCTAGAGGGACAGGTTCATAACCCTGAGACTGCCCATGCTCTGAAATAGACTTCCCATACATGTCAAGCAGAGTACCTAACTGGCTGTCTTCAAGAGAAATCTTGATGAGTGGATGGGAAATAAAAAGTTCACCCCGGGATCACTCCAGTGGCTCTACTTGATAGAGGCACTGGGAACTAACATTGGGTGGCACAATGCCAGGGCACTTCTATAGGCTAGGCTTACAAAGGTCCAGGGCCATTAGCCTAGTACACACCTATGAACCTATACATATTGATTAAAGCAGCAGCCACCCTGATATATTTTTGTCATTCCCACACATGAGCACTGGGACTTCACTTTGGTTATTAACACTGATGATCACACTCCACATCATGTTCTTTTTGCATTTCTAAATCACTTCACCATCTTGCTTTCCCTTACATGCATACAGAGAGCCACTCATTTTAATACAGTTACTCATTACCATATCATTATATGCCTATTAGCACCTTGAAACTATGGTGTTATTTCTTTTAGCTAGTAATCAAGACAATTCTGTATTCTTTAAAGTATCCATTATTCTTGCCAGCTGATGTGAATTTATCAGCAGGCAAAATCATATTATTTTTACCTTCCTAGAGTGAAAGCTGGATATAACTGTATTCTCTCATCATATGATTACTGAACCCCTTTCTTAATTTCTTTACACTTATTTGTACTACAACATTTATTCCTTTCTTTCATAACTCCTTTAACTAAATATCTCAACCATAAATTTCCATGCTATTTCCTCTTTAAATTGTCTTCCTTCAAATTATGTAGTCCTCCTTAGTATCTCTCTCTCTCTCTCTCTCTCTCTCTCTCTTTCTCTTCCTGATATATCCCCTAAATCTTCAAACAAAGAAAATTGCCCATTATTTTGATAACTGATAATTTGTGGCTGAATTCACCTCCACAAACATTCCCCTTCTTAAAACATAATTTGCACCCATTACTCTTTTCAGCAGTCACGTTATTCTGTGAGGTGTCCAAATCTGTCATATTTCTATCATGCTTAAATTTTCTTCTTCATCACCATACAGTATTTGCTCAGTCCTTCTCTGTTGACCTCCATTACGTTTTCTTTCAAAAGTAAATAAATGGGTAATAGAATTTTTATGAGATGGTGAAAGATGAAAAGTACAGTTGGTCAGACTGATATTTCATAAAGAATATGGAGGACATGGAGTTCCTGAGTTACATAAGGCATGTCTGTTGAAGTTTTATTATCTGTGCCAGTCGCAGGCGTTCTATGACAGATAGAAAGAACGAGCCTTACATCTACAAAATGACAACAGAATAGAGAGTGCTTATTATTTTTTTTTCTTTTTTTGCTAAATAATACCAGAATGCACTGAGATATGGAGAACTATTTTAAAATAATTTTATGATGCATTTTTAAGGGACTTACTCAAGGACAAAAAGTAAACAGGCCACCTTCAGGAAAGTGCAGCTGTCCAAACTAACTTACCATAACAGTAGATGCTTGAATATATCATTCTTACAGTAGCCTAACCTGTATGGGTTACATCCTGCACAGACTATGACAACTGGACAGCAAACAAAGCTTTAGGACACTTTCCATGCATCCTATCTGCTGAAGGGCTCAGGAAGAGCCATATAAAATCAGTGATTAGGGTACCAAACTTTCAGAACTTTCTTGCCTCGGAGTAAGGTAGGCTACAGCCCCATGATTTAGGTAAATGCTAGAGAAAACTTAAATAAAAATAGCCACATACTGACAGCAAAAATAACACAAAACAGGGAGCTGGATGGAGGGTATGCCAAGTGCAACAGTGTTGCATGAACATTTACGGTTATGGTTAATTTACTTCCACAGCTGTAAAATGCTTTTAATTAGATTGTTATTGCAGTAGCCTAAGCTGCGTGGTTAGCCTGCCAGATCTTAGAAAGAAAGGGAGGTTGAAAAAGGTCAGTGTCTAAAACCCCTGCAGAATAGTCCTAGCAAAACCTGCTCTAGATTTGGAAAATTAATTTAACTTCTAATACTTTGCAAATGTATGCATGAGTGACCAGGCTGCTACTTCTAGAATATATCTTGAGTCCTCACATTTCCAAAAAGCCAAAAAGGAGGCCAAGTCCCTATTAGAATAGGCTCTGAATTTGCCTGGAAATGACTTGTCATAGTGAGGGTAACTGGGAACAAAAGCCTGATGCAATCATTTAGAAACTGTTTTGACACTGAGTGCCCATTTTTCTTACCCCCATAGGAAATAAACAGTTGATCCAAACTCCTGAAGATTTTAGTTCTGTCAATATAGTATCTGATTTTGCTGTGTAAATTCAGTGTGTCCAGAATTCTTCCCCCTTTATTTTGTGGATCTGGAAAAAAGACAGGAATATGAATATTTTGACTCAAAGTAAACTGAAAAAGGCATAAAAGAAGGATTTTTTTCCCTTAAAGCTACCTTATCCTTATGAAAAGAGCTTACAACCCAGATAAGCAACACTGTTGTCCAAGTCAAGAACTTCAAATCAGCCTGATTAACTGGTTCAAATGGAAAACAGTTTAAGTTTCTCTAGAACAAAACTGAGGTCCCAAGAAGGAGCGACCTATTTCCTAAGGGAACAGATATGCAGAACAGCCTTCAATAACTGTTTGACCTGAGGGTGGGGGCAAACAAGCAGAGATGCTAAGAGGTGAATCTTGACAGAAGACTAAGGAAAGGTCAAAGGATGTTTTTATTATATTTTTTTTATTCTGATTTGTTTTTTTTTTTTTATTTTCTGGTTTGTCTTGCTATGCTTAGCCCAAGAAAACATTTCAGCAAATGTCCGGGGAGAAAAGCTTCAGTATTTGTAAACAGACATTCAACAGTATGTGTAAATAGACATTAAGTAATATATATTAACAATTGCACATATAGTTGCTAATTAGGTTATATTCATATTCATATGAAATAAAGGAAACTATTATACATTTAGTAGATGCTGAACACTGAGCATTTGAAAAGCTGTATTAGTGGGTTTGTCAAATAGATAATTGATCTTGTGATTAGTGAATAGAAAGTCAGAGAAATGAAAGTGAGGGAAGGATCTCAGTGGGGCAAAAATTTTAATACTGTAGTTAAGAGGTGAGGTATGAAGCAGGTTTATAGCCAATTCTGTATATATATATATATATATATATATATATATATATATATATATAGATTCATATCACGTTACTGAAAGACCATTTCACTGACACCCATTTCACTGAGACCAAATGCATTGGTAAGCCAACATGCCCATGAAATGCAGCTGGCTGTTCCTCTTCTTGGCTACACATTGAATTTATACAGTGATTCTCTATAAAATTTAATGTCAGTCTAATCAGAGACAGGAGTTAGGAAATTAATGTATATTGGGGAAAGGGTGAAATGATGAAAGGGAGAGGTTTGCAAGTATTATGTTTGATATAATAAATGTGAAAGCTGTAAGGAACATAGAAACATATACTGGTGTCAATGTCAATTAATTCTTATTAAAGACTTACATGTGGCAAGAATATTTGACAGTTATTAATGTCTTATTATATATGAAATTTTTATGCTGCCATACAATTTAATGGTATACTTTTTTATGTTAATATCTTTGCTTTCTTTTAAAGCGTAATTTAAATCCATTCTAGCAGATGATAATATTTATTTATTTTTGTTTGGTGAACTGAGCTGGTGGAGTGGTACAAGACCCTTTTCAGCCAAATGTCTTGATAGAAAAAAATAAGCATAGTTGGCATTAGTTGACGCTATTCTAGCCACAGTTTTCAGGAGTACCTCGTAATCTAATGATTAGGACTAATAAAGATTGGTATAACTGACTCCACTGAAACTCCATCTTCAACCATTACCACTAGTCATTTTATAAGCTGTAGTATCTTTCATCATGCGCTTAACCACTAATTCCAAGTATATTTAACCCCTCAGCTATACTATATATCAATATCCAGCTTTCATTCTATGCAAGTTATTTATAGTTGCTAGAACTCTTGATAAGCTACACTGATAGTTATACTAAAGTGTATAACTTAAAATAAGTCCAGTTATATACAATAAATCTTAAGTTTATACATCCAGAGTCATGAACTTGACCTACCCAATTCATTTTGTGAGTTATTCCTTCTCTAATGTCTGTCAGCAGGTTTTTCTAATATTGCAAAATGTTGTGTAAATAGCTGTTCTTATTACTAAATATTAATGTTATCAATGTAGGACCAAAATATTTATCTAGTCAAATACATTTAGATTGAACTGTAGCACTGACATTTAGTTAATTTTCATTGTTTTGAAAATCCAAGCAAATTAGATTGGCATTCTTATCTAAAAAATCTTTATATGCCACATTCTATATTAAATCTAATAACTACTTGACCTACACATCACCTTTTCAGATTAAAAAAGGCATCAGTATGTATAACAACCCTAATATTTGTTGTTAAATCTCCAGGAATAGATGTAATTGCTGCGTCTCATACATGACATCACTGATTAACAACATGCACAATACAACACCTACTAAAACTATTAACATGCGGGAATTCAAACTTGTAGCTAAAAATGCTATTAAATATAAAAGACAACTTTATTTCTGCTCAACATCTGCTGTCCATATTGAACTTTAGTATTACCTTAGGTTGAGTTTTCTCTTTTTTTTCTTTGTAACAAACCTAAAATAAAATAACTAAATAAATGAACATCTGACTTATTTTTTTTTTTAATTCTGCTTAAAT
Source organism: Protopterus annectens (assembly GCF_019279795.1). NCBI lineage: Eukaryota > Metazoa > Chordata > Ceratodontiformes > Protopteridae > Protopterus > Protopterus annectens. The sequence continues at coordinate 488,004,898 of NC_056741.1, read as the reverse complement.
CTGAAAAAAGAAAAATGTCCTTAATATAAATAATAAAAGTACCTGTCATAAAACCAACACATAATGGTAATTTCCATTTGCATAAATATTTATCTTACGCACATGTTCTACATATGGTTACTTTTTCACCATACAGGATCAAGTTATTAGGGTACTGTCCCTGGGGCCCTTACAAGCCTAGCCAAGAAAGTAGCTTATGTTCTGACAACTCAGCACCTGATACCCTTGTCCAGCAGGGACACGGGTGGAATCCCAGGGGTGTATTTTCTGTTCCCCATCCAGTTATCCAGGTTGCTCTTAAAAAGGGACAATAAGGTACTCTGCTTGACGTGGAGAGGAAATCTATTCCACACAAGGGGGAGTCTCTGGGACACAAATCTGTCCCACAACAAGTCCCTTTGATGTCAGAGACCAGGTTGAGTTTGCATATGTGGTTTACTCGAGTGGAGCTTAATTAGCGGATATGCATCAGTCCCATCAAGGTGGGGTCTGAGACTGCTTTGTATGCCAGACACAGGTCAACTCTGAGGAGTCTGTATGAGACTGAGTAGAGGGACAGGGCTTTTAGCCTATCTGTGCAGGGCAGATGTTTGCGTCCCTGGACTCTCCTGGTGAAGAACCTCTGTGGTCTGTCCAACTGCTGCATGTGCTTTGTGAGGTACATGCCGAAAGGGACATTGTACTCAATAATGGGTCTTATAAGGGAAGAATACAGGGATGTTATGACCTCCTTGTCCCTGGATGAGATACCATCACTAATGAGGTGGGCCATGTAGAACGCTTTCTGTACAATGGAGGCAATATGGTGGTCAAAAGCCAGTTTGTTATCAACCTGGGTGCCCAAGTCCCTCACGACTGAGTGCATGCTTAGGACTTTGTTATTAATGTGATAATTTGTGGGGACATCACTCTCCTCAAATGGGATGATGATGCACTTTTTGGTATTCAGTTTGAGACCATGTTTCTGGCACCAGTCATTTGTTTGGGTGAGACCCTCTTGGAGGATGTCCACATCACTGGGGGAAATGATGACAGCACCCAACTTGCAGTCATCTGCAAACTTGGTCAGCCATAGCCCACTGGTTTTGGCCTGGACCTCAGAAAAGTATATCCCAAACAACAGAGGCCCCATGACCAATCCCTGGGGTACACCACTTGTTATGGGTCTACTGCTTGAGGTCTCTTCCCCTATTTTGACTAGGTGGGTTCTATCAGTGAGCCAGTCTGCTACCCATCTGGTAACATACAGATTGGTGGCTAGTTGAGAGAGTTTATCTATTATACTTAAGTGGGGAATAGTATTGAAGGCTTTGGCCAGGTCAAAGTAGATGGTGTGCACTGTGTTCCCTTTGTCCATGGCTTTGGTGACTGTTCAAAGACGTTGACCAAATTTGACAGGCATGACCTCCCCTTGACAAAACCAAACTGTGTGGGATCAAGTGTTTGGAGGTTGCCAATGTCCTTGTTAATGAGGTCCATGATCCGTTCAATGGCCTTGCAGATCAGACTGGTTAGGCTGATGGGTGTATAATTTCCTGGATCAGTGGACATGCCACCTTTGTGCAAAGGGAAGATGGTGGCTGTCCTCCACTTGGCTGGGATGATGCTACTACTCAGGCTTTGGTTGAATAGGGTGCCTAATGGTGCTGCAAGTTCCAGCCTGAGTTCATGTAGGATGCAGCCTGGGATATCGGGTCCCATGGAGGCTGTATTTTTTGCCTTTGAGAAGGCAGTGATGACTTGCTCCCTAGAGCTAAGGGGAGGGAGGTAGGTGCTGGGGATGTCCTGATTTACTGATGGGGGGGACAGAGGGGTGACATTTTTGTTGAACTTGTCTGCCAGCAGGTAGGCTATATTTATGGTGTTTGTGTATGTGGTGTCATTGACCACCAGTTCTGAGCAGACTTAAGTGCTTCCTTTGAGATTGCAGACATATGTGAAGAAGGCCTTATGATTGTCTTTAGTAGATGTGGTCAGTTTGAACTCGAAGTATTGTTTACAGGATTTCACTAGTGCTCTTATTTGCTTGTTCAGGCTAAGGAGAAATTGCTTCCAACTAGGCACCTGCTCCTTCTTGGTCCTGGACAGCAATTTTGTTCCTTTTATTATAGAGTTATTTATTGCATATGTCGAAAAGACGGGTTTGCTCTTCCTTGAGGAGGAGGATTTTCTCCTGTCAAATATTCTTGATTCCATGCAGCTGTATAAATGCTTGTATAGTACTTTTGTGTAGGTCTTGACATTTGTGCCAGTTCATATGAAGGGGGGGGGCTGTGAAGCTGTTTATATCCTCCCTCAGGAGGTTGTAATCAGCTTTGGGGATGTTTTTAAGTTTGATCCTAGCGGGGGGGGGGGGTTGGGGTTGAGAGAGATGGTGACTTTGAAAGTGACCGCTTTGTGGTCAGATCTTAACAGGGAGGATGACACTGTAGATATGCTGCATTGGTTACTCATGTTGGTTAATACCATGTCCAAGATATTACCACCTGTTGTGGGGGTGTGAACCAGCTGATCCAAGGCATTTGCATTGACAAAATCAAGGAATCTCTGTGCATTTGTGTTTTGGCATGAGTAGTTCTTCCATTCTATGGGTGGATAGTTAAAGTAAGCCATGATCAGGGTAAAGGGGTTGAATCTTGACAGATTTGAAGAGGTCCAGATAGGTGGAGTGAGCATCTTGAGTCAAAGTTGGAGGCCTGTAGCTAGCTAGAATTTGAATAGGGGTCTTGTCAATGATTAACTGCACCTGGAGTGTCTCCTGTCTGTGCATCATACTGTTTGACCAGGCTGGAAGTGTGTATGTCTTTAATATATTTTGAAACTCCACCTCCTTTTGCTTTGCTGACAACGGTTTGGGGTCTGAATGTATAATAGGATGAGTAACTTGGTATGGCTGGGGTGCCCTCCACAGCTTTAAACCAGGTTTCTGTGACTGTACAAATGTCAGTATCTTCCAGGGTTAAGCATGCTTGCAATGAATAGAGTTTCATGTTTAGAATCTGAGCGTTTAGCATCCTGACCTTTAATTTGTGATTTGATGAAATTTTCATGTTGGTAGTTTTGAAAAGGCACTATGGGGGGAAAAAAGAGCCTTTGCCAGAAGCTTGAAGCCCAAGGGAGACAGATGCAAGCCATCTCTGGCAAAGCATCATGGCATGTTGATCATGTTTTCCCAGGCTGTCAGGTACTGGATCCCCTTGGAATGACACCAGAAACCAAGCCAGTTGTTAAAGTCAATCATTTTCTGTTTGTATTGAGGCATCATTCTGGGTGATGGTAGAATGCTGCTTAAGGATACCTGCTGGGACACATATTCAGCTAGCTTGATTATGTCTCTCCTCTTATAGTCTAGTGAGGTATGTCTCAAGTAATTCACGTTAACATAGACTATGACAGAGTCATAACAGTACCTGTTGTTGAGAGACTTCAGTGGATGTGTGATATGGCATATTCCGGAACCTGATAAACAACTAACCATGACTTTCTCCTTATCCAGTCTGGTGAGGGACACATATGTGTGTCTCACAGTGGAGTCTCCTATGACTAATATTTTGGGTTTATGGTTAGGCCTTAGTAGTTGTGAAATGCAGGTGTGTGGACTATGTGTGGTGTGTGGTGTGGTGGGCTGTGGAGTTCGCATGTGTTTTTTCCTCAGAGGTCTCTTTTGTTTGGGTATGTTTATGCTGAGGACCTCTGCATATGTGGGTGTGTGTTGTGTAGTTGTGGGTGGTGTTTGTGTTGACAACCTTCTCAGTGCCAGATATACTGGCTTGTGAGGGAGAGAGCATAGACTCTAGGTTCTTAATGTAATTGCATCTCTTACAAATTATTTTCCTAGGTGGTAGTAGTAGAGGGTTGTCTGTGCACATGAGGTAGTTGCTACACTGTCTCAGGATGCCCATATCAACCAGAATGGCAGGAGAAATCATAGGAAATTATCCATCCATATTTTCAGAATCTGAGGGGGAGAGACCAGAGAGAACTAAGGGGGTAAAGGGTGGAAGGTCTAAGATGAGTACTACTAGGTGATCACACAGGTGCTACTAAGGGAAATCTGTAGATATAATACCTGACAATGGTTTAAAAACAGTGCAGCTGTAGTGCATGATGCCCAAACAAGCCCAAAACAACTCAAATGTGAGGTTTAAATACCACAAAATATAGAAGATTCTAGTAACACAGAAATCTAGCCAATCCTGCTAGCCTCTGCTTTCTTTACCAATCAACTTGTGCCAGACAAGGTCTAGGCAGCCCTGCTACTCTCACTATTAGAGAAGACAGGCCCCTACCAACACAAGATGGCTGCCAGAAACACAGAATGCAAATACAAGATATCTGTCAGAAACATAGAAGGCAAAAACAAACAGCTCTGGATGCAGCAAATCAGTATCCAGACTACGTTACTCAATTTATGGGTTAAGAATACAGTAAAACTCACAGAAAAGCACAGATTAACCACTTACAGACAAAAACAGAACTCACAGTATGAAAAAATACAGTTAAACAATAATGAAATGCAGTAAAATGCAGTTAAACAGTAATAAATTGTGGTAAATAGCAATGAAATACAGTTAAACAGTAATGAAATCCAGTTAATCAGTAAATTGCTTTAAAACAGTGCATATGTGATAAATTAGCTATAAGGCACAGATAAAAATGACAGGCAAGTGCAACCGCAATAAAATAAGTGAAAATAAATGAAAAAGCTCTTAGATTGCTCTTGGAGCCTCTGAAATTTTATAAAACATCCCAGAGATGATATTATAATCAATTTCAAGTCGCACACTCTTCTTTGAATGCCCTTGCTTTTATGCTATAGCATTAAATAGCATCAGTTAGATAAAATGCCCCAACAACTACTATGATAAAAACTATAATTTCTTTTTAATTTTATTTGACATGAATAAACTTAAACCTGTAATAATGTAATTTTGCTATCATATTTATATCAGCATACAGCATTTTGAAGGCACAATTAACCTGTGTTAAACAATTTGAAAACTGCCACTTACCTTATATTCAAGCCATTTCCGCCCTCACATGTTCACAAGGAATAGGACTTAATTATATTGTTTTTCAACAAGGCGCATTCTACAAAGTAGAATTAGAAAGTACAAAAGCTAGGCTGCTGATCCGCATCAATAAATAAATAAGTAAACAAGTAAATAACATTACATAATTTAGCCCTATCTAGTCTTTGCAAATAGAAGGAGAAGTGGAAGCAGTGACAAATTTTTATTTTACTGGGTTCAAACAAGTCAGCTGATGACTACTGTAGACATGAAATAAAAAAAAAATGCTTACTTCTTCTAAAGAAAAGAAAAGCTATGGCAAATCTGGATAAGATTATAAAGAATGCATAGAACACATTGTCAACATATGTTGTTTTAGTCAAAGCTATTGTTTACTCACTAATAATATTTTTTACATTTCAATGTATTCCATGTAATTCTTATTTCATATCGACAAAATGCATACAATATTTTAATACTTCCTCACGAGAGTCATCTTTCAAAAACACAAGTTTCCTCACCACATATAAGTTTTTTTTTGCCCCTGGTTGCCACATCTTCTACAATATTTGCTATTTTGTAGCATGTCAAAACTTCTATCACCTTTGGCTTTTGTTTTCCATACATAACTTCAAATCTAGTAGTGTCAAATGTTTCATCTCTGTTACTCCCAGTGAGTCTTTCCCAAAGCCAGCATATTCTACCATCTTTATTCATTTATGTACATATTCTATCAAGTTATTTTTTTTAATCTCCTTCTGAAACTCTTTACAATTTTAAAATCTGATTTCTTGCCATGTCTTCCATGACATTTAAATTGTTTCATATCTGCTCCGGATCCTTTACCATCAGTTTTGTTCATTTACATTTGGCTAGTTCAGTGGTTTCCAACTGTTTGTGTGGAAAATATTCTTCATCAATCATAGTCACCCTTATCACTATTAAATGTTTAATCATTTGACTAACAACCAAGTTAAGTTTACCTGCTTAGTTTTGTATGTCCAATGAACTACTTGCTACTTCAACAATACTCAGTTGTAACACTACTTTGGCTCTCTGCTAGTGGAGTATAGAACATCTCAGTGATCCCTTTCCAGTATGGAACAGATTCTCCTTCACAGTATTCTGATTTCAATATACAATCCATTTATTTCATTAGCAGTCAAGTGAAGCCACCCTTACTGTATAAATTGTCAAAACATAAACTAGTTTAAATTTGACAATTTAGTGATTTTAACTTTTCAGTAACAGAGAAAGTAGATGATACAGCAAACTTCAACAAGCACTGTGTACATGTGCCCCAGTGTCTGTTATTCTTAAAGTGTATTAGTTCTGGTTTAGGCACTTGGGCTTCAGGCCAGTTATTTTACATTAAGAAGGTTTGTGGTCTGCACTCTTGTGGGAGAAGAGGCTGGACGCTGCCCTTCTGAGCTGGGAATTTCTGGTTAAAGGTTTATAGTGCCTGAATATTTGAACTGTATCTTACTGAAATTGGTACACCTTGTTTGCTGTAGCATAGACTAGATCCAAGCCTGCTGAATATAGCTTTGTTTATATGCTTGTTGTTTGTTTGCTTGTTATTTCCCTGGAATGCTAATTCCACCTAATACGCGGCTTCTCAGCGCTTCTGTGGCTCACTAGTGATATCTGCATTGCTTACTGTACTTATTTCCTTGTTTCACTTGAAAGAAAGTTACTGTTTGTCGTTTTTGCATTTAAGTTACCTGTAACACATTGCACTTAAGTTACCTGGCACTTGCTCACTAAAGCAATTATATAAGTCAGCACTAAAAATTAAAAGCACTACACCCTCACTCCCCACTGGGCCTGGTTTTCAATTATTAAGGAATTCCCAATATTATTCTAGCATGTCCAAAGGTCAGTTGTCAATCTCCTCTCCGGTCCAGCTGGTGAATCTGGGAATCTTGAGGCAATGTTACAACTGCCTCATGTACACAGACAACCCTCTCCTCCTCCCAACAAATTCCAACACATGTGAGAGATGCAACCATATAGCCAAACTGGAGGCTAAGCTCTCTCAACTCAGTACTGGCATAACCAGTCAGGAGGAGAAGGAAACCATACTCACTACAATTCCAGTCTCACATAGACCTACCACGACAGCAAACCAAGCACATAATCACACAAAAACATACTCGGAGGCTCTAAATAAAGATCTGCTGAAGCAGCAGAGACCTCCAAAGCAGACACCCAAGTATCCGCTACCCCAAAACAAAACACGTGCAACACATATCTCACAAAGCCAGTGTGCCAAACAGTCACAGCCCTTAAGACTAAACAACACACCTGATACACTTGTAATAGGTGACTCTATCATCAGGCACACTGACGTCCCGCTCACCAGGCTGAACAAGGAGAGGGTCACGGTGAGCAGCCTGTCGGGTGCTAGGATCCGCCACATAACACAAGCACTCAGGTCACTCCAAGGCAAGTACAAATATGACTCAGTCATTGTCCATGCTGGTGTGAATGACCTGAGACGCACCTCCTGGACTACATGAAAAGAGACATAAAGGAGCTCTCTGAGCATGTAGCCCAGGCCGGTATGACCCTGACCTTGAGTAGCATCTTACCCTCACCAAGAATGATGCCACAATATGAAGACAAGATGATCAATTTCAACAATTGGCTTAAGTACTGGTGTCATTCAAAGGGGATCCAATGCCTGTCAGCTTGGGATGATATGCTCGACAAGCCACGATGCTTCGCTAGGGACGGCTTGCACCTGTCACCCTGGGCTTTCGGATATTGGCAAAGGCTCTTGCTACCCCCATAGTGCCTTTTTAGGCAAGGCTCAAAAGACAAACCCACCTCCATAGGTATCACAAGGGATAAGAAACTAAGAGTAATGCTACTCAACACCAGAAGTCTAAACCTCAAGATGCACTTTTCGAAACTCTCCTTAGCATGGAGAACATCGATATCTGTGCAGTAACAGAAACCTGGTTCAGGGCTCGGAGAGCACCCCAGCACTACCAGGTTATACCTCATACCATGCTTTTCAGCCCCAAAACTTGGACCGAACCACAAAAGGAGGGGAGTATCGATATTCATCAAAGATACCCACACCTCCAGGTTGGTGGCAAAGCACGAAGCATCAGAGACTATCCATGTGCAACTAACAGTGGGTAAAACTGCCTTCCAGTTTATAGCCTGCTACAGACCACCCTCCCAAACCCAGGAACCCCACTTGGCCTTCCTGAGAACACTGGAAAATATGAAGGTCTCTCCAAACACCATTATATTGGGCGACTTCAACTACCCAAACATAGACTGGGAGCATTACTCTAGCTCCAACACCCTAGCCCAAAGGTTCCTAGAATTTATAAACTCAAATGCTATGGAACAACTTGTTACCACTCCCACAAGAGGAAAACATACTGGACCTGATCATCACCAACATGGGGACTCTATGCTCCAGACCAGAAGTGTATCCCTCACTGGTAAGATCAGACCATAAACTAATCTCACTGGATATTCACATCCCGACCCCACCCTCTGCCCAGAAAACCACAGTGAAAAACTTCTCTAAAGCAAATTTTACACTCCTCAAAACTGAGGTGGAATCCTTCAAAGCCCCCGGGCCTGTGGAAAATACTGCCCAGACCGCAGAATCCTTTATAAACGCATTCTATGAACACCTTCAGGAATGCATGGATCATGCGATCCCAAATAAAACCAAGACCCAATCCTCCAAAGGCAGATGTCCTGTCTGGTGGACCCCAGCCATAAACAAACTATACAATAGAAGGAGGAAGCTACTAAATGATAAAGCAAAATCCCAAAAAGGGAAGGCATCACTGATCAGTATTAGCAAAAAACTATGGGCACACATAAAATTGTCTAAGGCCAGCTTCAAGAGGAAAATTGCACAGTACACTAAGGATAATCACAAGGCTTTCTTTAGTTATGTTAGGAACCTGGGTGGTAATTCCCAGATATGCTCAGAATTAGTCCAAATGACAAAAAATACACCGAACCCACAGACATTGCCAACATCCTAGCTGACAGGTTCAGCGCAAACTTCTCCCCCTCTCCCCACCAAAAGGGCAAATATCTATCCCAGCAGAGTGCTGCCCCCCTGACATCTCAGATGCTCAGGTAAGAGCCGCCCTCTCCAAAGCAAAAAACACAGCATCAATGGGACCAGATGGTGTCCCGGGCTGCGTCCTACATGAACTCAAAGAAGAGCTAAACCCAAACATAAAACTACTGTTCAATCTCAGCCTTACTACTGGATATGTGCCCAAAGAGTAGCGTACAGCAACAGTGGTCCCTCTCCATAAAGGTGGTGCCTCAACGGATCCTGGAAACTATCGCCCCATAAGCCTGACTAGCTTGGTCTGCAAAGCTATGGAAAGGATCATCATGGACCTCATAAATAAAGATATTGGGGACCTACAAACACTGGATCCTACCCAGTTTGGCTTTGTTAAGGGCAGATCCTGCCTCTTAAACCTGGTTGATTTCTTTGAAACAGTCACCAAGGCCATTGACGAGGGGAAGGTAGTCCACACAGCCTACCTGGACCTCGCAAAGCCTTCGATACAATACCCACTCGGGCATTATAGATAAGCTCACCAGCTTAAATATAAACCCCTATGTCACTAGATGGATTGCAAACTGGCTCAAGGACAGAACCCACATGGTTAGAATTGCTGGAGCCATGTCAGACTCCAAACCAGATACAAGTGGTGTCCCACAAGGCTCAGTCCTGGGACCTCTCTTGTTCAGTATATATTTCTCGGAGGTACAGGCCAACACGGAAGGACTGTGGATGACCAAGTTCGCAGATGACTGCAAACTGGGTGCCATAATAGACTCTCCAGCCGACACAAGCATCCTCCAAAAGGGCCTCGTAGAAACAGACAACTGGTGCCAGTGCCATGGCCTCAAGCTAAATGCCAAAAAGTGTATAGTCATCCCCTTTGGCAAAAACAAAGTGCCCACAAATTACCACATAGGTGGAAATCCATTAAGTACAGAAGAAGTAATTAGGGACCTGGGGACCCAAGTTGATAGCAATCTCTCATTTGACAACCACGTGGCCAAAGTGGTTAGAAAAACATTTTATATAGCCCACCTAATCATGAAGGGATTCACATCTAGATCAGGGGAGGTCATCTTGCCTCTTTACTCATCCCTCATCAGGCCCATAATTGAGTACAATGCCCTTTTGGGATGTACCTTACCAGACACCTGCAGCAACTGGAAAGACCCCAAAAGTACCTCATCAAGAGGATCAAAGGGCTCAAACAGATGCCATATGCTGCCCGGTTAAAGAAACTCCAGCTCTACTCAGTGGCATACCGCCTGTTCAGAGGCGATCTGTGCCTGACGATAAAGCCATGTCCAACCCGGAATTAATGGACATGCTGCACCTCAGAAAATCCAAATCCCATCGAGCTACGCGCTCGAGAGACTTGAACCTCAGCATTGAAATAAATAGGACATGCTGGAGGGACAGATTCATAACCCAGAGGCTCCCTTCACTCTGGAATAAAATCCCAGTCCAGGTTAGGCAGAGTCCCTCATTGACTCTCTTCAAGAGGAATCTTGATGAGTGGATGGGAGATCGTAGGTTTACCCCGTGTATCACTTCTGTGTCACTGTTAGATAGAGGCACAGTATACTAACCTCGAAAAAGGGCATAGCAAAATAAATTTAAAATGGGTGGCGAAAGCCAAACACATTCTGGCTAGGCTTATAAATGCCCTAGGGCAGATAGCCTAGTATGAACCTATGAACCTATGAAGATTAACGCCTGTGTCTGTTTTTGTGTGAACGGAGATGACATGCTGTCAAAGACAACACCCAAAGTTGTTTAATCTCCCCTGCAAAGATATTTCACTAGCTTTGTGAGGCAGTCAGAGTTAATACTATCAAGAGGGCACTAGGCATATTTGTAATCAGTAATGCTGCTGCCCTGGTATGGTGTATGGTAGTGACTGTGTATTGTGTTGATAGGGTAAACCCACTGCACAAATTATTTCTTTTCAGCGGCATCCTTGGAGTACAGGTTTAGTCACACAGGTAAATGAAGGTAAGACGAATCAAACTCTCAACCATTGGCATAGGAAGTAGTTCATTAACAGCTCAGAGTTTTAGCCCCCTGCTCTGAATGTTTCTCAAGGTAACTTATTTATCCCTCATGTTCTTTAGGTGACATGAAGAGAGTCTTCTAACAGCCAGTTACATGGTGAACTATGCTGTTGTTGGCCATGGCAGTTCTAATTTTCGCTGCATTGTGAAATGTTTGGTGATTTTGTAGTGAGATGTTGCAGATGTACAGAAACTGTCATCACATTTTCACCAAGTCTGATTAAGTGTAAGGCATCACACTTTGAAATATTGGAGTTTTAATTTTTATTTGATAACCAGGTAAATGGAGTGGTCCTCAGACCCTTTCAGGACATGACACAGGCAATAGTGGTAACTAACGTTTTGGGACTGTTTGGAGTATCCAGTGAATAATTATCTTTTGGAGAAGTTGGATGAACCTGGAGTACATGGAAAAAACTCATGCAGACATTAGGAGTACATGAAAACTCTGCACATACAGTTACTAGAAGACAGGAGTGGGCCCCTTACTCTAGCCATGGAAGGCAGAAGTCTTATTAATGAGCCACAATGATAATTAGAATGGCCCTTAGACCCAAGTATTTTTGTGGCAGCACAGACATCATTTAAACCTCAAGGCTACACATTTGATGAAACTTTGGACATTAAGGATTACAATCTTAATTTCATTTATCTTATCTGGGATGTTTATCAGTAACATGTTGCCTAAAAAAGCTACTAGTGTGGACATTTGCTAATCAGACTATGTATCCCTTGGGCAGAGAGATGGAAGCATTACACTCAAGGTAAGATGCTGCCTTCACACCTCTTCTAATGTGGGCACACATTGAATCCCCCTGCCAGGTGCCAGCTATACAACTATAATGACTAGTTATTTTAAATTAAATCGTGATATTAGTTAAGGGTATGTTCTCATTTAATATTTGTTCCTTTCCCTGCCTAAGACAGGGAAGTGGAAAGTGCATCTATGGCCTTCTGCATCTGTTTTATGGAAAAAAAAGTCTCACTTTGTTCACCCCTATGTGAAAAATGACAAACCTGAAATCATCTCCAGCACCTGGTAATCCTTTTAGCATAGCAGAAGCATACTTTATTTTTACCCTGAAAAGGAAGGTTACAGTGTCATGTTGCTTGTCCAGTTTAGTCAATAAAGTCCTCAGTTTATATATTTCCTCCGTATTTTCCACATTTTCCAGTACCATACTTTGGATTTTCACTTGTCTTTATTTGCAGCTGATTTTGAATGTTCTGCTTTTAGGGTTTTCCATCTTGCAGTGGATCTTACAATGTTTTCAGATATAGACAATGAACGAGCCTCCCTGATATAACTATAACAGCTTTTAAGTTAATCAGTTCTTTCTTCACAATTACAATATACATGAAGGTGTATAATATAATCTGATATTCAGAAGCAACACATCCAAATTCCGCAGAGTAAATACATTTCATTTCTAAGCAGCCAGTTCTAAGATATCCCACTGCTCCACATTTTAAGACATGTTTGCCCTGCTTAAAACAAGACTTCCCTGTCTTTCAATACTGTAGTCATTTACTTGCTTGCTTTTTGTTGGGCACTAGGTTTGTGGTCTATATTCAAAGATCACTCAATGTGATATTATTTTTACAGGTGAGGAAATATGAATAGACCACTATAGAAATCCCCCTTCTCTTTCTAGTTCAAGGAGAAGGAAGCAAGACATGTTACAGTAACACAGGAGGAAAATCAGAAAAGTTCTTTTTGCCCTGTGGAGGTTAATTTTTCTAGTTTTTTCTCTTTTTTGAGACTACAGTTTAGGAGACCAGATGGTCTATTACTGTAAAAGCTATTGAAGGTGCAGTTGGTGACTTGTCATTTGAGTTGTCTGGATTTATATTAGAATTGGAAAAGCTCTTTGCTACAATGGCCTCACTGGAGTATGTTGTATAGCGCTATATGACAGCAGGATTATGGAAACCAGATATGGTTCATTAACAGAAGCAGATGATAAAAGATGAGGAGCCCAATATACCTGTATGGCATGTGTTTCTGCACCAGGGGGAGAACAGACACACTGTATGGCACACTTACCTTTGCAGTGTGAGAGTGTGCCATGTTCAGTGTTGTATACTCACACTACAAAATGTTGAATGGGTACCACCAGACCATTGCTTTATTGGTATTTCCCTCTAATTATAAATCCCTTGTACCCTGTGTTCTGATGGCCTATGATCAATATGATCAATATGCAGCATACTCAAACTATGAAACTATGGATCAATATATTTGGGTTTCTGGTCTGCTGATATTTGAACACTGATTCCCATCACTGGGGAGGAAGCACATGATATCTTTTTTTTTTTTAGTATGAGCCTTATTTGGATAACCTTTTGACTACAAAACATGCAGTCAGAGATTTTAGCCTAACCTAAGCTCCAAGTATGAGCCATTAATATTCAGCTTCTTAGTATACTCATCTCCATGGAGGCATTATCTCATTACTGGTGTAGCACTTTACTGTCTCAGAGGCTCAGATAAAGGTATGGATTAAACAGACTTGTAGACAGCCACATGGACATCATAGGTCCCTCAGAGTCTGCATTTTTTTTTTTTGCTTTATCACCTGCCCTGTCACCTGTTTGGATACCAGTTATACTTTCTTTTTTTTCTCCCATAAGGATACACATTCATTTGATCAATATTACACACAAAGGTGTGTATTATCTTTTGCTACACTCATCTTAACTTTGGTTGTATTTGTCTGCACTTCCTAATCCTCCTGTCATTACGTTTGTACACCCACTTGCTTTTGCTGCCATCCAGAACTCAAGGCACTTATCCATTTCTAACTTAGATCCGCGTGCTATATTGCTCCATAATTCTTAAAATCACCTTGGTTTCTACAGTACCTAGTACTCCAGCATACATGACTAGTTAACTTTTTCTGTTTAGTTTGTTGGTCAACAAATATATACGTATCTATATCTAATCTATCTAAATCTCTATCTGTCTATCTATATAAGCAAATTGATTATACAATTCAGTAAAAACTCCATCATTTTCATGATAAAGAAAATATTTATTCTGTAAATAGACCCATAACACTACATCTTGACAACAGCACAGAAACTGAATGTGTTAATAACATGAAACTAACAAATGGACATTCAGTTTTCAGTAACTGGATGTAGGATACTATCTTTAGAGGATGACTGAGCTTGCATCTAAGGGGCAGAACAGTATAGGTTTAATGCTCTTCCAATGTGCTACACACACCCTCCATTGTGGAGTCATCCATGATGAAGAATAACTGCATATTTCTATTCTAGCTTATCATGTGGCAGTATGCTGATATTTCCTGCACCAGTCCACTGACTAACTATTTCAGCCCATGACAAAGACAAAATATCTTTAATTTGATTCTGTGAGGAAAAACATATCTTTTTCACTGGGCATACCAATGAAGTAAATCTTCCAATAAGTTATTGCATTATTTCACCCAAGGAAAATCCATCAAGTCACAGGATGTTACATGTACAATACAGATCAGTAGAAGACATGTGCAGCAAACGTGATTGTCATCTACGCTTCATGCATCTGAACATTCCGCAAACCAATAAAGCAGACAAGGGTTACAATAATGGGGTAGATGGTAATATAAGTGGGACAGCTACTGACGGGTCAACTACAGCAACCAGACAGACGTTGTGCACCACTGGTATGTTTTTTGTGATAGCTTTCATATGTATACCAGGAAGTAATGTTGTTACTTGACTACATTCATATCAAACTACAACTTATTATTTTTTTCAATGAAACTCCTACTTGCCGTCATGCAGATGTGCTTTTATATTCCAAATGTCAGTGACCTCTTCGAGATAGTTACAATATTTGGGGGATGTGGGATGTACAGCCCTTGAATGTAGGTATAGGTGCTGTGTCACAAAGAAACTTCTTTGCTTTTTACTGTGACCAGATTGACTAATTTTGATATTATCTGAATAGCTCACATAGTATTCTTTCTTTCTTTCTTTTTTTTCTTCGCTTTTCTCTGCAACTTCTCCTGCTGCTCTGTTAACTCATTATGCAGGCCTAATAGCAGTTGTTCAGCTTATCATAAACTAGCTTCAATGTCAGGTCTGTTAAAGCACTTATTCACAATAATCTGCAATACACTATTTATTAAAGGCACTATATATAACTGAATTTTGTATCAAGTTTGTGCAATGTTCATAATGGGATTTTAATATGTTGCTTATATTGTGTATAACAGAAAGCTTCAACATCAGATTCAGTTTCCATTTTTTTTCCCTATTTCAGCATAGTTTTAGAATTCTATCCAACAGGCATAATACATCTGTACCATGCCAATCTATATGCTTTATGAAAAGATCGGTATGTGGGACTTCACAGTTTTCGAAGAGGAAGATATATTTGTTTCTTGTAATCTGAAAATAGCAGATTATGTACCAAAGATCTATGAAGAGGAAGACAGGAGAAGTTAAAGTCAAGGGGACTGAAAGTATCAGAAAGTAGTCCTTGATTAACTCTACTCCTGTGACGTGCTTCCCTCTGGTGTTAGAGATTCTCCACTGAATGGTTTTGCATCAATGATTCTGTAAATCTTCATTTTTTTAATTTTTCTTATTTGATGATCAGACACTGGACAAGTATCACAAGCATCCAAGGCGACAAGATGACAGGTACTTGAGTAAGTCTGGGAGGTAAAGTAAGTTCAGGTAATCACACTATAGCATTAGGATATTTGATAATATTTGATAATAAAGTAGGACAGATTAATTATCATTACAGTGCTGCTTGTCACCATAGAACAGAGGGAATTTATAACATCTATTCAGGTCACTGGTGTATCTCATTTTGAAATACTGCATGCACTATCAAAGGTCATATTTCAAGAAAAAAAGTGGACTTCTACAGATGATGACAGGGAAAAAGATAGAAAAATAAAAAAGATCAGAGGAATCATAGACAGATATAACAATACCTTAGTAGGAGAGATAATAGTAAAATGTTGTTCTGTGTAGGAGGGAAAATAAACAGCAAAGACAGTTACATTTGTGCATTTGTAATTCACAGGCCTCATTCAAAATATTATACTGTCAGTGTCCCTATCAGCTTACAGTGAAACAATTGTTTTGAATGTAGATGAGACATTGTCATGCCGTGCTTATCTTGACATGTCATGATATATATGTGTCCTGCTTTTGTACGTTTGTTCCTTAGGCACACTGATGCCTATTTCATACTTGCAAGTTATAACACCATTTTCCTCAGATAAGCTTTGTATTGCATGAAATGTAATGCACTGGGATAAATTCAGAACTATCCATGATGGACATAAAGCCCCACCCATGGCCTTGTCTTGATATTATACATACACATTGATACTAGGATATTGGGAATGTTGCATGATCCTGACCATACACTGCTACCCTCAGTAATTTATATTAAACAAAGTGTATTGACACATTATGGGCCATATTGACTGCTTAATATGTTTAAATAACACTTTGTATTGTATTGTAATATATCTTTGGCAAACAAGTCACAGTTGGGTATCATATTAATTTTGCCATGTTACCAGCATAAAATATCTTTCTAAGTGCTGTGGTGGTATAGCAGTAGTGTTGTTGCCTCACAGCAAAAGGTTCTCTTGTTTGATTCTCAACTGGAATGCCTTCTGTGTGGAGTCTGCATGCCCTCCCCATGGTCGAGTGGCCTCCGAAAGCCATGCGTGAATGGGCGTGCCTTCACTGAAGGTTGGGCGTCAGGCTGGCAACTCGTCACCATAAAAATCTACCGCCAATCATTAGCAGACTGGAATTTCACTGTGGCGACCCCTAACCGGGAAAAGCCGAAGAGACAAACAACAAACAGCATAAAATATCTTTCACAGTATGCAATTGGCCATCATGTAGTGCTATATGACAGGGATGTATTGCACAGGAATATATGATTTGACAATGTTTTTTACAGTGTTATGTACTAAACTGCCTTTCCTCACATATGTAGTTAGTTATGTTATGGCCATACATTACTGTGATGTGACATAAAAAACTGTTACAACCCATAGGTCACGTCAATTCTGTATATTTTTTTTTTATTTTCATTTGACCTTGACAGAGCATGGGACCCATGACAGCTCTCCAACTGGATGATGGAGGAGATGACATGCCAGACTCCAACCAGCAGAATCCAAGTCAGAGGACCAGGAAGATGATGGGATGGGTGATGATGATGATGATAACAGACCTGGAGCTGCACATGCCATCGTTCCTGCTGCTCACCATATGAGACATCAACCACCACAACAGGAAGATGATTTATGGTAACAGATCCGGAAGATCATGATGGATGTCTTTAAGGAGCAGATGGGGGATTGGATGGGGAACTTCTTTCAGGACATGGTGCAGGACATACATGACTCCATATTGGAAATCATTAGGGAAATCATTCATATTTGTGATGTTCAACTGCATCAGTGTGGGCCTCAGGACCATAAGTATTTTCCATGTGATCCAGTTATGTAATGCTGCTACCATAGTTTGTGCAATTCCCAAAAATGTAATGTAATGTAATTGTGCAGACATAGCATATTGTTGTCATGCATAGCCGCTCTATGTCTGACCATACACCTTGGATAACATGTCATAGGTTGTATTAGGTTACAGATGATGTATGACACAAGTGAATGCAGTACTCTTACACTAAGCAGTTATGTTTATATGATGTGCCATATGTAACGCATGCATTCCTCCATAAGGACAGGGGTGCTACTCCTTAAGTGTGAGTGTGTGTGTGTGTGTGTGTGTGTGTGTGTGTGAGTGTGTGAGTGTGTGCATGTACTCCGATGCATGCAGTGTGGCATTGCATTAGGTCCAATCCACTGCAGCACTGTATGTGACAGATTGATCATTATAGATACCATGATATAAGTGAGACACATTCGTTCTGCTTGCATTGTCCCACAGTATACTTGGGTGGGATGACAGCAACTTATCAAATATATTGTTCACATATTTCTCACATTACACAGTGGGACAGGTCCTTTACTTTTAGTTACACGTCATTCATGTGTCATCATTGCACCTATTTCACTTTTGGTTGCAGCTGTGTTATGTCAGTTCAACAACATGACCGGTCCTTGCCCATGTGATTCATGTAACATTGTGTTATCATGCTACCACACTGGCACATATAAGCTTGTGTTTGGCATGTACTGGCACATACTGTGCCATGTTGTGTCACATTTGTATGAATAATCTTCATGGGCATTTATTCCTCCACATAATTCATAGACAGTCATTTTTCCATTACTGTATATACAGATGATGAAGTATTAAGCATAATTCCTTCATGCATTGATTCTCATCCTAAGTTATATTACAGTATGCATGATCATATTGACATAGATGCTGGTATTTAGGCATTTAGTGCATATATCCGATGATTTACATACATGTACATGTCTATGCACGTAGTATGATCAAAGCACAAATGCCCTTGTAGATTGGAACTGTGTACATTCATTTCTTCCTGTGCATGACTGTCCTTTGCTTGTTCATATACATAGACATTGCTATCTTTCTCTCTCTCTATCTATCTATCTCTCTATCTATCTATCTATCTATCTATAGTAAGGGTGTTTGTTGCACCTGTTCCATTATATTGTCATGGTATGAGGGATATTATGTTGTGTGCCTATGCATTTTGCTGTTTACTTGCTGCACATTACTGTGCTTGTTTAATACATACACAGACATGTTTAGAGTCATCACATATGCTGTCAATCCATTATGATGTACATCAGCCATTTGCTTCACTGTAACTTAGGTGGACTTCTCCACCATTCTATATGGTGAACATGCATGTGCAATGTGTCCCTTTACAATTGTTCAGCTCTATTGTGTGCATATTTCATTTACTTGCATTTCCTTATTGATGTGGACCTCTGTTGTCCACCTATCTTCCCAGTTTTACCTTTGCCAAATATGGTGCATATATACATGGCATATGTTTAATGTTGTCTACACAAGCATTGTTGTCATGTGGTTTCAATGTTAACATAATTTATTGTACAACAATGTTGCCATTATACGCTTGCAAAGCATATACAGGCAATGTCATGTTTCCTGTTTTACTTGTGTTTTGAGCACTGGACAGGACTTTTTAATTCATTCCTAGCAAGCTGGCATTCCTTATTTAACATTAAGTATAACATAATTACTGATTATTATTTCATGTCATCACTGCGTGTATGTGGAGTGACTTTGCTTTCTGACTGGATTCTGTTCATCCAGTATATATCAAACATATATGACAACACATCTATGCTGCTTCTGAGATGGCATACGTCATGCACATCTGTTTCACATTTTTAGTCCATTTCCCATTTATTTAGATTGTGTACACACAGTTGTGTCGGATTGCTATAGTGTTTCTGCTTGGCATTGTGCTTGTTTGCATTTCACATGCATAGTTGGAGGTTCTAGTCTATCCTCTGCTTGTCTTCTCCTGCATTTCCCTGGCTGGATTTCCTCATACATGCTGTACTTTGACTTACACTTGCACTGCTGGCAGACTTTATCGGATTTGATATCCCCTGTGTACTGCAATCGGTTCTACCTGACTTTCCGACAGCAGCTGAGACCGGACATCGAACTGAGCTCCAGAAGATCGAAGCGAAAGAAGACCGACGCCCGAATCGGTGCAGAGAATCGATCATGCAGAAGAAAGACCGACGACGGATGACATGAAAAACCCACGCGGATGATGCCGACAGGGAAAAAGGCTGTGAGTATGCGGGGTGTGACGGACGTGAGTGGGCAGGTGGTGAGAGGAGATTGACGGTCTGTGGGGGGGATAGTTAGTAGGGGTTAGATAGGGTGGGTGGAAAGGAAAGTTGTTAGGAGTGAAATGGGGTAGGGTTTAGCTGCTAGGGGTGTAGTTTAGTGGTTAAGTTAGGGGGCTGGGTTAAGGAGGCGGTTAGTTAGAGTTAGGTTAGGTTAAGTGAGTTAGGTTAGGTATAGTGACGGGTAAGGGTAGGGTAGTAGGTTTAGTGCGTGTTAGGCAGGGGATTGGTGTGCTGGTGTTGTGTGTTTGGTTTGGTGTGTGTGTGGTGTGTGTGTTTTGTTGGGGTTGGGGTACTGCAATCACCATTTATTTCACTACAACTCAGTACTACCATAAGTCATACTGCTTCAAATTTGACTGTCACATAGTTTGAAATATCTCAGCAGTATATAATACATAGGTACATCTGTATTTCTGCATTGCACCATGGCTGGTATGCATCCCTGTCAGTTGACCTTTTCCCATCTTGCACAATATGTGCCTGTGTAATTTACCTCCCGTTGATTTTGTTTCTAACTTTTGTCTGTCATATCGTGTGATATTTGTTAAAAAGTTTATCTCTGCTGTTTTCCCTCCTCTTTAACTGTATTTTCCATTCCTTCTATTCTCCAAAAAAGGGCAGGCCTAATTCCCACCAAAAAATATATATACATATCCTTCTCCTCTGCCTATCCCTCAGTTTTTCCTATTTTGAAATACCTCTTGTGTGTCCATCGTCTTCACTCTTAGGCCACATCTGTTTTGATATTTCCCTGGGTGTGTGCATTACCTGTGTTGCCACATGGGTCCCACATTCATTGCTAGCTAATGTTAGCCATGGCGAAGGGGTCGTGATTGCCCTTTACCTTCATTATTTTTTACATGAAAATATGCATATTCTGTCACATTCCATATATCATAATGCCTCTATCTATCTATCTATCTATCTATCTATCTATCTATCTATCTATCTATCAACTTATCAATAGATAGACAGATACCCATATACGCATTATGACAAAATCTGTAATTGTTCATAGGTTCATAGTTTAGTACTAAGCTATCTGCCCCTGTGGGCCATTTTAAGTCTAGCCAATTACCCCACATGAGAATCAAACCCTGCACCTTGTGTCAGTAAGGTAAACACCTTAACCATTATGCCAACCTCCCACCCCTTATGCCAACCTCTCACCCCCTTATTTGCAAATATTATTCACTTGATGGTTGTTGCATGAAATCTGTAGGTGAAGTTTTATTCACCTGTTGGATGTAATGCTAAAGATTTATCATCCTTAATTGATTTTATGTTATTTGCATTGAGGTTGTATTTTTAAACTGATGGACATTGATAATGCATGGCCCAGTTTATGAAGCACTTGTCTGGACATATACACATTTGACATACATGCTTGTGAGTGGACAGTTTTTATGGATATGAACATTGGCCCTACATGATAACTGACACTGTAAAAGAGACACCCTGACCCCATGTTGTGGATGGATGGATGGATGGATGGATGATGGATGAATGGACGGATGGATTTGTTTTGCATTGAGTTATTCTATGAACACTGAGGCATATTAGCATATTTGAGGAAATCAGGCTCAGCTCACGATACAAAAGAGTTTATTTGATCCACAAAAACAACGCTCTACGTTTTCGATTAACTGTCTTCTTCAGAAAGCAAGAATGCACACATTAAACATACACCTCCCTCCTTTTATACGCCCTAGGCATTAATTATTTATAAATTAATTAAATAATTAAAAGCAGCAGTTTAACCTCTTACAGACCCACAAGAAAATATATAAAAATAAATAGCTTATTTGTTATATCAGCAAAAAATTAAGCATGCACATATAAAACATTTCAAAATTTCTGAATGTATATATGAAACCAATAAATCTATCCAAATTTATAATTATATTTATAATAATGTTTTTCTAAAAGCCATCTATGCTTATACATTATAAAAACTTCCAAGGAACTTGTAAATTAAACTAAAAACAGCGCCATCTGGTGTTGGTGAGAGTTCTAAGCATCTGACAAAAGGTAATAATAAATATATTAAAACCCTAACTACATATAAATATTCATAATATTTATACATAATATTCGTTATTAATCAATTTTACGTTACTATTCATTATATTTATAAAATTATTTAAATTAAATTATATATTTATTCCTAAGATATGTATTTATTATATGTATAAATATTATGAATATTTATATGTAGTTAGGGTTTTAATATATTTATTATTAATTTTTGTCAGATGCTTAGAACACTCACCAACACCAGATTGCGCTGTTTTTAGTTTAATTTACAAGTTCCTTGGAAGTTTTTATAATGTATAAGCATAGATGGGTTTTAGAAAAACATTATTATAAATATAATTATAAATTTGGATAGATTTATTGATTTCATATATACATTCAGAAATTTTGAAATGTTTTATATGTGTATGCTTAATTTTTTGCTGATATAACAAATAAGCTATTTATTTTTATATATTTTCTTGTGGGTCTGTAAGAGGTTAAACTACTGCTTTTAATTATTTAATTAATTTATAGATAATTAATGCCTAGGGCGTATAAAAGGAGGGAGGTGTATGTTTAATGTGTGCATTCTTGCTTTCTGAAGAAGACAGTTAATCGAAAACGTAGAGCGTTGTTTTTGTGGATCAAATAAACTCTTTTGTATCGTGAGCTGAGCCTGATTTCCTCAAGTGTATTGTTTTGTGGACAGTTGGATTTTACACTTGTGTTCCAGTTTACTTTGTTTTCATATTAGCATATTACTTGTTTTTTTCACACTTCTGGCATGGAAGTTGGTGAAATGCATCCGATTCCAAGAACATTATGGAATCCAGGCCTCTATGTTTTTGTGGTAACATTTTATCAGTTATTAGTTTAGTGGTACAGTAATATATTATATTTATATGAATTTCTCTTATTATACCATGATCCCCCCAAAACGTGCACGCTGATTGGCCAGCGTGCCCGTTGTAAAGCGAGTTATACTAATGGAAAAAGGTCCGGTCGCCCGGACTTTTTTCCATTAGTATAACTCGTTTTTTTAAAACACTGTCTCGCTATGTTAAACCCATTTAACATAGCGAGACAGTGTTTTAAAAAAAAGCAACGGAGAAAGCAAGATCTCCGTTGCTTTTTAATGTTTCGCTATGTTAAATGAGTTTAACATAGCGACACAGTTTTAAAATAAGCAACGGAGATGTCCGTTGCTTATTTTAAAACTGTCTCGCTATGTTAAACTCATTTAACATAGTGAAACACTAAAAAAGCAATGGAGATCTTGCTTTCTCCGTTGCTTTGCTCACAACTCTGATGTACTGCCCAGGGGTGCAGTACATCAGAACTGCCGCGGATGCCAGACATCTGCGGAAGGGCAGTAAACAGGCATTATACTATGCCATTATTTAAGAAAAGTAATAGTTTCTTTTCTTAAATAATGTCATGGTATAATAGCAATAACCCACTTCTGGGTGTGGGTAATGCTAAATTTACCCACGGTTGGCTTTGTTTAAACCACGCCAACCGTGGGTAAATTTAGCATTACCCACACCCAGGCGTGGGTTATTGCTATAATAATCCAACAAATTGCTATGTTCATCTGTTTTATTAGTGTAACATTTTGAGTCTTATTTACTTTTGTAGTCTATTTCTTTCATCTATCTTAATATGCCTGTCCATCAATATTAAATCAAGCAGGTCTTCCCTTAAATCATTTTCTTCTAGATTGAGAGCATCTTCTTTGCTTTCTGTTTCCTGTGAGTAGTTTATAGAAAGTTTCAGAACATCTTTCTGCAACATATCCTCTTCAGATGCACCCTGCTTCATCTGTTGCTTCTTCATATGGAACCCTTTGGCCCTTGCATTGGAGTTGCCACTGTTTCCTGCTTCTTCCCTTGTTACACAGCTTCAACTGGACTTTTGTACCAGTCTCCTACAGAAACTCCAGAGCATCATGATGTTGCGAAGTTGCTTAATCTAAGGACCGGTAATTCTATCATGCTACAACATTGCCTGTATTGGATTCTCCACACTAAAAATCCTTCACTACACAGATAATCCATACTTCAGTTTCTATTTGTTTAACTTCCGCCTTAATAATCCTGCTTTCAATCTGTTTCCTTTATTTTCTTATTTTGTTTTTTGTATTGTGAAATGTTCCATATCCAGGTGGCATTGCCTATATTTCTCTTCAGATATCTTTGGGGCTGTTATTTTTGTACTGATCCGCTTGGCTTTCTCTTTTGCTTAAATACAGCACCATATCAGATCTTGTTTTCTTCCCCATGTCCATATTTCTTTTTCTATACCTTTCAAAAAAATATTTGGATTCTGTTCTTTATTTTTTACAGATCCTCTGTTGCTACTTTTTCCAGGTGGCCCAAAGTTCCTTTGTCTATGTAATGTTTTACATAAATCCCTTTGTGCAAGTGTTTTGTGTTTTGGTTGCATATGTAAATGTGATGAGAAGCAGAGGTGGTGGGACATTGTTAATGTTATCATTTTGATAGTTTGAATGACACATTGCCACCTTTTTGGCAACAAACTATGCTTTTGGATAACTATTTTTGTTGTTTTTGCTAGTTCCTCACTATCATATTAGCAGTATGGGCTTCTGATAGGTGGATGGCTCTGTTTTGCTCACACTGTGTGGGGGAGGGAAGAGTAGGACACCAATTTCATGCGTTGATATGAGCTAGCATTTTCATTAATGCTCATCATAATCAATAACATGAGGGCATGCAGATAGTATGGGTTTGGTGGACGGTGGTCTTACTCTGCGTACGTGATATGGGGGGGTAATTCAGAAGGCCAGTGCTACATGGCAGCTGATTATATCTGCTAACTTCGTACATGCTCCTCCCCTGCTGGTCTTGGTTTGAGCAGTTCAGCCTTGGCACTTACCCTGAATATAGTTGTTTGGTATTGTAACATATTGTTTTCTATTTTTCCAATAAAGTGGAGCTTCATCCTGTTTGTTGTTTCCTTCTATCTGTCTTTTTGCTGCTTGCTTTTGTCTTAGGTTTTTACTCTTCCTATGTCGGTACTAACTTATTATTCCAAATTCTGGTGCACATATGGTGAAGCAAGCTACTTACATATTTCTCACAATGGATGTCTGGGGCTTAAATTCAAGTCTTGAATTGGCCTGTGCACTTCAAAAATGACTGCATTTGAAGGTTCTCTTAGCATGCCTATGAGAAACAAAATTTAAACAGCTATGCACTTCACATGAGCTCAGCCAGTGGCAGAAATGGCTATTTAACTGCAGACAATAAGCAGGATTAATGCAGTATCTTGATCTTAAATAGACATTCTTAGGCTGGGAAATATATGAAGAAGAAACTAGACAAATGAGGTAGATGAGTAGTACTACGTGTCCACACAGTACATGGTTTGATGTTAACTGAAAATGTCTATGGACCGAATGAGGAAGAATGTGGAACCCCTTTTTAAATTTATACTCAGATTGTGTTGAGTTAGGAGGCCATTATACTCCCATTATTCTAGGTGGTGATTTTAATGTGGTACTGTTTGAAAGGATTTATATCGTAAGTTTGAAGTTTGAAAAGTTCGAATCTCATATGATCGACATCATATGAATGAAGTTTTCAAACATCGGACATTACAATGTAGATCACTGTAGGGAATATTTCAATTCACTTCAATGTAGTGCGATCTTGGAGTTGGTATATTTAAGTAGCAGGGGGGTGCAGGGTGGCTTGCCCACCCTGCATAGAGCATTCAGGTAGTTTTTTTATTTTTATTTTGTTTATATTGTACGTTCAAAGTTTGAAAACGTCGCTCATATGGAGTCGATCATATACGATTCAAAGTTTTCAGACTTTGAACATATAATATAGACCCATTTAATATTAGCAATAGAATCCCTGCCAGTCGGTTTAGAATGGGAAATCATGCAAAAATGATTTGAGGATGGATAAAAGAATTTCGCTTGATTGACATACCGATAGCCCATAACCCTTTGAGGTAAGATTTTATATATATATATATATATATATATATATATATATATATATATATATATATATATATATACGGGTCCCCTTCACATGGTTGACTTTTCAGAAAGCCGACTTTCACATGTCCAAGACCATATGATCGACTTTCGAAAAGCCGACCATGGGGAACTGCTATCCCAAACAGTGCGGAATGGGAAATTTCCCTCTTCCACACTGTAGTGCAATCCAGGAGTTGGTCTATTTAAGTTATGGGGGTGTGTGGGATCCGTAGCCCCCCACGGGGGTGCAGGGGGGCTTGCCCCCCTGTTTACAGTTGAAAGGTAAGAGTTTGTTGTGTGTTTTCTGTTTATTCTACATGGTCTGCTTTTCGAAAGTTGATCATATGGTCTCGGCCATATGAAAGTCGACTTTCTGAAAAGCCGGCCATATGAAGTGGATTCATATATATATATATATATATATATATATATATATATATATGTTCATAGGTTGATACTAGGCTATCGGCCCTAGGGCCTATGCAAGCCTAGCCATAACAATTCCCTGGATATTTCTTCCCACAATATTTATTTCCCTGGACCCATGTCTAGCAGGGCGGCTAATGTGATCCCTGCGCTGAATTTCCTATCTCCCATCCAATCGTCACGGTTCCTTTTGAAGAGGACCAAAGAGGCGCTCTGCTTGACATGTATGGGCAATCTATTCCAGAGTAATGGGAGTCTCTGGGTCAGGAATCTATCCCTCCAGCATGTTTTGTTCATTGTGATGACAAGGTTTAGATCCCTGGAGCATGTGGCTCTGAGGGATTGGGATGTCTGGAGGATGTCCAGCAGCTCGGGGTTTGACATGGCCTTGTATGTTAAGCAGAGATCGCCTCTGAGTAGACGATATGCCACAGAGTATAGCTGGAGTTTTTTTAGATGGTCAGCATAGGGTATCTGCTTTAGTCCTGTGATTCTTTTAGTGTGGTTGCTAGTAGGATACAGTTTTTCTCTGAATAGCTATTATCTTTTACAAGGGGTGCAGTCGGTGATCCTAATCCTGGAGACTATCTTGGATCATAGTTTACTATTAAGGAAACACAGTGCTGATTTCTGGCCCAGATCTTATGATTAGAATGGATCTGATGCTATTACAAAACCCATTGGCATTTCAGTATCTGGGTCTTTGGACCACCAGTAATTGGTTGCATTTGATGGAGAAGCATGACATATTGTGGAAGAACTGGGGAACTTTCAAAGCTAAACTCCTTAAGGAAGCCAAACAACAGGCTGGGGTGAGGATATCTGTATCCTGTTTTAAACTGAATTGTGTTAGTACTCAGCTGGGGGAAACTGCATCAAAGTATGTGGGATCTAGCTGCAAGAATGGTACCTTAAGAAGGGAGATGAGTGCATGAAAGAAATAAATCAAAGAGTCAAGATTTCCTTTATACAGCAAAACTGGAAGCGGTTAAAGATGTTTGCCTGAGCAGAGTAAATTAAGTCATTTAAATTATCAGCACAACATCTCTAGGAGTATAAACAATCATATGCAGTTTAGAGTTCAAAGAATGAAAGGGACAGATGTTATCAATTTTCCTAATGCATTAACAAGGTCATCTCAGCATTCATGGCCAACATCTACCCCCACACCTATCTTCTCACAAGACTGCTGGAAATGCTTTAGTTTCAGAATAAGATGTCCCCTCTTTGAGTGAGGAGGGACAGTATGAACTGGGGTGATCTCTTAGTTTGTAGGAGCTCAAGCAAGCCATTGCAGTGTTAAAGTCTGAAAAAGCACCAGGGCTGGATGTATTACAGGTACAGTTGTACAAGCTCTTTTGGAGAGAATTGGCACCGTTTTCACTGGACCTCAATGAGGACAGTTATTATAGAGGTATCCTCCCAGACAAGGATAGCATCACCAATATAATTGTCTTTTTGAAGGAAGGAAAAGCTCCTTAGGACCTGCAAAATTATAGACTTATTTCATTTTTGCCAGTTGAAACAAAGATTTTGTCTAAAGTGTTGAGGGCTGGAGAAAGCTTATCCCAAGATCATTATGATGACACAACAGGGCTTTAATCCTGTCAGATATGGTATTCTGGTATTACAAAACAGCTTTTATAACATCTAGCAACTTAGTCATTTGGGTACACCTGAAAGGGCACTCTGCATTGACGTCAATAAAGCCTTTGGTTCCGCACTTTCTATGGAATGTGCTCTGGGCTTTTGTTTTTTCTCCTCAGTTCCTGATTTGGTGTAAGCTTCTATATAGCCATCAAGTGGCCCAGGTTGTCACTAATAATATAATTTCTGAGTCTTCAGAATTGTTCAGGTGCACTAGACAGGGATGTCCCCTATCCCCTCTACTGTTTGCTCTAGCTGTGGAGGATTTAGGCCTATTCATAAAACAAAACTGTGCTCACTGGGGGTTCTATCCATAGGAAAAAATGTAATTACAGATCTGTGGTTCATAGAAGACTGTGTGTTCTTTTTCTAATGACCCATTCACCCACATGCTTGGGGTACTAATGACTCTGGATTCAGTGCCTTTTCAGGCCCACAAATGAATAAACAGAAGATATTTTTTCCACTAAATATGTGATGTATATCACTTAGGAAGTTATATAAAGGAAGGGTATTTAATGGCATACCTAAGTGAGATATTCAGGCATTAAAGAAGGATTTGCTCATGGTTCTTTACCCCTGAACAACCTTTAACCACTGATCATTTTCTGTCAAGGCAAAATACATTGCCAGAGGAAACGTCATCTTCCACTGCAAGTCAAAATAACAGCTGTCTGTATGTCCATTCTATCATTTTTTTTTTATTTCTTGATAGGGATTAGGAATGCTGGACCTCTGTAGATATGCCACAACAGCAGATTTAGCACACCGTGGTCAAATCAATTACTGATGTAGGTACATCTTAAACTCTGCCTTATTTCTGTTTAGTTGAAATTGCTTACATTTAAGGGTCATTGAAGGGTATAGAACCCAGGACAATGTGATGAATCTCTGTGACAGACTTTGGTGCAGACAAAGGGTTACAGACTACAATTTTAGTATGGGGTAAAATATTGGCTAATAAGAGGTTTGTAGTTGATCTCAAAGCACAGTTTTGGGTTAATTGAGTGGATTGCGATTTTCTTTATTAGTCTAATTTTCTCTCAGCATACTTAGGGCCCCCTGCAATACACTGCACTTAAAGCAAAGAATAGAGAAGCTGAGAACCAGTGGTGGCAATATCTCCAACACTATCTAGCTTCAGTAAACAGTTTGATAGATCAAGTAATAGCGCAGCTCTCAAGTGAGGATGGAAACCATTCTCACACAATATAGCATTAGCCATACAAAGTGTACTGGAATTGAGAAAGCTTAACCACAGCCTATACAATTAGCTGGGATTCTGGATGTTTCATGATAATTGACACCACAAGAATACAGTCTGACTCACCCACTAAGTATAACTTCATGCTCCACCCCAACCATTTTTTGCCAATAAACAAGGGTTCCATTGCTCCTTTTCATATATCCCCGCAATAGGCTTTTATCAGGAGCCTACAAAAGGATGCATTCCCTTTTCACTGACAGACAACCAAGTAGAATGAACTGCAACCTTGTGATCAACAGAGGATAAACTAAGTCTTGCACCCCATGTTGGTTTTAGCCCAGCCAAGGATTTTCTCCATTTCTATTAGCTGGCTTTAACAATTCAATTGTGGATGGCACTAACATGGCAACTAGGGCTACTTTTAAGAATGCCAAAGTACAAGTGAGTTATACCAAAGCCCCCGGGAAGAGCAAATAGTTAATGCATCCCTTTGTCCACAGGAAGGGAGTAGCAACAGTCTGTAAAATCACTGCCTTATTAGGGAATAGTATCGGTTTTATAAAACCATTATCATATTATGGTTGTTAGAACTATGCTGGCCTAAACCAAGCTGAACACCACTATAATATGCAGTCTCAAAAGAATTTGTTCTCTACAACACTTGGGACATTTAGCTATAATAAGTATCTGATGAAGCTCATCTGGTATGGGGATTAAATGCACTTCAGCCTTTCAGGGCAATTTAACCACTGCTGCTTTGCTAATAAAGGTCTGGCACAGGTTAAAAAAATAAAAGAGTCATAAAAATGGGTTCATCTGCTCTTATCACACTCCTTATCAGCCAATGTTTTTGAGTTTTGATACTTTTTCTAATTTTAATCACAGGAAGCCATGTAAAAGCAGGCTCAGTTTAAGTTTTGATGGAAGATAAGAATGTAGTTGATAACTCTATTAGCCTGTGAGAATATGCTCTAATGAAACAGCAAGAGATTTAAATGCAAACAGAGTGGCACACAAAGGATCTGAATCTATCCGCTCATCCCTTGAGCCATAAAATAATTTTTAAAGAAACAATCATGCTAGTATAATTGATTTTGTAATGACAGCAGTCCTGCATATAGAACATTTGTAAATAGATAGCCCTTCAGTACGGGAATTATATTTTTCTTCTTCTTTCGGCTTTTCCCGGTTAGGGGTCGCCACAGCGGAACTTCGGTCCACTAATGATTGGCAGTAGATTTTGACATGCTGGCTTGCTGGGCCTAATGCACAACCTTCAACGAAGGAACGCCCATTCACACATGTCACCACACAGTAGACGCTCTAACTGAGAATCGAACGGGCAACGTCTAACTGTGAGGTGACAACGCTACCGCAGCACCACCACCGCAGTGTAGTACGGGAATGATACACACATACACACAGTTATTGCTTGTGGATTAAGATAAAAAAACAGGGTTATTTTTGTATTCACTTGAAAAACAAGTCATAATAAAAAATAGACCTAGATCAATGTAAAGCAAAGGAGATGGAAATGCAGTTGTAGTTAAGAAAGACCAACTAAAGTGGAAGCATTCTGAAAACCTTATGCAAATTAGTCACAAGAAAGCACAAGCAATCCAGGAGCTTCAATTGTAGCCAAGTTAAAAAAGGTTAATTCTGAAAACCATATGGAAATTAGTAGTAAAGAAGCACAGCCAATTGTGAAGCTTCAGTTACAGCCAATAAAAACATTAATATGAAAACCAGTCACAACAACTGCTACTCCCATGCCTCTTTGTTGACATTAGGATAAAAGAACAACGCCTTAGGCAGTATAATTTTAAGTTTTTCTTGATCTGATTAAGTCTATAAGACAAAAGAACTAATCAGAATAAAGCTTTTCTAAATGAATACTGGCAGTATGACTTGTTTTTAACACATGAAGGGATCAAATAGGAAAATTTGGAACTTCTTGATAGAAGCTAAGGTTCACTCTCCATCCCTGGCCACAACCTGTTCTTAAGCTACTTCCTTTAGCATTTAATATTCAACATTAGCTGTTCTCAGGTATTTACACACTTATAGATAATTATGGCCATGAGGTTGTTGAGAAGGAGAGACAGGAATGGGGTCAACTACTGCAGATACACACTGAAACCAAAGCACAGGATTCTTTTTTCATGCTAGACAGGAAATGTGTAACATCTTTGGCACATAACTCCATATCTACACAGAATAAGGGTGGGGGATTGAAAATGTTGGAGATGTAGACATGAACCAGCTAATTACTTTCATATGTTATGATCCTGTGGGGAAAGATAAATCTGTAATGACAAGTTTATGAAACTGCTAGACACTGAGAAGGGGTATACCACCTTTGCAAGATCTGAACTTTTATATTCTGTGGATCCCATCACGGAACTATCATATATTTCAAGCTAAACTCAAAAGGTTATTACATCTACCACTGACTTCTTTGGCAGTTATTTTTAAACATTGAAAGATGCTAAACATCCTAAACAAAGACCAGACTTTCATCATTCCAGTCACAAGCTTTGTAGGATTATTTGTTGAGACTCTGACATTGCTTTTTTAATTAACTTTGGGGTATTTTCTTGTTTTTCTGGGCCAATTTCATTTGATATCAAACATTCTTTCTAAGAACAAACAGTTTTCAGTTGCTCTAAGTACATTATGTATCTTTTCTATATATATGATGAGCAGTTTGCAAATGATGCATTATGATTATTTATATAGTCTGTATTTCGTTTTTGATTTTTTTATCATTGTTGCATCTGTTTGCATAAAGACTAATATAACTTATATATTACTGTATATCTCCTTGTTGTACTTTTTGCATTTTAATACAGGTTGTTTGACTGGAAAACAATAATTTGCAAGTTGTGATTGACTACATTCTTGATTTTGAAAGAATTATTGCATATATAGTAATCAGACTAAGTTGCCTATCCTGAGGACAGCATCGGCTTTAGTATGAGCTGTGTGAACTCCGTATGCATCATAACCCCTAGTTAAAAACTCTGTTGTAAAGTCCAAGCTGTCCCATTAGTTAATTTCCTTACATATTGTGAATCCATGGTCAAGCCAGATAATTTCCTATATACTTACATGTTTAAAAACGGAGTCTTCCTAAAAGATGTTTCCCTTTTGCTTTGAGGGCTTTTGCCACCCTCTTGTGTGTGTGTCTAGTGTCACAGATCCCAGGATCGTCTTTGTTCTCAACTCTTGGAGTCTGTAAAGTGATACATGTCTATATCAAGATGGCAAACATTGTACAGGAAGGTACTGTTAGATGGTTGTGTGACGTTTCTGTCACTTTTGTCTTTCTAGATTCCACCTTTGCCTTTTTGTAGGAAAACTCTATCATTGTCTGGGGTGCTTATGATCCCTAGGGAACAGCAAAGGTATCTTGAGTCCTGGTTGGACCTGCCAGTAGACCAACAGCCTCCTTTCAGTCAGCCCAGAGAGGATCTTGTGGAGATTGAAAGCCATCATTTTGCAGAACATTACATCACAGCCACTGTACTCAATCACTATCATTTAAATATCTGACTCTTAAAATCTTGCATGATTCTGAAGTATATATTTAAGTCACCATTGTACCTTTTGTATGCATTTATAACTCATATACCTACCTATGTACGGAAGCATCAGTAGTTTCAGGAATTTGCTTCTTACATGCACTAAGGGAAGTGAACATTTCCATTAGATTTGATTTATACTTTCGTAGTATGTCTGTCCTCTGCTTACAGAGGAACATTAATCTAAGAGGAGAAACGAAGCAAAGGACATTCCAAAACAGACTTGTCAGTTCAGAAAAGAGTAAGATGCTTTCAAAAAGTAAGGTGCAATAAAGCAGTAAGTAGTAAAGGATGCTACATTTGCATAAATTGTTTTTTTATGTCTTACTTTTCCATTGAAAGATTGTGAGAACTTTATTCCTTTCTTTCTCAGGGTTCTGCTTCCTAAATGGATTATGTATTTCTCAAAAATCAAGCTGCCAGCTGCCATTGTGAAAAAAAAATCTGTCTTGCATAAACCCTGGCTTGTTCTTTCAGTATTTTTAGATTGTGCCTCTTTTTCTTGCATAACCGTTTAGATAAACTCTGCTTTCATGCCTGTTACTCAGTTTTATAATGTTTGAAACTTTCGGTCAGAGAACTATGACAGTATTTTAACTGAAGGAGATGTGCATTCTCAACAACTGCGCTAGTTAAAGATGAAACATTGAAGTTTTTAAGGGTGATTGCTCTTCCTTTGCATCTCAGAATGTCCAGGGTGTTATTAATGCCTTGACACACTTATCTTCCACCTTTAGGACATCTGAAATAAACATCCATGGGGCTTTCATCTTCTGTTGTTCGATACTTCCCTTCTAATATGTACTTTTAGGAGCTTAACTGTCTGTCATTAAACAGCTTGTGACAGCCAAAACAGTTGTCAAGTTCAACTTTCAACTGAATGCATGGTGACAATACATTTCAGAGAATTGGGCCTTGACACCACATCAGCGGATGGAAGTGGCTTGCCCCTGTGTAAAAAAAAAAAATGTATTTTGTAACTTTGAAACTGTTGCTATTTTATCAGTGACCTCTTAATGTTTCAGAGATTTTGGATTTGCATAATTGCATGTCAGTTAAACAAGACACAATTGTTCATACTGGACACAGCAGCCAAACATTCTTGCAGTGCTTTTAAACTTGTTAGATCACCTTCAAACTTCCCTGTCTATCCAGTCTATTGCAGAGCCTCGTATTGTTTTCAGAGAGTTAATCATTTTCCTTCCAGCTTTTCTGCAGTGTCACTTATGTAGATATTAAAGTGTTTCTAGCCCCACACTGAATCCTTGGCAACCATAAAGGCAAGCCTAAGAGAGTAGCACAATGGTCTGGGCATAGAGAACCATAAAATTGCAAAAAAAAAAAAAAAGCTCACTATTTCTTATTACTTTCTGAATTCTGTTTGGCATCCAGTGCTTTACTCAGTTTACCACTTTGCAGCCAGGCAAAATTAAGTGCTGTTAAGAGTCAAGGCCGAGGCACTGAAGGATCTTCTTTATTCAAATGAATTATGGGGCAGTGGGAGCTGACCATTCTGCACTACGCCAACTAGGTCACTAAACATTGGAGTTAAGTTATAGACACCTTTTTGTAGTCCAATGTAACAGTCTTATTTGAATGGTCATTAACATGGTAGTCTGACTGAAAATAAAATTGAAATGCTTTGCTAAAATGTAAAAGCTGAGCAATGAGGAAAAATAAAACAGCTTTAAAGCCTTTTTATGTATGCTCTTTTATCTTTACAAATTCACAAAAGAATAACATCAGTTCAGCAATTCAATATTTAGCAAATAAAATTCAGATTCCTCAACTTTGTATTCCTATATTTAGTGATGAAGTTCTTTTAAAAACCATCTGGTAAAGCTATCACTGCATTTTCTACACTGAATATGGGGTCTTAATTCCATTTATCATTTACTACTATGTAGGTCTAATGCTGTTTTTTTATAGACTTTAAAATCAAAAAAAGTACATATCCAGAACCCTACCCTTATTTATTAATTTTATCATCAAATCAGTGAACTTTTAGATTTATCAAATATGACATTCCTATTGTGTATCTATTCTGTCTTAGGGCTATATTTACTGCCATTTAACTGCTTCACATATCTGTCATTCAAAAGGGGCTTTGCCATCTCATCCTTCAAAAGGGATTTTGCCATCTTCCTCTTTCTGAGTGGAGGCTAGCAAACTTAAAGTTTCACACCTTTTCCTTGTTCCTCCTTCTATACAGTGGAATCATATCTATATTCTCGCATTTTATGATATGTTACTGAGGTTTGTAAGTGACTTAACTAGATCTGGTCTTGGTTCCATTTGGAGCCTTGGGTGGGTCCATTTGGCCTAACCATCTAAACCACCTGCCCCTTTTTTTAAAGTTTTTTAGAGCACTTTATTCTGTGAATGGCACAGATTAGCCTTCCATGAGTGTCTCATTCTCAATATTTTGCAAGAACTTGAACAGAAATAGCTATTTCTTGTAAATGCAATTTATGAGTCCTGTAACCATCTGCCAAGTTTATGCAATCTTCATGAGCCCTTGTTGATTTGTTGAGGATGGCTGATAAATGTATAAGCACCATAGTTTGAAGTAAGATGGGAGATGAACAATCCAGCTTCAGATCAAGATAAAGTACATTTGACCTGATGTTTGCAGTGAAACAGATAGTAGAAAGAAGTTTGGTAGGAGGAAAGAGTCCAAGTGGGCATTCCTAGGTTTTGATAAGACATATCTTTTATGAAGCTGATTTTGGAAGTCCTGTAATGGTTAGAAGTCTCTGGAATATTAGTAAAATTAGTATAGGCTATGTAAATGAACCCAGTGATAAGAGAAGGAATTGTGTTTGGATTCACAGAGGCATTCTTAGAGGGAGTGGGTGCGTATAAACTTTCAGCTCTGAAACCCATCCCCAATTACACTGGTGGATGACTTCATTAACAAGTAGGCTGGACAGAACCTGCTGTATGGCATATATATTACAACATTGAAGCTTTAGTTAATCGAATAACTAAAGCTCGATCTTGTAATATCGAAATCGGAAAATGTTGAACAGCTGTTTCAACCCAGGGAAACTTCCCTAGGCCGCTTCAAAAAAAAAATAAAAAAATTTTACACCCGAAATCAACTGGGGGGCTTTGCCCCCCACACCCCCCTAACTAAATATACCAACTCTGAGATTGCGCCAAACTGGAGAAAAGGGCATAATCCACAAAATGGCCAAGGGAAGCACTTCCCTGGGTTGAATCAGCCATTCAACATTTTACAGTTTCAATATTACAAGATCGAGCTTTAGTTATTCAATTAACTAAAGCTTTGATCTTCTAATATAGACCTGCTGTATACAGATGCTATAGTATAATAGGCAGACTCTCAAAAAGAACTTCAGCAAATGACAGGGAACTGGAAATCAAAACTGAAGACACCTTGGATAAAACAGTACAGTCAAGACAGTGGTCATGTCAGCAAATGTGAAAATCATAAGACGTTGATGGGAAAATAATGGAACAGGTTAACAACTCTGATGATTTGATGACGGGAATCAATATTTATTTGGTACTAGCTGTCACCCTCCACACACTATTAATTCCTCACCCTATGGGGAATTAGTTAGACTTTCTAGATTATGTAATGATTCTCAAGACTTAGAAAGACAGATTAATAAACTTATTAATGTATTTTTACAAAGAGGGTATAAAATAGAATCCATTTTACAATCTATTAATAAATTAATAACAGCTACTAAGGCACATGGAGTGTTAAGTACGCAGTTTAGACGATTTAATAAAGTGAAGCAGGATGACATTTATTTTGTTACAGTTTATAATCTGCTAAGTAAGAAAATTTGAGACATAGTTAAATATTATTGGAATTTTTTAACAAATGACAAAGTTTTGAGAAAATTGCTTCCTATAAATCCAAAAATTGCTTATAAAAGAGGACAAAATTTAGGGGATTTTCTTATTAGAGAATATTACATAAGCCCTGTTGAGAAATTAGATTCTTCATTGACAGTTTTTGGTACTATACCTTGTCATACTTGCAATATATGCCCCTATATTAGATTAACTTTTAATAAAATAAATAATAGAATGTTTACAGCTAATAAATGTTTTTCCTGTTGTACATCGGGGGTTATTTATTGTCTCAAATGCCCCTGCAATCTTTTTTATATAGGTGAAACTAAAAGGGAATTTAGGATTAGATTGCAGGAGCATATCAGAGACATAAGAAAAGGAACAACAGCAAGCTCAGTTGCTTCACAATTTTTAGAAATTCATAACAGCAACCCAGATGTACTCCAGGCTACTATTTTAGAGGAAATTTTCATTAAAAAAAGGTGATTATAAACTATTAAAAAATATGTTGTTGTATAAAGAATCTATTTTTATATTAAAATATAATACATTAGTACCTAATGGTTTAAATGTTGAAATTAATTGGAAATATTTATTATAAATGTATTCGAATTTCTGTATTTTTAGCTTTTAAGTATTGGTTCTGTGGAGTGAGTGGAGTCTCTTTAAATATTATGATTGTTAATAGTTTAATTAATTGATTGCTTTATTGTTTGTTCATATAACAAGGGAATGATTTTTTACCATGAATCATGTGCTCATTGAAGGCTGTGGTGGCCGAGGCGCTAAGACATTTTTATGGAATAAATTTTGCTACGTGGGATCCTGGTTGTTTGCTCTTCTTCTTCAGTCTTTTTTAAGACTGTGAGGTGTTGGTTTGTTGATTTGTTAACAACTCTGAGTATCTTGGAGGTGTGGTTGAAGTCTGAATGAAGAACACAAGGCTAGAATCAGAGCTGGTGCAGTAAACCGACACAAAGTGTCTTAGGGTCTGCCAGAAGAGTGCTAAAGACACAAAAACATAAGTTCTGTAAAACAGTGGTGCTACCAATGGTTCTGTATGACGCAGAAACCTGGGCAGTAAAGTAAGAGCATCTGAGAATGCCTGAGGTAATGGAGATAAAGTGCCTGAAATGGACAGTAGGATGCTCATTATGAGACAGACAAAGAAATGAGGACATCACAGCAAAAGCATAGTAACTCAAGTTTCAGAAAAGGTCAAGAAGCACAGACTATGGTGGTTTGATCGCATGAGCAGGAAAGCAGAATATGATTTTGAAGAAATAAGTAGAAGGCAAGAGGAGATGAGGGGTTCCAGATAACAGACTGATGGACTACGAATTGTACTGGCAAATTATTT
Source organism: Protopterus annectens (assembly GCF_019279795.1). Taxonomy (NCBI): domain Eukaryota; kingdom Metazoa; phylum Chordata; order Ceratodontiformes; family Protopteridae; genus Protopterus; species Protopterus annectens. The sequence goes on along the minus strand of NC_056741.1, from coordinate 487,966,840 downwards.
TGGAGGCTAACAGGTATCCTGGATTAAATGGAATGTTGTCTATAATTTCTGTTCTGAAACTCAGATCAGCTAAACTTTAAGGTATTTCCCTTTTCCATGACCACATTTTTCCACTTGGGGCATATGTGTATTAGTTACATTATGTTGGGTTTTAAATTGGATTTTATAGTGCTTAACATAATATACAAGTATTTTTAGATTGTATCTGTTTTTAAAGAATATTAGCTCCACATATAGGTTTTCCTGTATTGGTTAACTAATTCTATTGGTAGGATGGGTTAGATTTGTAATTCATTAGTAACATCCAATGAATTATGGTTTTGTTATGATGTCACAATATTTAAACAGCATTTGTATGTGGTATTTTTATATGATGAAGTGTTTTATACGAAAACGCAGTGGTTGTATTGACTCTCATTTGGTGGCTCGTGCAGTTTCATAGTTTCCAGTTTCTTTTTGGCCATTTCGTGTCAGTTCTAGTAGAATGTGCCCTGATCTTCTGATTCATGTCCTTTCCATGGTCTGAGTAGCTTAAAGAGATGGTTTTCCTGATCCAACAGGAAATGGTCTGTTTGGAGACTGCCTTGCCCAGAGCTCTGAAGTGGAAGGAAACAAAGAGTTGATTTTATTTTCTGATGGACTTGGTTTTACCCAGATAAAATCTTAATTACCTGTGAACATCCAGGAAATGTAGTATTCTCACTGTCATTCTGGGGAGAGGAGAAAAAAGGTTGGTAAGTGAATGGACTGATTTAGTGATAGCTCGTTGACCACTTTGAGCATGAAGGAGGTATTGGTGCGCAGGGTTACGCTGTCTTTATGGAAGATAGTGTAAGGCGGGCATGCCATGAGTGCCTGTAACTCTGAAGTGAGGGCTACCAGCAAAATGTGCACATCTACAGAGATGCAGAAGTGGCTGGTTCAAATGGAGTCAGTGTAAGCTTCCCCAGGACATAATTTAAGTCCCAGGGTGGTGGAGTAGGCTTTCTGGGTGGTCTTATGTGCAAGATCCCTTTTAAAAACAATTTAACATCCAACCTGGAGAGTAAGGGAGGTTCCAGGGGTAGGCAGGCAGAGATAGCAGAGAAGTGCACTTTCACTGAAGACTATGAAAGACCTGCTTTAATCAGCTCACACACATAAGTTAAGACTAAAGGGACATCCACTAGAATGGGGTCCTTATGTCTTTGGAGACAACATTTGGAGAATCTGTCCCATTTAGAAATGTAGGATCTCCCACGGTTAGGTTTCCTGGCCTCCTGCAGGATAGAAAGCACGTCCTCTGTGTAGCAGTGTCTGAAGTGTACTAGACGTTTATCACCCAGAGTGTTAGGCTCAGCATCTCTAGGTGTGGATAGATGAGAGTTCCTATCTGTTGTGTGAGTAGTTCCACCTTGTGAGGTAACTTGTGGTGAGGGATTGCAGAAGGGGGAACCAATGCTGCCTTGGCCAGTAGGGAGTCACCAGCAAAATTGTTGGCATGTCTCTCCTGATTTGCAGGAGGACTTTCTGAATGAGAAGGAAGGGTGGAAAGGCATACAGAAACCGTCCCATTCATGAGCTGGTGAAGGTATCCACTCTTCAAGCTAGGGGAAATTGGTGTTTAGTTCAGAATTCTGTCAGTTGTCTGTTCTGTGGGGGAGGCAAACAGATCTAAATGTGGTGTACTTCATTGGTGGACAATGTCTAGGAAAACTTCCCTGTGTAACATCCACTCATGATGTAGAGAAAATAATTTGCTTAGAGCATCTGCCTGAAGGTTGTCCCAGGAAAGGATGTATGTTGCCTGTAGGGATAAGTTGCCCTGTGAGGCTAATTCATAAATTTGCATTGCCAGCCTGCATAGGAGGTAGGATCTGCCCCCCTCCCCCCAGTTTTTGATGTACCACATGACAGTAGTGTTGTCTGTGAAGATTAGCAGAGGCCCTGGCTGAAGAATAGGGAGAAAAGCCTTCAGGGCTAAATGAACCACCGTAATTTCCTTGACATTGATATGCTTCCTCAAGAGGGATGTCTGCCAAGGTTCTTGTACCTTGAGCCCCTTCATGGTAGCCACCCAGCCCAGATCCGAGGCATCTGTGTGCATATGTTGAGTTGGTGGGGGGGTAGGGAGGGTAGTCCTGGATTCCTTTGAACCTGTGGTATCCACCACCTTAGTTCTGTTTGTAGACAAGGTAGGAAGGGTATTTGAAAGTCCAAAGGATGGCTGTGCCGGGACCATACATTCTTTAAATACCACTGTAGCTTCCTCATGTGCATCCTGGCTAGAGGAAGCATAGGGATGGTGGCTGCCATAAGACCCAGGAGATGCATAAACTGTCTTGCTGACAGCTGGTCTATCTGGAGGAGGTCTTGGAAATGGTTCATCAGGGAGATTACTTTGTCTTGGAGTAAAAATGCCCTCATTAGGTTTGTCCAAATCCTGCACCCCAGGAAGACCCTGTTTTATTCTGGGGATAGGGATGACTTGGTCAGGTTCAGTGTGAAATCTAGTCTGTGAGGCAGGGACATAGAGAACTGGAGATGATTTTTGAGCATCTCTTCTTTTTCTGCAAGAATTAAAATATTGTCTAGGTAGGGATAGAGCTGTATGCCCTTGGTCCTGCAGAAGGCTATGGCGGGAGCTAGGCATTTGGTGAAAACCCTTGGTGCAATGGACAAACCAAAGGGCAAGGCAGTAAATTGAAAATGACAGCAAGGCCCAGCAAATCATAAGTATTTCTTGTGGTTTAGGTGTATGGAGATGTGGAGGTAAGCCTCCTTCAGGTCCAAAATGGCCATAAATGCTTGTGGTGGCAATAATGGAAGCAGGGTCTGTAGGGACAGAATTCGGAAAGAGTGGACTTTTAGAAAAAGATTTAGAATGGATAAGTCCAGGATTGGTCTCCATGGTCCATCCTTTTTTGGAACTAGGAAAAGTCTGGAGTAAAAACCTTTTCCTTCTTGTCCTAATGGAATGGGTTCATTGGTGCCTTGTGCTCGTAGATCCTGGAGAATGTGGGGAATTAGGTGAAGATAATTTTTGGGTGGGAAAGGAATGCCCTGTGTGGTGGATCATTCCTGCCAGGATAGTAAATATCCTTTTTCCACTATTGCCAGCACCCAGTGGCCTGTGGTGATATCTTTCCAAAGGTGCAGATAGTGAGAGAGATGGGAAGACAGGGGGAGGTGGGCAAGGCAGTCACACATTGTTGACATTATTTCTGTCCTGAAAGCACTATCTTTGGGCTGGTTGAGAAGCAGTAGTCCTTGAAGAAGTTTGCCTCCTAGTCACTTTCCTATGCCTGCTAGAGGAAGGGATGGTCGTAGAAGGGGCCTTTCTGACATAGGATGTTTTATAAGGATAATTTCTATAGTACTTAAGTATGGGAGAGCCCAGCAGGTGTTTGATATCCTGCAGCTCTTTGCTATTCTCCTGTAGATTTTTAAATAGCTCTACAGATTGTTTACCAAACAGAAGGTTATTATCAAGAGGAGCATCTAGGATTTTGGACTTAAAATCTTCTGGCAGTGGTTGCAGCCTAAGCCAGGAGTATCTATGCAGAACTGACGCACTTGCAGCTAATCTAGAAGAGGCATCTGCTGCATCATAACTGCATCTTATAGAATGCTTGGCCACCTGGGATGCCAGGGATAGCTTAGATGCTACTTCAGTTTTGTTAGGTGAGTCAGGCATGGAGTTTAGATGTGTGAAAGCTTGGGATACCAAGTCCAAGGCATATTTTACCATATGTGTTTGGTAGTTAATTGCTCTGAAGGCCAGGGTGGAGGAGGTGTAAGCCTTCTTGTCCAGCCTATCCATAATTTTACTGTATTTATCTGAAGGTAAAAGAGACGAAGAAGGAAGCAATCTAGATTGTCTATCTGGGGCTACAGCTATAGCAGCAGGGTCCACCAAGGGGACTTTTACTAGGAATTTGTGGCCATCAGGCACTTTATAGAAATGGTCTAGTCTCTTTGGGGCAGGTGGCTGAGAGTCAGGATTCTTAGAGCAGGAAGCAAATGTGTCAAGGTATGCAGGGATCACTGGAGGAATGGCTGATGGGGGAAGGTAATTCAACCTGCACCAACTCAAGGTATCGTTTTTGAGTTTCTGTCATTTGGGAAGTATCCCATTTGAAGTATTCTTTCATCTTAGTGATGGTTTCACTAAATGTAATGTCCTCTGGTGGGGAATTTCCTTCAACAGAATCCTCATCTGGAGAATAATATTCCAAGGGGAGGCTATTTGTGATGAATAGATGATAGACTCCTCTGAGCAAAAGGAGAGGGCCTCTTCTTCTTCTTCCTGGAGAATAGAGGGAAGGAATGAGGCAGCAGAAGTAGGCCCTGTGCTGAGCACTGGAATAGAGGGGGCTGAGGAGGGTGTAGGCCTAAGGGCCATGAAGGCTTGCATCAGGGACTGAGTAAAGGACTGCCAGTCTGGTTATCCTTCAGGGAGGGTAGATAAATGTTTAGTTTTTTGTCTTCTTTTAAAAGGAGTAGTTTTGGGAGACACTGTAGGCCTTGATTCTGGGGCCTTAGCAAAGGAAGTAGACTCTGATTCCTGAGACCCAGAAGGGTGTCCAGTAGAACTTGGTTCCCCCTCAACAGTGGGAATAACCGACATCTCCACGGATGTCCAAGCCGGTGTTTCAGATATAGCTACCTCGAGGGGGGGGCCATAGAAGCAGACAGCTCTAGTGGACGTCCCTCAACTCCTATACTGGCGATTGGCAGAGCATCTGACAACAAAGAGGCAGTGGTGGTAGGCCACAAAACTTTGGCCTTTTTCTTTGGTGGTTCTATCAGGTCGGCCGATTCCAGATCCATCTTAAGGGATAGCTTCCTAAACCTTTGATTTTCTAGGTACATGTTAAGGGCAACCAAATGGCTTCTAAGAGTTTTAGGGATGAAAGATTGACAGATAGTGCAGAAGGTATGGACTGCACTTTTATGCTTATAACTTTAAGAATTTTCCTGATTTGGATTTGCATACCTTGTTGCTATGGATGTTAATTGGGGGGGGGGGGTTGAACTTATGTAACAGATTTGATTGGGTACTAGCACTATATATCTGTGATTAACCTGAACAGTTTTTAAGTCTGATGAAGCAATACGTTTTATTGCAAAAGCGCTTACTTCTTTGCTATTTTTATGTCAATTAAAGTCCGCTTTTATTAAGATGTAGGGTTTTCTTAGTGACTAGACCTGGACCGTGCTTTGGTTTCACCTACTTGTTTTGAGTAGAAATAATAATGTAGCACTATTTTAAAAGTATGGACAATGGTCAGGCTAATTTTTTTCTGCAAGACCAAAAAAAAAAAGAAACATAGTGCTCAATAATGTTTAATTTAGAGGAAAATAGAAAATATACTGAATTAATTATTTGCATTAACTTTGATTTCTATTAAAAAAAAAACTAAAACTTATGACAATCCTGGTAGCCACATGGCAGAATGTCTTGGCCTTTGCAACTTAGTTCACTGTAGGATGCAACCATGGCAAACTAGGCCACAGAGTTAAATGACTGCTATGACTCTGAGCTGTACTGCTTAAAATGGGCATTTGTCTTTTGGTTTTGAAATTACTGAAAATGGTCCCGGGACAGTCAATGGCAACTGATAACTGACTGATAGCTATGATTACTCTGGTTTTAAAACTGCCAAAGAACAGAACTTGTCACATTATGCAGCAAACATAAAATATTCCCAGCCAAGCCTTCCCACACATAGTACGTAAAGCAAGAAAATCGTTATAAACAGGGCTCCTGTATCACTTTGCCCAGCTAGAACCAAATTCATCCATAACTCCTTTTTGCTCATGAGGTGAGGGTGCCACATCAACAGTGGTAATCATCTATAGCTAATGTTCATACCACAAGGTGTCTAGCCCTGCTTTGGTTGTTCTTCTGTACCACACACACACACCAACACCTATGGTCAGTTTAGAGTGTCCAGTCTACCTACTGCAAATCTTTTGAGTGTGAGAGGAAACTGGAGCACTTGCAGAAAACTGAAACAAACAAAAGAAGGATATGCAGACTATGCACAAAAGGTGTCCCAGCTAACAATCAACCGGAGAAACTCTTGTTGTGAGTTGATAATGTTACCTACTGAGCCACTGTACTGCACCTTCAAATATGCTCCCATAACGAATATGCTTCATTCTAAAATCATCACACTGTTTTTACACACAATAGTTCTTTACTTTCTTTTAAATCATACCATTCTTTTTGAACTGTATCATTCTATGCAAATCCAACCACAAGAAAGTGATATCAATTTATGAGAGCTGCTAAATTATTTATATTTAATTGCACAAGTTAGAGAAAATGCTATTAAGTGAAAAGAACATATTATTCTTATTTGACAGTAGCATTTATTATTCCCTGAACATATAATTCTACTGTTAATATTTGGATTCTTTCTTGCATGGCTGCCTTTGTTTTGAAGACTGCAGCCTACTGTAACATGTTAAATCTTCACCTTTTATTACATTACAACATTTTTGCTATTTATTTCCAGCAAGGGTCAACTACTACTGATTATGTATCAGATTACAAGAGCATGTGGGTTAATAGCTTTTGTGTGATATGATTCTTCAAAAGTGTATTGCAGAGGAAGAAAAATGCACTGTGTACTGCATTTTCATTTAATTTTAATTAACACTTGAAATTTGACAGACATAGCCAATTTTTCCAGTTTTGAAAAGAAAACAATGCAAATATTTCCATGTCAGCCTTAAACAATTTAAAAATATTACTGAGTTAATCACTGACAGTTAAACAATCGAAGCCACATTTTTTACTACGATGGTTTTTAATGAACTACTTATATTACTGTTAAAAGAAAGAATATGCAGCTGCTGTATCCTTAACATACTGCAGAGAAGCTAATCACATGAAACACAAAAATAAATCAAAAGAAATGGGATCAGGAGATGAAGGAAATATGAATGGAGTGAAATGCTTTCGGCGACTGCATGCTTTATTTGTTCATCCCCAGGGGAAACCTAGCAGACTTTAATGAACTCTCTTATAGCGAGGAATCATTATGACAATTGCCAGTGCTTTAGCATTTACCACGAAAGTGCAATATTTAGTGCAGACATATCTGAGAAAAGCTGAGGCTCTTGAATTTATCTTCATCTCTTTACATGTCCTGCATTGCTACTGCAAAATACAGTGAATTTGTTATGGCATCTGCAGCAGTGGTGAAATGTGGCAGTAGTAATATTCATAGGGGATAACAAAGAGCGCCACAAGAAAAGAGGATCAGTCCTGATAGGTAGTTACATACATACAAATATTTCAAGCACAGGCATTAATGCCCTTCTAGCTTGCCAATATACCAAAACACTTGTTCCCATAATACGTGTCCAGGCTGTTCTTAAAAATATCTGAACTAGTACTTGCTTTAATGTAATTTGTTAGTCTGGTCCATGCATCAGCTTCTCTGTCAGCGAATCAGTTAGTACACTTTTCATTCCTATAGACTCTTCTACATGAGTTATCTGATGATTCTCCGTTACTTTTTGATAACCCCAAACATTTCCATAGGTACTTGCCTCTAAATACCAATTACGCCTGAATATGATGTCCTCTTAAATATCTCTGTGAAATACTGTACAAGTTCAGATATTTTAGTGTTTCATAACAAGTTAAATGTTCACATCCATGGATGCCCTTGGTATATTTCTGCTGTACTCTTTCCAGTTTACTCATGCTTGTTTTCTTATAAGATTTCCATATTGTTTTTCCATACTCAGGTTTGGGTCTAATATAATTAACAAACACTGACTGTTTCATTTATGATTTCCTAGACTTTATAAATATTTTTATACAACCTATAACTATGATTAACCAACTGATTGATATGATGATAAAAACTCACAGCTGGATCTACCAATATACCCAAGTCCTTAAATGAATCTATAATTTCAATCACAGGTGTGCTGTATTAAATATTCACCTTTCAATTTATGTCTCCCTAATCTCGTGTGCTTAGTTTTTGATGTATTTATCAGCATAGTATTCTCCTGTGCCCAAATGATCAAAACAGTCAAGTTCTTTTGCAGACATGCCTTATCTGTAACATGTAATCAGTTTACCCAGTTTCAAGTCATCTGAATTAAGACTTTAGAACACCTCAGATGGAAATGATAGGTCTGAAATATACAATCTAGACAAATATGGGCCTAGGTCAGAGCCCTGTGGGACACTGACTGTAACCAGGAATTTCACCTGTTCATTGCTGTATTATACTACTGACACAGCAGCAAAACACAATGAAGGAAGAAAACAATGTAATATACCATGTTTTCACCATCTGAAAGGACGACAGACATTGCCTGGGTCAAGAATACATTTTGAGTATTGTTTGGAAGGTTGTAAAATAAATGCCCAGTACTCCAAGAAATGTTTGTATCAGGAATAATCTGCCATTTTTCAAATCATATCAAACTAGTTGACTAGAACAGATAGAACTGATACCAGAGCAGTGAAAAAACACATTAGGGGTTCACCCTGAAACTCCATGTAAGATATTTATTGTGTGTTGCTCTCTGGAAAACATGATCATGCAATGGTCTGGTGCACAACTGATAAAAATCCAGTAACCTTTGCACATATGGAAAGGGTGTACAGCCCAAAGTCAAACACAATCCAAATCAAAAATGGCCAGCACATAAAAAAAGGAGCTGTTGAATAATAAAATATTATTGTGGTAAACAGAGCCAAAGGAGAATCAGCAAACCGGTTCTTACCAAAATTGCATTGGCAATTGCAATTTGCAATTTTGCAGTCCAACACTGATGAAGGCAAATTGGCCGGAACCGATTTGCTGATTCTCCCTTGGCTCTGTTTACTATGGCTGCACGATTAAAATATTTTATTTTATTGTTGAACAGCTCATTTTTTTGTGTGCTAGCCATTTTTGATTTGGCTGGTGCACAACTTACCCATGAAGGTAGTGCAGTTTCTGCTGTTGTTTTAATACCAGTGATGATATTAACAGTAGACAACTGGCAACAGTAGCACAGGAACACATGCAGCAGGCTTTTGCATGGTATACAGCTGTGCATTCAAAGAAGTAACACCTATTCTACAGCTATGGGCCATGACATTCACAGCAAAAATCACATAGATAATACTTTATGCATGCAGTGATACTTTAGCGCGACGATGCATGCTGCATGGCCAACAGTCAATTTTTCCCTATCTTTAAATATAATTTTTCTAGAAAATTATTTGAATGCTTTATTACATACAATATTGTGGTAAGTGGTAGCATAATCCCACTTGCATGCTTGTCAGCTTCTAGTTGCAAGGTTGGTGCTAAAGGCATAAGGAATGTAATGTTAACGATGTCAAATTAAGCATACATTTTGATATATTTCTCATATGAAGTTCTTCAGAAGTAATTTCTAGCTTAACCAGTGGTGGGGCAAAGCTGCTGTTTACGAGACCGATTATGGCTGGATGGCAATAGCAAGTAGAAATTCCAAAGATGGTGCATTGCAGGATGCAAAGATACTATTTTTAATTTCAGAGAGTGCAGCACAGTATGATGAATACACTGATACCACCAAAGGAAATTCTGTTTTACTTTGTGTGTGTTGCTGCCTCTTTACTGTTTCTTTTTTTAGATATAACAATGAAGAACAAAGTGCAAATCTGAAAAGACCTGCATGTGTTTGACAAGTTAGTAACATCATCAATCAGAAACATAGGTTCATAGGTTGGTACTGGGCTATCGGCCGTAGGGCCTATACAAGCCTAGCCATAACAATTCCCTGGATATTTCTTCCCACACTATTTACTTCCCTGGACCCCTGTCTAGCAGGGTGACTGATGTGATCCCCTGGGTGAATTTCCTTTCTCCCATCCAATCACCAAGGTTCCTTTTGAGGAGGGCCAAAGAGTATGGGCAGTCTATTCCAGTGTCTGGGGAGTCTCTGGGTCAGGAACCTATCCCTCCAGCATGTTTTGTTTATTGTGATGACAAGGTTTAGATCCCTAGAGCTTGTGGCTCTGAGGGATTGGGATTTCTTTAAGTGTAGCATGTCCAACAGTTCTGGGTTTGACATGACCTTGTATGTTAAGCAGAGCTCGCCTCAGAGTAGACGATATGTGACAAGAGTATAGCTAGAGTTTTTTAAGGCAGTCAGCATAGGGTATCTACTTTAGGCCTGTGATTCTTTTAGTGAGGTATTTCTGCGGCCTTTCCAGTTGTTGCAGATGTCTTGAGAGGTGCATACCAAATGGGGCGTTGTATTCTATAATGCGTTTAATGAGGGATGAGTACAGTGGTACAATGACCTCCTTTTTTCTGGATGAAAAGCCCTTAGTGATGAGGTGTGCCACATAGAAGGCTTTCCTGATGGTTGTGGTGATGTGGTTATTGAAGATGAGACCACTGTCCACCTGTGTCCCTAAGTCTCTTATCATACTTTCGGTGTTTAGTGTACTGCCACCTATGTGGTAATTCATGGTTGTATGTTTTTTTCCCAAAGGGGATAACTATACATTTCTTGGCAATGAGCTTGAGCCTATGGCTCTGGCACCAAGCATCTGTTTCTGTTATGCCCTTTTGTAAAGTATCCACATCATTTGGGGATTCAATAATGGCTCCCAGTTTGCAGTCATCTGCAAACTTTGTTAGCCAGAGTCCCTTAGTGTTGGCCTGTACTTCAGAGAAGTAGATATCAAACAAGAGAGGTCCCAGGACTGAACCCTGAGGTACTCCACTTGTCACTTGTCTGGAGCTGGATTTGGAGTCAGCTACTTTTACAGTGTGGGTTCTGTCAGTAAGCCAGTTGGCAACCCATCGAGTGATGTATGGATTAATGCCAAGCTTATTAAGTTTATCTATGATTCCAGAGTGAGGGATGGTGTCAAAGGCCTTGGTGAGGTCCATATAGGCTGTGTGGACTGCCTTACCCTCGTCCACAGCTCGGGGGACTGATTTGAAGAAGTCAATCAGGTTTAGAAGACAAGATTGGCCCTTCACAAACCCAAACTGGGTGGGGTCCAGTGTTTTAAGGTTGCCAATGTCTTTGTTTATAAGTTCCATGATAATACATTCCACAGACTTGCAGATCAGGCTTGTCAGACTGATGGGGTGGTAGTTCCCAGGATCCAAGGTGGATGCCCACTTGTGGAGTTGGATAACTGTAGCTGTGCACCACTCAGTGGATATGAAGCCTGAGGTGAGGGTATGATTAAAATTGACACTTAGGCGAGGAGGCAGTTCATTTTGTAGTTCATGTAATACACAGCCTGGGATGTCATCTGGTCCCATGGATGCTGTATTCTTAGCTTTGAAGAGTGCGTTTTTTACCTGTGTGGCCATTATTACTGGAATTTGGCAATCTTCCGGTATTGAGATGGGCCATTTAGGGGGTGAGAGGGGGGAAAAGTTGGCACTGAATTGATCTGCCAGGATATTGGCAATATCCTTGGGATCAGTATATTTAATGCCATTCTGTTGTAGCTCAGAGCAGATCTGAGTATTGCCATTTAGATTCTTGACATAGTTATAGAATGCCTTGTGGTTGTCTTTGGAATCTTTGGCAATTTTATTTTCGTAACTAGCTTTGGAGGATTTTATGAGGGATCTCAGCTTCTTACTGAGGCTAGTAAGGGAGTTTTTTGCATCCTGGGATTTTCCTCTTTTCTGCAACAGTTTTTTTCCTTTTGTTGTAAAGTTTGTTTATGGCAGGGGATCACCAGATTGGCTTCCTTTTTTTGGAGGAGAGCATCTTGGTTCTATTTGGGATGGCACGATTCATGCATGAGTGGATGTGCTCATATAGTGCCTTAGTGTAGGACTCAGCAGTCGAACTTTCAGTTCCCGTCTGCATGGGTGTCATGAAGTTTGTAACTTCTGACTTGAGTAGCATGAAGTTGGCTTTGGAGAAGTTTTTTATGGAGGTTTCCTTACTGGGGGGTAGGGGTGGGATGTGGATGTTAAGGCTGATTAGCTTATGGTCTGACCTGACCAACGAGGTGGTAACCATAGGTGTGGAGCATCGATTTCCTATGTTGGTAATGACCAGGTCTAGGATATTGGAGCCCCTGGTGGGACTATGGATTAGTTAATCCAGGGCATTGGAATTTATGAATTCCAAGAACCGTTGGGCAAAGGTGTTGGTACATGAGTAGTTTTCCCAGTTAATGGCAGGGTAGTTGAAATCACACAGAATTAGGGTGTTTGGTTGTATATTAATATTTTCCAGTATGTTTAGAAAGGTGTAGTGAGAATCTTGGGGCATGGTGGGGGATCTATAGCAAGCTACAATTTGGATTGCAGTCTTACCTAGTGTTAGTTGCACCTGGAGAATTTCAGATGCATTGTGTTGGGCAACTAACCTGGTGGTGTGATAATCCTTGGTGAATATGGACACTCCTTCACCTTTAGTGTTTCGATCCTGATTTGGTGGCCGAAAAGTGTGGTAAGTGTTGTAGCCTGGTATTGCAGGGGTGGTCTCTGGAGTCTTGAACCAGGTCTCAGTTACTGCACAGATATCAATATTTTCACTTTTTAGGAGTGTCTCGAGAGAGTGCATTTTGAGGTTTAGACTTCTAGCATTGAGTACCATTACCTTCAGATTTTGCATGCTTGTACCTGTTATGGTGGTGGTTTTGTCCTGGTGGTTTTGTCCTAAAAAAGGCACTATAGGGGTGGCAAGAGCCTTAGTCAGTAACCTAAATCCCAGGGGCGACAGGTGCAGACCATCTCTGGCAAAGCATCTTGGTCTGTCGCTCACGTCATCTCAGGCAGACAGATACTGGATCCCCTTTCAATGATACCAGAAGCTTAGCCAATTGTTGAAGTCAATCATTTTGTCCTTATATTGTGGTATCATTCTGGGCGAGGGCAGAATGCTACTCAGGGCTAGGGTCATACCTGCCTGGGCCACATGATCCGAGAGCTCTTCCATGTCTCTTTTCATGTAGTCCAGGGAGGTATGTCTCAAGTCATTCACTCCAACATGGACAATGACAGAGTCATATTTGTACTTGTGGAGTGTCGTGACTGCATGAGTTATGTGGCAGATCCTACCACCCGACAGGCAGCTCACTGTAATTTTGTCCTTGTTCAGCCTGGTGAGTGGGACATCAGTGTGCCTGACTATAGAGTCACCTATGACTAAAGTGTGAGGTACGGTGTCTTGCCTTAAGGGCTGTTGCTGGGTGGCACACTGGTGTTGTGAGCTATGTGACACTTTGGTTGTGATTGGTGTTTGTTTGCGTTTCAGCTTCGAAGGTCCTTGTTGCTTGGGCAGGTTAAAAATAAGGGCTTCCGCATATGTGGATTTAGTGTTGTTATGTGTGGGTGTTGGTGGTGTGAGTTTAGAAGGGCTGTGTGTTGCTTAAAGTGTAGTGCGGGTGTTAACCTTCTCCTCTGACTGTCTAGCACAATCTTGGGTGGAGAGAGCTTTGCTTCCAGTTTGGCTATGTAAGTGCATCTCTCACAGGTTGTAGTGTTGGGTGGTAGGAGGAGAGGGTTGTCTGTGTATATGAGGCAATTGCTGCTTTGCCCCAGTATGCTCAGATTCACCAGGTGGACAGGTGAAATCAACAGAAGCTGACCCTTTGACATGCCCAGTTTGGTGCTTTTTTTTGCAAAGTACAGGAGCTGTTTTCCCTTACCTTAGCAAGGTACCTTGCAATTATAGGATGTTTAGTGCCTATGATTAATTTCTCCTTATTAATAAGGAGAGTTGAGTGTTTGTATCAGTTTAAGGCTTCCTAGTGCTTTCCAGCAGGTATTAGAGCAAGTGCTAGTCACAGGGATGCTTAAAGGTATGATGAAAAACATGGTTTATCCTAAACACTGCAGTGTGCACTACAGAAGTTAGATGTGAAAGTAGGTAACTTAAGTATTACCTGCCTAAAAAGTTAAGTTTTAGTGGAGAGTCACTTTTTTAAAACAGCAAGATAGATTGAAAGGGGGTGATCACTTTTGTATTCTGGTACTATGGAATACAGTAGAATGGCCAATAAATTTAAATAGTTGAAGGGGAGTGATTTCACAAAATGATAATTTTGTGCTTACTCACACAAGCCAGTGAAAGCAGAGAGGAAATGAGATATATGGTCAAATTAACATAAGAGACAGGCAACTAGAAAGACAGTGGTATTTAAGAACACTTGTAAGTTCTAGTGCCCAGCGCTGTCATGATGTCTTCCCTGCTGATTACTAAATTTCACCTAATTAACTTAAAATCATTCAATATAGTGAGCAGCACATACTGAATATGTTTTATAAAGAACTTTGGTATTCTTTCTGTCCTGTGGTGGATTAGTCCCATCCTCAAATATAATGCCCACTTTGGGATGTACCTATCTAGGTTCCTGGACCAACTTGAAAAAACATAGATAATCTTAGTTAAAAAAATAGAAAATGAAAATTGTTTAAGCAACTTAAGATAGCCTAGACAGATTAAAACCTTCTTCGTTTACTCTGTCTCATGTACAATCTTGAGGGGTAACCCCTGTTTACACAATGAAAGACCCTACTTTATTCTACCTGTTTCACCTTCATAAAACCAACAGTCTAGCAAATATTGTTTGTAAAGACCTTAACCTCCAACATCTGCTGACATGAAAAGCTCATAAGTCACTCTATCTATGGTCTTTAAAGTAGATTCAATTTACACATTAAAGAGAGCAGATCCCTTATCAACAAGAGAACATAGAAGATTGGATGGGAAACTGTATATTTATGTTGAGGTATAAGGGAATGCTCTTTTGACCAGGGACAACCAAAGTATCCATATCACTATGTGGGTGATGGGGATAAGATTTTTAATGACTCTTTGGCCATACGTTTAATACTAACTTATAACCAAGCTAGACAATTATAAAAAAACTTATATTTATTAATAGACACAACTACTAAGAATAAAAAATAATAAAACAAAATACAAATAGACAACCACCACAAACTGTAGAATGTTTATTTATCAAACTTAGCACCTCAGCTTGAATGCCTTCAAAGAGTAAAAACACCTAAAAAAATCCATCTCTTATGTAGTTACACAATTAAAACAATTAAACAATTAAACAAATACAATTAATTAATCAAACATTTCTAATTACATTCCTTATTCAAACCAAATGATTCTAACGTCTTATATTTTAAAATAAACATTATTTCCTTATGTAACAATTTATCTTTTATTTTCACATGTTTCCCCAATTCTACCCCTACTTTCTCTAAAACACAGCCCTTCAAACACTTTGGATTTACATCATGAAATTGCTTAAAATGTAAACCTAATGGACTCTCCAATTTCTTATTTTTGTATCCCTTATATGTTCCTGTAAGCATGCTTTAAAAGCCCTACACGTTTCCCCACATAAAATGTCTGACATGAGCACTTCAATACATATAATACACCTTCAGAATTACATGTAAAGCAGCTATCCATAGGATAAAATTTCATCCCATTAATCTCTGAAAACTTGTTCACTACATATTTACAAATTGAACATTTTTTACATTTCAAAGTACCTGTCCTTAAAGGAATATCCCCACCTAACACAATATTAGGTGGAGTAAAACTATGTACCACCATGTCTGCTAAATTACACCCAGTTTTATAAGAGATTAAAGGGAAATCACATGTTTCCCCAATTCTACCCCTACTTTCTCTAAAACATAGCCCTTCAAACACTTTGGATTTACATCATGAAATTGCTTAAAATGTAAACCTAATGGACTCTCCAATTTCTTATTTTTGTATCCCTTATATGTTCCTGTAAGCATGCTTTAAAAGCCCTACACGTTTCCCCACATAAAATGTCTGACATGAGCACTTCAATACATATAATACACCTTCAGAATTACATGTAAAGCAGCTATCCATAGGATAAAATTTCATCCCATTAATCTCTGAAAACTTGTTCACTACATATTTACAAATTGAACATTTTTTACATTTCAAAGTACCTGTCCTTAAAGGAATATCCCCACCTAACACAATATTAGGTGGAGTAAAACTATGTACCACCATGTCTGCTAAATTACACCCAGTTTTATAAGAGATTAAAGGGAAATCACTAACTAACCCCCCAATAATTTCTCCTCCAATACAATGGGCCAATAATATTTAATTAAATTAATCACCTGCTCACACAAAATATTATAAGTTGTACAAAATAAATATTTTTCTTTCTTTATCTTTTTAACTTAGATAAAAATTTCCATCAAACTGTCTCCTACTACACATTTTTTCAAAAACATCATAACTTCTATTTGTTAAACCATTACCATAGCATATATTAAACACCTTAGATATTGAATTTTCTACCAACACTTTATTATATTCTCTAGTAATAAACGTTGGCCGTATATTGTATCTCTCTTTCAACTACATCATTTTGATTACATAGTCCATTTAAACGCAGAAACTCATTATAAGGTAAGCAGATATCAAATGTGGGGGGGGGTGATACTATTACTATATAAAAACATATTCCCTCTTCAAATTTCCTATGTATTGAGGTGCAAATTTGCCTGTCCACTAATCCACATAAATCTAAATCTAAAAAAGTAACCTGCCTTCCTATATATTTGCCATCAAATTGAAAGTTAAAATGATTTATATGCTTGTCCTAAATAAATTGTTGCACTACATCTTTGACCACCTCACATAACAAAATAAGATCATTAATATAACAAAAAGTACTTAATTGTATATGACCTATAAAATACATGTGAATATAAACATTTTAACTCAAACAAAGCTATAACTAAATTAGCATACATCGGGGTGAAGGCCACACCCATTGCAGTACCTTGGATTTGATGGAATATTTCCCCATTAAAAATAAAAAAAAAAAACTTCTTCTGAAGACAGAACATCCCCAACTATATAATATAATTTGATAAGGGAGTGTCCCCCAAGAAATAATACAAGGTCCATGTTCCTACTAAATGTATTATGTTAGTATGCAAACTCTCGACATCAAAGGACAGCCAGTACATACTTACACTCCTTAATATCCCTGATTTCCTCTAAAAAATCCTGGCTGTGCTAAATATATGAAGGCACTTTATTAACATAAGGCATCAAAAAGTCATGTAAGAACATTCCAACATTTCTTAAAAAAATATTTTCTTGCTAAAACAATGGGCCAACCATTAGGTTATTAACCCCTTTATGTATTTTTGGGAGACAATAAAACCTAGCTATACATGTATTGGATATACTAAATTTTCTCTCCAAATCCTGTTTAGAAAAATATCCCAAATGATAACCCTTATTCAGTAATTCAAGATACTGTTTCACTGATTTTTCATAAACATCTACACTACTTTTTTTCATATACTTCACCATCATTTAAATGCGCATAACACATATCAGCATATTGAACATGGTTCAAAGTAACAATTTTATCGCCTTTATTGGCAGGTTTAACAAGTAACCTTCGATTTTACAGATCATCTTAAAGGCAAGCTATTGTTCTTTACTCAAATTAAATTAAACAGAGTTTTCAGCACTTAAAAAAACATTGAACATTTCCTCTATACCATAATTCAAAACCGTCCAAAATTTTTTAATGTTCTCATTAGTAAAAGGTGACATAAACATAGTATTACTTTGAATCGTGCTAGCACCCAAAACACTGTATTACATTGCATATTTTCAAATTGCTCCTCCTCTGAAACACAAGTGAAAAATGAAGTATCAGTACTACCACTAAGTTCTAAATCTATAACATCAAATCCAAAAGATGCAATTTCCTAGAAAAATAAAAACTTCACTTTTAAAAATGTGTAGATGGGGTAACACAGTCGGTATAAACTTTAAACCTAAACTCAGAACTGATAAAGCTGCTTCAGGAACATTAATATTAGACAACTTCACAACCACTGTACCTAACAATGTCTTCAACATCAATACCATTTAGTCTTTTTATTGCCCCTGCTATCAGATTGTCTTTCCATGTTTTTATACTGTCCCCAGCCATTCCTATTTCTTTTCTTACTCAGACCTGTTGTTGCCCTGCAGGAGCATTATTTTGGAACTGTTCCATATGAGCTGTGGGATTCACAGCCACCAGTAAAGGTAGATAACCCCCTCCTTCATTTTCTCCATCTGTGGCCATTTCCATATGTTCTGACATAGCAAACAAAACTGAGAGGGATTTAACGCCTCCGCCTGATGTAAGAGATGACGTCACAGATTTTGATGTGAACTTCCAGAGGAACATTCTGTCTAAATTATAATCCTTTAAGTCCTTCCTAAGCTTATTTTTCTTATGTCCTATAAATTCCATCTCATAACTATTCAGCTTAGCATTCATTTCTGCCAACAAACTGTCCACTTTCATAGTGTTCAACTGTTTGTTCAATTCTGAGCACACCAATAGAATTTCCTCCTTAGCTTTTTTCTGTTTAAGTGAGTCTCTCTCTCTCTCTCTATTGAAATATGTACCTGCTCCATGGCAAACGAATGTGCTGCAGCAACCCATCAGGCTTTAAACATCTTATCCTCCTACCTAGTAAGATCAAATGGAGTGGTGGGGCTCTTGAAAGCTCTCATGTTACGTGGTACAATATTCATTTTTGAGTACCCTTTCAAGCTCAGAATATTAAAGTGAACACTAGTTTCTTTGAACAGTAAATTCTCCAATTTACCATGCAATTCTCGCAATTCAGCAGAAATAGAAATATTTATTAATAGGGCTAATGAGGGATGTATACACTCAGAACCTCATGAGGTAACCTTGCTAAAATCATGGTTTATGTTTGAAAAGCACCCTCCAAAAATACCATTAGAATTAGCTATAAATCTTAATTGATTATTTATTGATATGCCTAAGTCAGTATAAATCTCAACAAGCTCAACAAAATTATTGATAACATGTTTTCACTCCAAAGAGCATTACATCTCTCTTTCTCTCTGTTTATGTTTCTTATTCCATAGGCCCAGATATCCCAGAGGCAGCCTAGTTGCATGCCTCCCAGGGGAAAAACAGCTGACCACCTTGTCTGCCCACCCAGGGATGACTTCAGGGTCAGGGCAGTGACATTTAAAAAGAGAACCACTCGCACAGCAATTCTAAACCCCTAAGGTCACACTGGCCTGCTTCATACTCTAAAGTCCTAGTTACAGATGATTCCACAGTAAAGCATACTGACGCCAGACTCCCCCAACTTGGTTAAGGAGAGGGTTATGGTTGATTGTCTCTTTGGTACTAGAATCAGTTGCATTATACTACACCATTTGAGAGTGTAAATCCAGTTATGACTTTAGAGTGGCCATTATTACTAAGGATAATCTCAAGAGCTTCTATAGTTGCCTTGGGAAACTCAGAAGCAATACTCATGCCTGCACTTTTCCACTCCAGAAACCTTACCTAATAGCTCTGTAGACACATTTAGCTCAAACTGCACACCCCAGCACATCCTATTGCCACCCCCAAAGTCCCCATACCCTCTCATACAAAAACACCCAATATCATGTCTCTCTTCAAAACCCATTCAAACTCTCTTTATCCTTAGTATCATCACAGGCTATGCACAGGAAGCTTGGAGAGCAGCCACATGGGTGGCCTCATGACAGTCTCTGGTAGCTGTATGCTTATTAATATTCTTAGAATAGTCGCAAAGCCACGGAATGCATTATTGTTGAACTAATTAAAAATACCATAGGTGTGTGCCTTCCATAACCAATCTGTCTGGATTTGTTTAACACAGGTCATGTTTGCTCAAGTTCTTTTGAAAAATTCAAGGACAGTTTTGGCCAGTTTGTCCATACTGCCTTACTAGACCTAGCCAAGCCCAGTGACATAACTGTTGTGCAGGAATCGTGCATAAACACCTCAGATGGTACCTTTTGCATGCAGGTAATCAATACCTCACTCTCAGTATAAAGTCTTATATAGTCTACTGAACTGCAAACTGACATAAGGATATAATTCATCCGGGTAAGAAACTTCAGCATATGCTTTATCTCTGTGGCACCCTTTATTGGTTGTGAATTGGGATACTGCTGGCTTGTTCTTTGTGACAGAAGGAGCAGTAGACATTTTGTCTTTTTCTGGACTTGCTTGGGGTTGTCTGCTGCAGACATTACTGATTTGCTTTTGTCTATTTTTTTTCAAGTATATTTAAAGAGGACTGCTGCACTGCTGGCTATCTAGTTGCAATAGTGCTTACAGTTAAGATAAACAAGGTGTTGCCTGACTTGGTGAGTGCTTATAAGGTAAAAGAGTTTGACCCTAAATATCACTGGTAAACTAGTGATCAGCCATTTAGTCAGAAAAAAATCATCAATTAATCAAACTCCCCAACTAGTTTATACAATGATATTCCTGCTGACTGCATACACACAGATGAGCACAAACACATATGCCAGTCACTCAGCACTGACACTCAAAATGTATTTTATGTGAAGGAAAGTCACTGTACCCTCTAAAAGTTATATGTCTGTCTCCAAGATTGCACTCACCTTGACTTAAGTGCAGCTGAGGAAACATACTCATACAGATACATCTCCCATGCAACCTTCACACATCCTGCACTCATCTTTCATATACTGCACACCAAACACATGCACGTCAATCCCTTACCACACACACAAACACATGTACACACATGTTCATCAGAAAGTGTAGACACACTACAAACTTCCAAGAATGCACACTGCAATCCCTGATTGCTCACTACCCTTCTTTCCACTTCAGATCCAGCAGTTGGGCACAGACACACACACACACACACACACACACACACACACACACACATACACTCTACAAGCTTTCAAAGAAATATATAGCAAGCTCCACCTGGTCATTGCATTTCCATTATACATGCACATGGATTATATTGTGGATAAAAGGATGGTCATCAAAATGGATTAATCTGGAATGAGGAATCCTCCAGAGATACCTTCTGTCTCCTCTATTATTTATCTATGACATTGAGAAGATGTTACAGAGGTTAAAAACACTTTGGTAAATACGGAAGGAAAAGAGGGGCTCATTTGATATAGCTACTCCCAAATAATAGTATGCTGTTATTAAAGGATGTAGATGGATTATTACTGAGATTTTTTGAGATTTACAAGCATTTTCAAGCATTTTTGGAATAAGACCTGGCCTGAAATTACAGCTACAGAAGCTGATAGAACTTGGGCTGTAATATCTACTTATCTTGTTACCATTTTTAGATGGGAAACAGCTGTTTGGAGATTCAGATCCATGCAAAAGTAGTGGACTTCATAGCAAAGAACTGAGGTGATATGGAAAGGAGTGTATATAGCATGCTGGATAAATGGCTGGGTAGAATACATTCATTGACCTAAAGAACTAAGGGAGTGAAGATCATGGCCTTTTCCCTGGTTTTACACCCAGCCAAACATGTGCCCCCATATCTACAGGACAGCAGGGTAGACACTTTACAATGCCTATTTGACTTTCTGTTTGGAGAGGGTGGAGAGACAGGATTGCTAAGGGAAGATTAGGGGCCGGTAAGAATATTGTGGATTTGGAGTTTGCTGGATCTTTGCTGGTCTTTAAATGTAATTAATACAGCATGTCATTTGAGAGAGAAACAGAATAAAGAAGAGAGTCAGAGATGGGTACTGTTGGATAAATAGAGGGGTGAAGAGACAGAATGGAGCTGGCCACAGAAAAATAAGTTCATTATTGATTGGAAAGAGCAGTGGTGGCAATGAGAGATATGGTTCTTAAGATTCATATGCTGAAGTATTGACTGAATGTGGCCTTACAGTGCTTAATGGAATGGGAAGCAAATGGGCTTGTTAGAGTAGGTGATATACTGATGGGATGAGGACAAGGGACATTTAGGGATTTACAGCAGCTAAAGATAAGGATAGTCTTGAGAAAGGACACTGGTTACTGTATACTTCTTTTGTTACCATAGTGAAGAAGGAAACTGGCAAAGTGAGGTAAGTAAGTGGGGGTGAAAGAGAGGAGAAAGTATGGGTAATGGGTAACAAAAGCATGAATGGTCTGTATTTATAGGGATCTAGTGGAAGATAAAAGAGAAACACATTAATAAGGCTGTAGGGTGTGCATAAGGGACAATGTGGTATGGGGAAAGGGTCATGAGGGAGACAGCTTTAGCAGTTTTGAAGCAATTGAAAGGCATTGTCTTAGTCTACAATATGCAATTTAGACTACTACTTACCTAGTGAAAATAAAAGAGGAGGGTTTGTGGAAGGGTGCAGTTTGTTAGCAGTGAAAGAATAAAAGAGTAGATAATCTAAAGTGGTGGGCAGGTGCGGAATGTGGAAGTACGGTGGGAAATTATTCATTTTTGGAAAGAATTGTATAGTATGAGAGTTGATGATTCATGGTCCTTCTGTTTTTTTGGGGGACAGAAGAGAATGAATAGAATGTTCAGAATGGAGGCGTGTAGAAAGGATTGAGTTCCATTTTTTGCAGGATGGGCTATGAAATTAAATGCATGAAATAGGAAGGCAGTGGAAAATTCAAATGTAACTGTTTGAGAAGTGTGTAGCTGGATGGAGTGACTGGTTAAAGGACTGAGTTATAGCAAGTGGATCAGGAGGTTAAAGCCAGGGTGGAATCCTGGCAGCAGGGACTTGTGAAGGGCATACAATGGGAAAGGGAAGTAGGACAAACTCTAATGGCAATAAAATAACTGTGTTTGATCTTGGTCACTTGAGAAGAACTAGGTGTGTGGGGAATACTGACACCTAAATATGATTAACAAGAAAAGTCTGACACTATTTTGTTAAATGGGGAGGTGCTTATGTTTGTAGTGTATTATACTCTTTTTGGTGTGATGTTGTTCAAAGATGTCATATTTTGGATGTGCATTATGATGTTAATAAAAAACAGCTAGAAAAATGTTAGCAAGTTAAAAGAGTATGAAGTAAAACTACGCATAGACTAGCAAGTCACACATGCAACCATGCCTGACAAATTATTGCCTCATCAGTGTGGAAAAGCAGAAAATGAACTAAAGACACTTAGACCTAGACATCATAGAAAGGTTTCAGGACCGACCTCATGTATTTTTTCCACAGTGGTACCTCCCACATATGTAGATTTAGAGGAGCCAACAATGATATAATGAGAAACAGAGGCAAAGAAAGGCCTCACACAGTTGTTGATGATATAATATTGTTGATGGCACCGTAATTGGACTGAATGGTGAAAATCTACTTTAAAAACTAAGTTCATGGTATGAACTAGAATACCATCCTGACAGTGGAAGCAAAGGTAGCTTTTCTACACACAAAATGATGTTAAAATGTATCAACATAAAAACTAACAGGAAATTCAAGAAGTCAAACATGCTAAGGATTTCAATGATGATACCATCATGTCTGGAAATGTCAAAGAAAACAAGATGAAGAATTTGAGCAGATATAACTGGAAACAAAGTGGAGCATTCAGACGAGTATTAGTGGAAACAGAGTGGCTTATATATTTACTTCTTTACCTTCTTTAATGGGAAAGTCAAGCTGGGAATTAAAAACTTCTTTTCAGTGGAGGCCAAAGGAGAAAAGACCATGCTTACATATATAAAGTTATTATGACAATGTGCAAAACATCTATTAAAGCAAATGTATTTATAAGGTTCTAATAGAAAGATAACAAGGGTTCAGCAATGTGTTAATTGCACTGTACAAATCACACACATTAACATGAATGTTTTGTAAAAACTATACAAAGACAGTTTTGAAGGCAGCACTCTTGTACACATACATTAAACTGATTCTGTTATACAAAATTAATACAAAGAGAGTTTGGGTGATTGCACTGTACAATACCCATACTTTAAAGGAAATCTTATACAAAGTATTGGGGACAGGCAGTCAAGTAGAGAGGGGGTAATGATAACTGTATAACCAGGTTGCGCTGATACAAGTATGAAAGACTGTAGAGAGAGGGCGTGATATATTGTTCTACGTTAAAGTTGAACCTCGGCTAAGGATACAGAAAAGATTTACGTGAGATCTGTGAATGATGAGATAGTGACGAATATATAGCAGAGTGGTTGTCAGAGAGATATGTGTTTGGGATAAGACTTAGATGAACACCTTGAGAAGGTCAGTGATATATTACAGGATCATTCTGATGATGGCTAGTTTAGAAGAAGACAGTCTGCTCAACAGATGGGTTGCACTAGATGGTTGCAGTCTGCTCAACAGATGGGCTGCATTTGATGGTTGCAGTCTGCTCAACAGATGGGCTGCAGTTGATGGTTCCAATCTGCTCTGCAGATGGGCTGCACTTGATGGTTACATTCTGCTATTGTATGAGGGCAGATGGAAGGAGAAGGAGCAATGATATGGCTACATGTCAATAAGGAATGCTTTTGAGTCCTGTTTGAAGGAGGAGGGATGCAAGGAATGAATCCTTGTTGGAAGTCAGAAAGACTCTTGACAGCCTTATACATTGCAGACTTGCTGTGTTTGGGTAGGAAGTGGAGAGCAAATAATGGATGGCAATCAATTAACACATCTGGTAGAACACCCGCATGACACATGTTAGTTGGTTTATTAATTAGGATCTAGTCTAGTAAGGATGATGAACCTGTGGACTTAGTAGATCTAGTAGTGGAGTTGACAAAATGTAACAGAAAAGGTTTGTACAGGGATGTTGATTCTGAAGTACTGTGGAAGACCAAGTGATGTTTATGAAAATTAGGGTGACAATTTCAAGTGGTATATCAGAGGATAACAAGTAGAGCATTTCTTCCAAAATGCAAAAATTTGAGCTACTTGGGTGCAGGATATAGAGGGCTGTTATGCAAGTAAACTTGGTATTGTAAATCTTTACAATGGAGATCGGAATTTCTGTTTTGAGAAAGATGGCAGTGATTATTCTTATAGAAAAAGCTGGAGGTTATTTTTGGTAAAGAAGTGCAATGGCACCCCTTTTTCTTTGTGCAGTCAAGCCATGGTAAGCTGTAAACAGGTGACAAAATCTCGTCAGAGGCTAAAATGGAGTTTAAGCATGTCCCAGTTATAGCTAGAATGTCAGGATTGTTTGATTCAATCCGAGCATGTAGGCAGGGAATTTTATTACATATGTTCTTGGCATTTAGATAAAGAGTTTTAGTGTATATATGTTGGCAGAGTTTATGAGGTGTTGATTATTGCGAAGATTGTAGGCCCTGAGTTTGGGTGAATATCCCCACTGAGTAAAAGTGAACTGAAAGTGGAAGGAAAGATTACTTTGATTGATTTGTCTAATTTAGTAGTTTGGTAACAGTGAGGTAGTTTGAAATATTGGGAATGTTGAGGAAGATAGTATGGTGCTAGCAGGTGAAAAAACTGGTATGATAAAGATGTGGACTGATATCAGAGAAAGACTGGGTGAGAGAGGGGATATCAAGAGTTGTAGATTTAGTGTGCAAGGGTAAAATGTAGTGGCTGATATAGTAGTTTGGGAGCAGAGCAGGGATGAGAGGAAGGAGTAGTGCAAGGGCTGTATGTATCATTTTATTTGGATTAGAAGATGAGATTAAATTGATTTGAGTGGGGTGACAAGTATGTTGATGAGATGGCAATTGTGGAGTTAAGAACTATAGGTGGAATGGGAGGGGATAATAGAAAAGGCAGAAAAAGGAAGTGCTAGGTAATTATTAGGTGGAGTTGGGAGGAAGTAATGTCAAAGGATGAGGTAAGATGTAGTATGAATTTTATTTAGTGGAGTTGAGAAAGATGGTGGGTAAATGGGGAGTTGCTGTTTAAGTATAAATATAGAATAGGGGTGGTGGTATATGAAGGTAGAGAAGTGGAGCACAGCAAAGCAAAACTGAAAGGAACAGGTCACATGAGCAGAGGACTGATGGCTTCCCACTAAATTTGAGTTAAATATGTTTAGAGGGCAAAGGCAATAACAAGAAAGTACAGTTTTGTACCTACCATAAATGTAGATGTTCGAGTGTATACACTGCTGCAATCATTACACTTGGGTTATCCTGCCATCAGGCAGTTCCCCAGTCAGCCTGAGTTCCAAAGTCTTGGTCTGGCATTGGTTGCTGTCGCCTCCTCCCTGACGTCAGTGCGACAGGGGTATATAAGATGCAGCCGACGCCATTTTCTTCAGTTTTTCTTACCCCAGATGCCAGGTGCCCCCAAATAGGTAGGCAATTCAAATTGCTAATAAAACATACATAAGAAAAGCAAACAACAAACTTTCAGTTACCAGCAAATACTCCCCATAGGTAGTAAGGGTAGAAGACCTACGTACGTACCAGCAAGTAAGAGGGGAAGGAGGGAGGGTAACCTGGACTGCAGCAGTGTATACACTCGAACAGCTACATTTATGGTAGGTACCAAACTGTACTATATTCCTCGTGTTACACTGCTGCAGTCATTACACTTGGGTAGAATCCCAAAGGAGAGGTAGGGTGGCTGGTTCTATAAGGCATTAGGGATGGCTATAAGGCCCTGCAGCACTGCAGAGGCGAAGCCAGCTCTGGATTTAGAGTATAGAGGCAGATGGTAATGCTTGGTGAAGGTATGCACAGAACTC
This sequence comes from Protopterus annectens, assembly GCF_019279795.1. Taxonomy (NCBI): domain Eukaryota; kingdom Metazoa; phylum Chordata; order Ceratodontiformes; family Protopteridae; genus Protopterus; species Protopterus annectens. The sequence continues at coordinate 487,940,355 of NC_056741.1, read as the reverse complement.
CATGGTGCTGCTTCCAAAATATCCTTGGTAGGTACTCCTCTGAGGTAGTCAGCTGAAATGGCTGTTGCCCTGGTGGAGTGAGATCTAATGCTGTTAGGCACAGGTTTTCCATGGTGCATATAGCAGAAACGTATGCAATGTCCTATCCATTTGGAAATAGTCTGTTTTGAAATGGCTTTTCCCTGTGCTCCTGCAGCATATGCTACCAATAATTGCTCAGATTTTTCTGAAAGCTTTGGTTTTGTCCAAGCAGAAGCGTAACTGCATATGACTGTCCACTGAATGCAGTTGTCTCTCCCCTTTATTCTGTGGTTTTGGATTAAAAAGTTGGCAAGTGAATAGTTTGGTTTAGAGACATACCTGAAACCACTTTAGGCATAAATGTAGGGTTAGTTCTTAAGGACACCCTGTCCTAGTGGAAAATGAGGAAAGGTTCCACTGCCATTAATGCCTGTAATTCTGAAACTCTTCATGCTGATGTTATTGCCAGGAGCAGAGCAGTTTTCCAGGAGATATATTTTAATTCTGCTGAGCTAGCTGGCTCAAAAGGAGGTAACATTAATTTTTCCAAAACAAAGTTGAGGTCCCAAGTTGGAGTAGGTGCTCTACAGGGCGGTCTTATGTTTTTAGCCCCTCTGAGGTACTGTTTTAGCAAAGGATTAGAGAAAATGGGTGGATCCATGTTGTAATGAGCAGAGATGGCAGAGGCGTGGATCTTGATGGATGAAAAGGAGAGGCCTTTGTCCAGCATCTCAGTGAAATATTGTAGTATCTGAGGAATGTTTGGCACAAGAGGATCAAGGCTGTGAGCCTGGTTCCAGGCACAGAATCTCTTCCATTTATCTGAATAGGCTTTCCTGGTACTAGTCCTTCTGGCCTCCAGAATGACATCCATAACAGCTTTGGAGAGAGGCATTGCTTGCTTGGCTAAGGAATCTTCCATGCAGCTAGGTTTAAGGTCTTTACCTGGCTGTGGAGTATCTGATTGTTGTGCTGAGACAGCAGATGTGGTATTTGAGGCAAAGTCCAGGGTGGTCCTTGTGCTAAGTTTTTTAAGATTGGGTACCAGTGCTGGTGTGGCCAGTCTGGTGCAATCAGGATCATCTTTGGCTCTTCTTGCCTGGCTTTTATAAGTACCTTTGGAAGAAGAGGCAAGGGTGGGAAAGCGCATACTTGTAGGTTTTTCCAGCTGAATGAGAGGGCATCCACTTTCCATGCTTGCGGATGGTAACTCCTTGTGCAGAATTTCTGTAGCTGGCAGTTCATTGGGGATGCAAACAGATCTGCGTCCGGGCTCCACCATTTCTGTGCTATCATTCTGAATATTTGTGGATTCAATTCCCATTTGTGGGGATCCAGGATATTTCTGCTTAAGTCATCTGCCAGTGTGTTTTTCTCTCCTGGCAGGAATTGTGCTTGTAGATGAACTTGATAGTTTATAGCTGTGTTCCACAAGGTCATGGCTTGTCTGCAGAGGGAGTAGGAGTGAGTGCCCCCTTGCTTGTTTATGTACCACATAACTGTGGTGTTGACTGTTTTTAGTAGTAGTTGTCCTGGATGCAACAGGTCCTTGAAAGCTATAAGGGCATTTTGTACAGCTAGCATCTCTTTTTGATTGATGTGAAGATGCCTTTGTTCTGCGGGCCACTTGCCCTGAATACATTTTCCTGCCATGTGTGCTCCCCAGGCATTATCCGATGCATCTGTTGTCAGTGTTTGCCTGGCTGTGGGTTGAGTAAAAGGATGTCCCTTGTTGAGGTGACAAGCTTGAGCCCACCATCGAAACTGCTGTTGAAGGCAAGGAATTAGTGGTATAACTGTTTCCAAACTTTGATAGTGTTGAGACCATACACTCTTTAGGTACCATTGTAGTTTCCTCATATGCAGTCTGGCATATGGAATTAGTAGTATGCAAGATGCCATGTAGCCCAAGGCCTGCAGAATTTTTCTTGCAGGGAGTTGGGTCTTTGTTGCCATCAATTGAAAGTATTGAGTCAGTTGTCTTTGCTTGTCTGGTGTGAGATAAGCCATCTGGGCCGTTGTGTTCAAGTTGGCACCCAGGAATATTATCTCTTGTGAGGGCACTAGTTTTGATTTCTTTTCGTTTACTGTGTACCACAGGCAACTTAATAACTTTTTTACAAATGCCAGATGCTTTAGAAGAATGTCCTTGCTCTCTGCTTGAATCAGGCAGTCGTCCAGGTACGGGTAAATTTGAATTCCTTTCTGTCTGCAAAAAGCAATTACTGGTGCCAGGCACTTTATGAAGACCCTGGGCGCAGTAGATAAGCCAAAGGGCAGTGCATAGAATTGATAGTGCATTGGACCAGCTATGAATCTGAGGTATCTTTTGCAGTTTTGTCTGATAGGGACATGCAGGCATGCCTCCTTGAGGTCCAAAGTCACGAGCCAAGCTTGCTTGCCCAGCATGGGAAGAAGCTACTGTAATGTCAACATTTTGAATTTCGGAACATCCAGGTAAGTGTTTAGAGAAGAAAGATCCAGAATGGGCCTCCAGGCTTTGTCTTCGCTGGGAACCAGAAAGAGTCTTGAGTAAAATCCTTGCCCTTGTTCCTGTGGTGGTACCTTTTGAATAGCTCCCATGTTCATGAGTGCTGTAATTTGTTTTTGAGCCTCTGTCCATTGATTTGGTGGCAGATTTGGCATTCCTTTTAACCTTGGCAGAGTGTGAAAGTGGAAGCTGTAACCTTGAGATACAATATTGAGAGCCCATTTGTCTTGGGTGATCATATGCCAATTGTGATAGAAAAGTGCCAGATTTCCTCCCAAGGGGGCTGCCAAGAGTGAGTTGTTTGGCAGCTGGAGTGGGAAGTCATTGGGGCTGTTTTTTTATATGGTTGGTGCCTGTCTTCCCCTTCTTTCTGGCCTGATGCACCCCATTGTTGAGGCCTGTAAGGACCTTGTGGATGACCTCTACCTCTTGGACGTCTGTATCTGCCCCTTTGAGGTCTGTCCATAACTGGAAAGGACCAATTCTTTGTTGGCCAGTTTCTACTAAATCGATGAGGCTGAACCTGTAAGAAATCCTTCACTGTTTACACAGATTTTGCCTTATCCTCCATCTTCTTTAATACCTCTCCTGCCTTAACTCCAAATAAGACATCCTGCTGCAATGGTGCATCCAGTAATTTAGCTTTAACATGATCTGGTAATGTATGTTCTTTTAACCATGCATGTCTTCTAATGACAGAGACTGTTAACTGTTGCTCTACAGGAGGCCTCTAAAGAATCAAAACCACATTGCAAAGTAAGTTTTCCCACTTGTTCAGCAGCATGCAATAAATCCTGCATTTCTTTAAAATTAGGAGGATCTGTATCTGGAAGCATTTTTTGTTTCAACTGAGACATCAGATATTGCTGATATTTTAGCATGTGAAACTGGCAATTTAAGGCTCTCATTGCTAAAGTTGCAGACATATATACTTTCTCTCCCCATCTGTCTAATGCTCTGGAGTCTCTGTCAGAGGGAACTGGATTCTTTGCTGATGAGGCCTTAACCCCTTTGGGTCCCTGTGAAATAGTTTCAGGATCAGCAACAGGGCTTTTATACAAAAATTTGTGTGAGTCAGGGACTCTAATATCTGTCAGGTTTAACTGGAGCTGGAGGTAAGGAATCAGGATTTAAGCTGGATTCAGTATACACATCATCCACAATATCTAACACTGGTGAAATAGCAAAGGGGTCTGTGTTGAGGTAATAATAGAAAGTCTCTGAGTCTTTTCTTGGATTCTGAGTAATCCTGGCCTTCCCAATGGAAATGCTCCCTCATGGGGCCGGATTCACGAAACCTCCGTGTAAGACTTAATATGTCTTACTCGGAGGCTGCAGTTGAACGATATGACGTCAGCATGCCATGCATATTCATGAGGGCATGCTGAATCATACCCTAGGTTAACACGGTCCGTGTAGGAAAGTAGGGGGCGTGTCCGAATGCCGAGTACTGCAAAGGGACACACGCCCAGAAGAGTCAGAGGCCTGAAAGTAAACACCCACGAGCGAGTCCTTAGAAATGTCAAGGAACACAACACCACACATCCCCACAGACTAAACCCTACTGAAAATGTGTAAAACGTAAAAATAACATTTTTTTTTTTTTTTTATAATTTCAAAAATGTTTGCCCACATTTGCGCTCATTTGCACGGGTATGCCCTTCGCTCAGCCACAGTTAGCAGACATTGGAAAGCATATAAGATCCTACATATGCAAATTAAGCCAAGTAGCAATAGCGTAGCAGTAGAGACATTGGCCAAAGAGGAGGTAGTCACGGTTCGAGCCCCCACAACATCATTCACCATTTTTATTTAAATAAGTATGAAACAATCCCCTGACATATATATATTTGTGAAGAAATCTGACAGAATAATTTATAAAAAAAGGATTATAATTGCCCGTAGCTGAGCAATGCTTTAACAAGCTGAATATGAGTGCCCGTAGGTGAGCAGCACTTTAACAAGCTGCATATGAGTGCCGAGGTGAGCAGTGCTGTAACAAGCTTAATATGAGTGCCCGTAGGTGAGCAGCACTTTAACAAGCTGCATATGAGTGCCGAGGTGAGCAGTGCTGTAACAAGCTTAATATGAGTGCCCGGAGGTGAGCAGCGCTTTAACAAGCTTAATATGAGTGCCCATAGCTCAGCAGCGCTTCACCCAGCATAATATGAGTGCTCATAGCTAAATAACACGTTACCCAGCGTAAGCCGTTTGCGCGGAGCTGCGCAGCGTGCCAACCAGCTTACCGGCGGGCAACATTGGGCAAGCTGTATCAAAGCCACCTTTACACAGACAACCCTCCTAGCCTGTCTAGACAGTAGTAAAATAAAAAAAGCAATGCCAAGGGTCGAACTAGGGATACTGTGCACCATAGTCAAAGTACTGAACCACTAAGCCATGACAGTTGTACTGAGAAATACAGTATTAGCATATATATATGAATGAATGAAAATAGAACCATGACAAAGCAGGTTTGCTTTAAGCTGATAAATATCCAAAATGGCCAATCACAGATAAGTGCGGGAAAACCGGCATATATAAGCCCCATTGGCAGGAATACACACCATAACTGATTGTGGTACCCATTTGCAGTCAGGATGGCAGGTGCAGGAGAGGGAAATCGCTTTAGAGCACAAAGGTGGGGTGTTGAGGAGTCAAAATATATGGTTTGGCTCCTAGTCCATGATCATGAAGCACAACTCATGCAGGGCCAGGTTCAATGGGGAGCGTATAAGGCAGAGGCGTGGAACCGGTTGGCACATGATCTCACTAGTGCCACAGGCATTCCGAGGACTGGTGAACAGGTCCGTCATCACCATGCGGACCTGAAGCAACGTAAGGAGAACCAACTGAACCGTTGGATCCAGGAGGCCCGCCAAATGCCCAATGCCCCACTACTGAGTAAGTATCCATGTAATTACGTATGTAAGAAATGCTATCCTAGCCTATAGTATGGAGAAGTATGTTCCAATATTCCTTCATTTATATTACAGCTGCAGGTGTTCATTCCGCGAATCGTGAGCCTATGCTGATAGGCTGCTGAGGTTACGCCACCAGGCAGGTTAGTAATTATTTAGCTGGTATTGTCATAGAATATAAGTGAGACAGATTGTAAAAGAGTTCAGTGTTGTAACCCAGTAATAAAGGTGAAATAAGCCTAGAATAAAGATTCTGCTAGTATTGTTAGATTAGATATGTGATGCAGCCTAGAAAAGAGTGTATTGCAATCCAGTAATAAAGATTATACAAGTCTCAAATAGAGTTTCCACCTGTATTGTAATATCAGGTAACTGCTTCAGCCTGAAAATGAGTGGTAATCAATCAACAAAGGATAGACAAGTGTCGAATACATCCTTGTAAATTCTGCCATATGAAATAAGTGAGTCAGCTAGAAAGGATTGTTGTAACCCAGTAATAAATGTTAATAAAGCCTAGAATTAAGTACCATTCTGAAATGTAAATATAACATAAGTGAGAGAGTGTGAGAAAGACAGTTTGAAGCTACCAAGAAAGCTGTAATAAGTCTGGAATAAAGGTATACTGCAGTCACTACATAATGAAATGAATGAGACAGCCACAACCAAAGAGTACAATGTCTTAAATAAAGTACAGAACCTGGACTGTGTCCGTCCCACAATTTGGATATGTTGCTGTACCCTTGCATTATGGAGATAGTATGGTTGTATGAAATGCTGAACATCCACAGTTGTCTAGATCCATATAAATCAAATGTAGCAGGATGCTGTACCTGAACACAGCCAGATATGAACATATATGAATAAAAATGGAATGTATATTAATGTAGCAGTAACATCCCCATCACTACCATTCCTAAGGTTACATACAGGAAACTGTACTAATACATGTAGGGGATATATATCTGCATCTACTAGGAATGTACAGTATATGTATAGGTAGTGTAAGTTGTTAATGTAATATTTCTCCACCCTACCCTATTTTCACAAATTATGCCATTCCACACCAAACTGGGTATGTGTATTCACAATTAATTCCCATGGACATTTGTCCTGTTGGTTCATACATATCTGCATGTACACTGATGCATGTGCCCTGTTCACATATCCAAACCTGATGGCCTGTTGCCACCAATCAACCCTGCATAATGTTGGAATGTGCACTGTTGTTCTAAATATACATGTGTTATGCTTGCTGCTCAATGTTCAGAATTCATGGGTGTTTGGTTAATGGGAATACTGATGCATGCTGTTTCAACTAATTTTGAATGGTGTTGTTTGTTACTAACCCAAAATGCCATAAAATACTGCTAAACATAGGACAACAGGGAAGGCGGGTTCCAGCGGACCCACCTCTCCCACCTCAGCTGGCGAGTGCACCTGGCACCAGTGCCCAGGCCGGGACCTCCTCCGCCGGTGGCCCTGTGCCACCTTCAGGTGGAAGTGCTGCAGGGGATGGGGCTCGTCCCCCCTCTGCAAGTGTGGCTGGAGGAGAGCCTCCACTCACCCACCATAGGGTCCGGCCTGTGGTGCGTAGTGAGATCAGGTGTTCTGTGACTGATCCCCTACGCCAGCTCAAGGCGAGAGTGGCACAACTCACGGGTGTGCCTGCCCATCTTATCCAGCCCCCAGCACAGCCCCGCTCTGGGCTGTGAAGGTGCAGTGGTAACTGCCCATGGGTGGGGATCTCAGTTCCACTGTTGCTATCTGTGGGCTCATGGGCTCATGATATCCAAACATCCATCCCCGTCAATTGTGTTTAACCCCCACATGTGTCATACTCCGCCCCTGTATGCATCTTGTTTGCCTTGTCTGTTAACCTCCCCAACCTACCTCCCCAAATATACCTACTTCCTGTACCTCACATTCCACTCTCACCTGAAAAAAAAAATAAAAAAGGGCACTCTGTTCCCACAAAAAAATTACACCGCATACATAGCTGCCCAATTTGCACACATGTCCGCTGGACATGTAAACTGATAATTCTAATTGGCAGTACAACATATTTTGTTGTCCTCACCCCTCTCTCAGGGGTGTAAGGTTTCAAATTTCACACCAAATTTCAAACATATGCACAGCTGTTGCTGATAAAGAAATGGGCAGCTATGGACCTTCCCTACACCCATCCTGCACATCCCGAGCTGGTTTCCCTACTGTCTTTCCCTCTTTGTGCCCCCTTTTTCACCACTTTCCTATTTCCCCATTTTCTTTTCTTTAAAAGAAATTAGCGTGGGTGTTACAGGGAGTAAGCACTTTTAAGCAGTAGTTAGCCGGTGTGCGCTTGTGTGCGCTTAGCTAAGAGTAGATAAGCATAGCTAAGCATCGTGCAAACTTGCGCAAACCCGCTTACAACTGATTAAAAGTGCCTTAGTCACTCTGTATGACAAGGTCTGTAGTCTGCTCATCAGCAAAATAAAGTACCCCTGTCAGTCTCGAACCCCGGACCTTGGAAACGCTAGTCTGCATGAATTACCACTGAGCCACAGCAGATATACAAGAACTTGGTGCTGAAAGAAATATATCATGAAATACAAGGAGTGAATGTAAAGGGAAAATAGGAAGGTCATTACACAAAGCTTGTTCTGTGTATCTTTACTGGCAATTCTTGTGGAATTGCATTACATTAGTGTGAGAAGAGAAACAGCCATGCTAGTAGGTAATAATGTTACAGTAGCACCTTACAAACCCCACACAGTATCAGAGCAGGATAAACACCGCCATATTTGAAGAGGTAAGAGGCCAGACCTCCCAACTGTGACTGATTGACAGGGATGTCCCTGATTTGCAAACAACTGTTACCTGTGCCCCACTGACTCCCTGTGAAATGTACTAACAGTAGGCAGAAAGGTGGGGAATCCCACATAATGGTAACTGTCAATAAGTTAAAGTAGACACTACTTGCATGTCAGAAATGGTGTAGTAATACATATGCTCAAAATACCCCACAGTCACAACTGCAGAATATCTGAACTATATCACGGGTGTATCCCACTGATATGTACCTTTCCCTGAGGCTGGTCAAATATATACCTGAGAGTGTCTCAGGCCTGGAAGTGTCAGAAACACACAGGTATATCAGCCTGTCTCCTGTTAAACACTCTGCGAATAGCTGTAGAATTACTTCCACAAGCATGCCCTTATGTAGGAGTACAACACAGAAATATCAAAGGATGTAGCCATCTAACATACTAATGACAGTATAGCAGTTCACAAGCACTGCATGTGCCTGATATTCATAATTGTTAGTACAATATACTTGGTTGTCCTCACCTCTCTCTCGGGGGTGGAAGGTTTCAAATGTCACAGCAAATGTCAAACATATGTACAGCTATTGCAGTTAAAGAAATGTGCAGCTATGGACCTTCCCTACACCCAGCCTGCGCATCCCTAGCTGGCCCCACTGACTTCCTGCTTCCTGCTTACAACTGTTTAAAAGTGCCTTATTCACTCTGTATGACAAGGCCCTAGTACTGCTCAGCAGCAAAATAAAATACCCTTGTAAGTGTCAAACCCCAGACCTTGGGCTCACCAGACTGCATGAAGTGCCACCAAGCCACAGCAAACATATAAGAACTTAGTGCTGAAAGAAATATATCATGCATTACAAGGAGTGAATGTAAATGGAAAATAGGAAAGCCATAGCAACACATTCCAGTAAAGACAAATATCAGGCATTCAAGGAGTGAATGTAAAGGGAAAATACAAAAGCCATAGCAACACATTGCAAGAACTACTGTTGTATGCCAGTTAATCCTCAAATCCCAAAGGTAAGTACATACTCCCATGTAAACAGTGTTAGCATTAGCAGGTGTGAGTTAACATACACACTGAGACGAGTGAACTGGAAGAAGCAACAGTCAGGTTTCAGTACAACATGCATTTCAGTGGCTACAACACAGCATTAGATATGAGAGATATACCAACCTTCTGACTCACACAACAGTGTCCACAGCAAATCAGCATGGTCCCCACCTTGCAAAACTGAAAGGCCTACACCTACCTAACCTATCATTTTATAGCAGTGTCCTGAAATCACAGTGAGAACTGCAATTACCACACAGCAGGCTGCATGCAATTACTAAATGCTGGCCACCAATTGGTGCAGAAGCCATCACATGCACATGTGGAGATACCTACAAAAGCAGCCTGTACTGCCAGTCCACACATGCAATAATATCATTGCAGCAACTGGAGGGAGAGAGAGAGAGAGAGAGAGAGATAGAGAGAGACAGAGAGAGACAGAGACCAAAAAAAAAAAATAAAAAGCAAGCAAGCCAGCAAGCAAGGTAGCAAGCAAGCCAGCAAGCAAGGCAGCAAGCCAGCAAGCCAGCAGAAAAAAGCTGTCAGAGAGAAAGGTAATGTAAACTACATAATCTAATAATCTACATACTGTGAATCCTTCATATGTGTTAGCAGTCTGTATCTATATGTATATGCAGATGTGCATAGGGCAAGGGACATACTGCAACTATTAGTGAAGGCTTTACATACATATGTAGTTGAAGGTTGCTATGTGCACATATCAATGTAGGTTGTAGTGTGTGGCATTGAAAACAGCATGCCGTGCAGGTATATGTCATGTGGTGGTGAACTTCTGTGGGACTGAGCCAGTGAGGCCTGCTACAGCTATACAGCCCTATGCAGTATGTACCTCCCATGAGAACTACAGCAAGTGGAAAGGCCACAGACATACCTAACAAACACTGATAATGCCCTCAAACACATTCCCTATGCAGACTGACTCTCAAAACCACAGCTAGAGTGCCTTGCATACTTCCTACACAGAGATTACCACTGCTGGACATACACAATTATGTCACACCCATACCAGTTGGCCAACCACCATGGCAACACCTCACAATCCGTCCAGCCTACATGACCTAGGGCCCTAATCCTTGTCACTGCACTAAACAGCACATGCTGGAGGTACAGGTTTCTATACACAAATATGCCATACCCTGGAGTAAACCACCCAGCATTAACAAACAAGGCTTCTTATTAGTAGATGTCATACATACCCCTGATGAATGTTATGGAGATAGGTAATATGCTCTGTGAGTCACCTCTGTGTAACCGTTTCACAGGAGCAAGTAAAATCACATTACGTGTCCCAAAGGGCAGGGTAGCATATGGCTAGGCTGCCCTAGGCCCAGGGCCAATAGCATAGTACCTACCTATGACACAATGCACACACACACATGTACTCAGTGCAATACCAGCTATGTGACGTTGAATGAGTGTGAAACTGATTGTGTGCAAGGTCTGTAAAGGTGTGATAGCTTAGTGTGAGTTTGTGTCCGTCATGGTAGTTGGTGTCCTTGGTGTGAGGCCAGAGAAAGATGTGTCATTTATCGGGATGCAAGCATAGTAGATTGGCATATGTTGTGCCGTACTTCCCTGTGTATGACTGCGGTGTCCCATCGTAGGCAGAAGCAATACATGTATGCTCAGTAAGTAGTACTGCTGTTGAATCCAGCTCACATATGAGCTGTTGTACTACCTGATGTTGTAGGCCTAAACACTACAGTATGGTGTATGTTCACATTCCCTGGTAACACTGTCTGGTGTGTTTCCTGTAGTCTGCACAGATTACATACCTCATGCATAGGTATCTGTAAGTAGGGGCACACAGTACTATAAGGTACACAGTTAATGCTCATCTGTGTTGTCATACGTTTGTGTGTTGTATGTATGTGTAATGTGTGTGTAATGATGTCTGTACCATGGCCGCAATCACATGTGTGTTACAGGGTATGTGTGTGTACCTGGCAGCATGTATACTCTGTGACAGCAGTATGCTGGCTATAGTAACAACTGTGCACATATGTCAGGTAGGGGTATGGCATCAAAGACTAGGGTGGATTACCATTGAAACTGTAAATGTGCATTGCATTCATTGCATGGGATGACAATATTCTTCATCCATTAGCTTGATACATACCCCCAGTGTGAGGTTGTGCATTGTATCCCACACAGTGTGCCGAGTGCTTGTGTATACTAGTTTGTTGTATGGAGTGTGGCAGACAGTTGTGGGCTGAGCACTGATATGTGGTATTGAACATGTGTATCCCCTGATAGACAGACATATGCTATATATGGCAGTTAAGTGATATCAGTACATTAGAATATTAAGTGTGCCACATGACTTGCACACATATTTTTCTTTTCCTTCCAGGGTGATGGTGTATCAGCGAACCCCACATTATACAGCAGCAGAGGATCAGGAGATTCACCAGAGCCTGGTGCAGAATTACTGTGTGCTGTTTTCCAGGACCAGCCAGAACCAGAATGAGAGGGCTGCACTGTGGCAAGATCTTGTCCATCGGGTAAATGACATAGGCATGCATAACCAGACATATGAGCAAGTATGCCATCACTGCAGTGATTTAATTAGACATGTCCAGCAGCATGCATCTGATATCCACAGACAACAGCTTGCCACAGGTGGTGGGGTACCTATCCACACCCCCTCACCAGTGTGGAGGAGCACCTCCTAAGTGTTGTGGCTCCAGGCCAACAGCAACATCCACAAACATGTGTCATCATGGCCGGAGCCACCCAGCATGTTGAAATGGAGCGTGCAGGTAACATGCCATATCTGTAGTTGACTGTTCTCTGTACTGGTAGTTTATGCGTGTGTGAGATTTGTACTGTTTCTGTAGTTGTTAACCTGCCTATTCTTCTGCAAGATTGATATTCTGAGCATAATCTGTACACCTGTGAAAGCCAACTGTTGTACTACTGTACTTTATCATACTCACAGTATCAATGGCACAGTTGTGGCCACTGGCAATCACTCTCATATTTTTGCAGGTCCCTCTGGAGTGACAGCAAGGCAGTCAATCCATGCTGGTGAGTGTGTCATAACAATACTATTGCTAATGACATGTGCATATCATATGGAGGTGTAGTCTGTGCACATGTAACACACCTACGCATAATGCGTGCTGTGCATGTTTGCTGTGAGACTATGCATATCCCATTATTCTCAATAGCTGCCTCACTCACATGCAATACACAGAGCATGACACACATGTGTGGCAACACAGTACTGGACATTGCATAGGCATACCTGATACACATGTACACAACACACACATGTTTGGCATACACACTACACCTTAGCCTGCTACACATGTCCAATTATGACACCTGCTGTATGGCCACCCTTCAGTATCCCACTTATCATCTACGCAGCACACATAATATACCTGAGGGGTAGTGGCCTGTCATGCCTTTGTGCAACAGTCTTGAACAAATAATACATTCATGTTAGGCAATGCTCACTATTGGCCACCTTACAAACCCATGTAACAAGTGGCTGTGTAATTGTGGATGTAGTCATGTCACTGCACATCAGGTACAGCATGCTAGCTGCCTGTCTGGCACACATTATTATTGTTGACTGACCACAAGAAGCATGTTGATCATGGCTCACGTTACTACACCACATCCAGTTCTGCCGACCACAATACACAAGTACACATAGCAGTCATTGGGTAGCACCATCATGTGTTGTGTGTGTGTGTGTGTGTGTGTGTCCAAATATATGCACCCACAGCTTGTAACACTTGCACAACATTGTTATGTCCTTCTACACATTGTGTCCCAGGGTGGAGACAATCACTGAACAAGTACACACAAGCATCAAGTACACGTATACTGTTATTAACAAGGGCTGTCTACACTTGCACTGCATGTTCCTGTGCAACACATAATCTGCATGCTGAAATGTGTGCAGTGATGTTTTTCCTTGTGATACTGTCACCCACCCTAAAACAGTATTGTGTATGTGTTGGATTGCAGGTGTGTGTGTGTTTGTATCTGCTGTACTGAGGAGTGTGCCTGTGTGCTTGTGTGCCTGTGTGCCTGTGTGCCTGTGTGCATGTGTGTATGTGTGCATGTGCGCCTGTGTGCATGTGCGCCTGTGTGCATGTGTGCATGTGCGCATGTGCGCATGTGCGCATTTGTGCATGTGTGCATGTGCGCCTGTGTGCATGTGTGCTAATATCATGTACACATTTGTAAACTGTGTTTCCTATCTTCCTCTCACAAGTTCTGATGTTGCTCTGGTGGAGTGCAGCAGGGAACCTGAAGCCACTGCTGGGGATAGTGATTATGATGATACATGTGTAATGGCACAGGGAGGTGTGACAGGGTCTGTCGTTGGTCAGCCAACTGACACTACACAGCAGTCAACCCCATCAATGCGCACAGTCATCCTGCCGATACATCCATTGTCACCAATGTCCTTAGCTGAGGGACAGCATACAGTGGGCATTGACCAGGGTAGTGTGGTATCACTGGCACATGCATCCCCTCACAGCAGCCATGGCCAGATTCCTGACATGGTACCACACAGGCAGATGTCCAGGGATTCTCGTGGGAGCATCCGTGGTCGTACTGCCCCTGTCAGATGTGCCCACAGAGGTCTTTCAACCTCAGCTATGTTCCGGGCTGTAATGCAGGCACAGGCACGTATGGGACGGTACACCAGACAGGGTCTGAGGGAGCTTAGAGCACATTGCACTGCTATAAATGACACTATGTGTGACGTTGCATCTGCCATCCGTAACATCAGCGAGGTCATTGATAGACGTTGGGGGGACACATTAGAACTCTTCCACAACTACATGTCTAGGAGCCAGGACAGTGCAGGATGGTTGAGGCATTGACGTGGACGTATGCCAGCAACATTATCAGCTGGCAGTCGTCGCGGACGACAACAAACCTGCAGCTGCTCCCATAGTGCCAGTACCAGCCCCAGCAATGCTGGGTCTGTGCTGTCATTAGACCATCCGAGAAGACCACGTGCACGTGGCTCTGGACAGTCCCAGCAGGGACATGTGTCCAGTCAACAACCCACTGCTTCTGATGACAGTACCCAGTCTGGCTTAGTACCTGATACTGTCTGTAGCACCCCTGCCAGGCACAGGCACCGTGTCCGTGGCCAGAGACAGTGATCTGTATGACCTGGCAGGTACAGTCTGTGGCTGTCCACAAACACCCGTATATGGCAGCCACGTGGTGGAACTGTGTGCATGCATACACACACACATAATGCTAACACCTAGGGCTAACACATACACACACACATTGCAGCAACATTGCCCCATGTTGTACTGTTGTCCCTCACTAACACACACACACACACATACATGTCAATTGGATGTGTCAATGGCAGACTCTGGCAAACCAAGTACACACCCTGTGCATATGATGAAACTGTGCCACCTCCTGCCATCTGTAACACTGATGCAGGAACAGGGTAGCATGGTGCTGATGCACAGGGTGACTATATAGCACTGTAGTAATATTATCATGTTGTTAACAGTACAGTGTAATGATATTGTTGTGGGTATATTCGAGCATGCATGATGCATTACCTATGTTTGTCATTGCAGTTTTGTATACACCAGTGGTAATTCCCAAAGTGTACTGTCTGCACATGTGCCACATGTCTGTTGTGTGTACCTGTGCCTGCATGTGTTGGGTGTGGACAGTACATTTGTGATGTTTGCAGCACTGAGTTGCAGGTGTACATTTGTGAACATGGTTAGCATGGAACATGACATGGTTTGACAGTATGCTGTGGGTGATACAGTTTCCAAATGTCAATGGTCTGCATTCTGGTAGTATACACAGCTTACATAGCCTGACATTCAGTGGTCATTACATGGTGTCTCCTCAACTGATAAACAGATGTAGGAACCTGGTGTCAGTGATATCCCTGCAGTACTACACTATACCAGTAGCCATTCTTACTGAGCCCCACACATCCCTGGGAACAATACTCTTTGGAATATAGCAGTCTCACATACATGCCAACACACTACGGATATGTCCATCCACGACTGCAAATACATACAGTGGCCTACAATGCATTCTACACATGACACACCAAACCACCAAAAGGGTATCATACGGACAGATACCTGTTGTCCAAGCCATGCTGTATTGCTGTAATGCAACTGTGGCATTGGCATCGGCATGTAGTTAACATAGTATTCCAACAGTACCATGTAGGTGGAAGCACCCATCATGTAGAATGGGTAATGGTGTGTAAATGTAGAAAAGTGTTATCATGTCTTTCCTGTGATATTCACATTTCCAAAGGTATTCTGCAGTCCCTCGGTGTATCACCTAAGCAAGAAGGTGTCTGTATGCATATCGGTGACAGTTACCATACACCTACACTGGGTGTCCATCACTCACAGACTTTGCTGTGTTTTAACATGTCTGACATATAATCCAGACATGAACCCTCACCCACATTAATCTATCAAAGCTTTCATGGGTGTGTGTCACATAGTTGGCTTAGGACACAGATCACTGCAGTAGCCTGCATTGTCACCAACATACATGTATGGCCTAAGGTCTGGTAATCTGCAGCACATGCTGGCAAAGGTAACAACTGTATTCATATGGGGCAGGCTTCACACATAGGAACTATTAAAGGTCACCGGTACATATCTGTATGTGGCACACACATACCTGATGTGTGCATTGAAATTACTGTTATAATAATATGCCATACAATAATAAAAGCAAAACACACAACACATTGACAAACGCACACATGGCATTTGTAGGATTCAAACCCCTACCTAACTATGTTATGATACTTGAGAGAGATGCATTAGCACAGCACGCTATTCGCATTACTGGATGATTTCATAGGTTCATAGGTAGGTACTAGGCTATTGGCCCTAGGGCCCATACAAGCCTAGCCAAAAAATGTACCCTGGCTTTCGCCACCCAAGAAAATTATTTTCCTGTGCCCCTGTCGTGCAGAGCCACAGAAGTGATCCCCGGGGTGAATTTCCCATTTCCCATCAAATCATCAAGATTTTTCTTGAAGAGTGCTAATGAGGAGTTCTGTTTGACATAGATAGGTAGTCTGTTCTAGAGTATGGGAAGTCTCTGGGACAGGAATCTATCCCTCCAGCACGTTCTGTTTATTGTGGTGACAAGGTAATGTCCCTAGAGCATGTAGCTCAGAGGGATTGGGATTTCTTTAAGTGGAGCATGTCCAACAGCTCTGGGTTTGACATAGCTTTGTATGTTAGGCAGAGATCGTACCTGACTAGGCGATATGCGATGGAGTAAAGCTGTAGTTTTTTGAGACAGTCTGCATAGGGCATCTGTTTGAGGCCAGTAATCCTCTTTGTGAGGTATTTCTGTGGTCTTTACAGTTGTAGATGTCTTGTGAGGTACATACCAAAAGGGGCATTGTACTCTATAATGGGTCTAATGAGTGATGAGTAGAGGGGAACAATGACCTCTTTTTTTTTGGATGAGAATCCTTTTGTGATGAGATGAGCCATGTAGAAGGATTTCCTGACCACTGTGGTGATGTGATTATCAAAGGAGAGACTACTGTCCACCTGTGTCTCAAGGTCTCTTATCACATTTTTGGCATTAAGTAGACTACCAGCTATGTGGTAGTTCATGGGTACAGAGTTTTTACCAAAGGGGATGACAATACACTTTTTGGCATTGAGCTTCAGGCCATGGCTTTGACACCAGGTATCTGTCTCAGTGAGGCCCTTTTGTAGTTTGTCCACATCATTAGGAGTTTCGATTATGGCTCCTAGTTTGCAGTCATCTGCAAACTTTGTTAGCCAAAGACCTTCTGTGTTGGCCTGCACTTCAAAGAAGTAGATACCAAACAGGAGAGGACCCAGGACTGAACCCTGTGGTACTCCACTTGTTATTGGTCTGATGTCGGATTTGGAATCTGCTACTTTCACAGTGTGGGTTCTGTCCATGAGCCAGTTGGCAACCCATCTTGTGACATAGGGATTTATACCTAGTTTAGTGAGCTTATCTATAATTCCAGAGTGGGGGATGGTGTTGAAAGCCTTGGCGAGATCTAGATAAGCTGTGTGGACCATTTTATCCTCATCTATGGCTTTGGTGACTGCTTCAAAGAAGTCAATCAGGTTTAGGAGACATGATCTGCCTTTTACAAATCCAAACTGAGTAGGGTCCAGAGTTTGTAGATTACCAATGTCTTTGTTTATGAGTTTCATGATGATACGTTCCATGGCCTTGCAGACCAGGCTTGTCAGGCTAATGGGGCGGTAGTTCCCGGGGTCCATTGTGGCTCCCCCTTTGTGGAGTGGGATAACTGTTGCGGTGTGCCATTCAGTGGGTACAAAGCCTGAGGTGAGGCTAAGACTGAACATGGTACTTAGGTAGGGTGCCAGTTCATTCTGTAGTTTGTGTAGAATGCAGTCTGGGATATTGTCAGGTCCCATGGATACTGTGTTCTTGGCTTTGGAGAGTGTGTTTTTTTATCTGTGCAGCCGTGATTATAGGAACTTTGCATTCTTCCGGTATAGAGATGGGCCCTCTAGGGGGTGAGAGGGTGGTAAAGTTAGCACTGAACCTATCTGCTAGGATGTTGGCAATATCAGTTGGTTCTGTATATTTAGTGCCATTATGCTGTAAATCATTGCAGATCTGAGTGTTCCCCTTTAGATTCTTGGCATAACTATAGAATGCTTTGTGGTTGTCTTTAGAGTCAGTGGCAATTTTGTTTTCGTAACTAGTTTTGGAGGATTTTATGAGGGATCTCAGCTTCTTACTGAGGTTGACCAGGGAGTTCCTCCAGTCATAGGATTTTACTCTTTTTCGCAACAGTTTCTTTCTTCTGTTGTAGAGTTTGTTTATGGCAGAAGACCACCAGATTGGCTTCCTTTTTTTGGAGGATAACATCTTGGTTCTATTAGGGATAGCATGATCCATGCACTCGTGTAAGTGCTTATAAAGTGCATTTGTGTAGGATTCGGCAGTCATACCTCTATTGTCCATCTGCATGGGTGTCATGACGTTTGCCACTTCTGTCTTAAGAAGTGTGAAGTTGGCTTTGCAGAGGTTTTTTACGATGGTTTCCCTAATTGGGGCTGGGGGTGGGATGTGGATGTCTAGGCTGATTAGCTTGTGGTCGGATCTGATCAACGAGGAATTGACCACTGGTGTGGAACACCGGTTTCCCATGTTGGTAATGACCAGGTCTAGGATATTGCTGCCCCTGGTGGGGGTGTGAATAAGTTGATCCAAGGCGTTGGAATTTATGAATTCTAGAAAACATTGAGCAAAAGAGTTGGTACATGAGTAGTATTCCCAGTTAATGGTGGGGTAGTTGAAATCACCCATTATTAGGGTGTTGGGTTGTACCCTAATACTTTCCAGTGTATCAAGAAATGAGGAGTGTGAATCCTGGGGCATGGTGGGGGGTCTGTAGCAAGCTACAATTTGGATTGCGGTATTGCCCAGAGTTAGTTGCACTTGGATAATCTCGGATACATTATGCTGTGCAACTAGCCTGGAGGTGTGGATATCTTAATGAATATGGACACGCCTCCGCCTTTAGTGCTTCTTTCTGGGTTAGGTGGCCGAAAGGTGTGGTATGAATTGAAGCCTGGTAATGCAGGGCTGCTCTCTGGAGCTTTGAACCAGGTCTCTGTCACTGCACAGATGTCAATGTTCTCCATTTTAAGGAGTGCCTAGAGTGAGTGCACTTTGAGGTTTAGACTTCTAGCATTGAGTAGCATTACCCTCAGATTTTGCTTGCTTGTACCTGTTATGGTAGTGAATTTGTCATTTGAACCTTGCCTAAAAAAGGCACTATAGGGGTGGCAAGAGTCTTAGCCAGTATCCGGAATCCTAAGGGCAACAGGTGCAGGCCATCTCTGGGAAAGCATCGTGGACTGTTGATCATGTCATCCCAGGCAGACAAATACTGGATCCCCTTAGAATGACACCAGAAGCTTAGCCAATTGTTGAAGTCAATCATTTTGTCATTGTACTGTGGTATCATTCTGGGTGATGGCAGGATGCTACTCAGGGTTAGGGTCATACCTGCCTGGGATACAAGATCAGAGAGCTCCTCCATGTCTCTTTTCATGTAGTCCAGGGAGGTACGTCTCAGGTCATTCACACCAACATGGACAATGACAGTGTGATATTTGTACTTATTGTGGAGTGACCTGAGTGCATGCATTATGTGGTGGATCCTGGCACCTGACAGGCAGCTGACAGTAACTTTCTCCTAGTTTAGTCTAGTGAATGGAACATCAGTGTGCCTGACTAGTCACCTATGACTAGAGTGTTTGGTACGTTGTTATGCCTTATGGGCTGTGGTTGAGTGGCACACTGAGTTTGTGGGCTATGTGTCATTTGGGTTGTGTTAGTGGGGGGTGGAGTTTGCTTGCGTTTATGCTTTGGATGTCCCCGATGCCTGGGCAGGTTTTTATTGAGAGCCTCCGTGAATGTAGGTGTGTGTTTTGTGTTTCTATGTGTGTGTTTTGGTGGTGTAGGTTTTGAGGGACTATGTGATGAGTGTGGTGTGGTGCAAGTGTTTACCTTCTCCTTTTGACTGTCTAGTCCAGTCTTGGGTGAAGAGAGCTTTGCTTCCAGTTTGGCTATATAAGTGCATCTCTCACAGGTTGTAGTGTTGGGTGGTAGGAGGAGAGGGTTGTCTGTGTACATGAGGCAATTGCTGCATTGCTCCAAGATGCCTAGATTCATCAGGTAGACAGGAGAAATCACTGGGAGATGACCCTTAGACATGCCTGGATAAGTGCTTATTTATTAAGTACTAAAAACTGCTTTCCACTAGACAAGTGAGGAAAGTTGAGTGCTGTAGTAATTTGCAGCTTATGTAGTGCTTACAATTAGTTCTGAACAAGTGCTGAGTTCAAAGAAACAGATTTGAGTGGTGAAACTAGAAAACTGGCTAGTTATAAGAAAAAAAAATAAGCTAGAAGGCTTCCCTCCAACACAGAACGGCTTGGGGGCTCAGAAGCCTACAAACAGTCTATACCACTTAACAGGAAAGGCAGGAAACGAGCTTAAAATATTTTTTTTCTTCTGTTTCCCAGATGCTCTCTGTACACAGTAGGAGTGCCTGATATCAGAATATGATCTCACTGCACTCAGTTGAGTGAGCAAATGAGATGGGCCCAGAAGGAGTATCCAAACACAAATTTACAAGAGGGGCGGGCAGTTTCAAGGCCACTAAGATTAACACCAAAACAAAAACAGGGAGAGTGGGTGGGACTAACTGAAGAGCAGAGTCAAAACTTCCAGTTCAGTTAATATTCCTGCAACACAGTTAAATCAATTTAAATACTCCCTTCTCCTGCTGTATTTATAGGGTGCTGACATCATCCGTCTTTCCAAAGAGGAATGTACATCTTTTAGTGTATTATCCCAGTCTTCAAAAAGGCCATTCCTTTCACAGAGAATTGCATACACACACAGCATTTGCAGGATTCAAACCCCTACCTAACTATGTTATGATACTTGAAAGAGACACACTAGCACAGCGTGCTATTCACATTACTGGATGATTTCCCTTCTCCTGCTGTATTTATAGGGTGCTGACATCATCAGTCTTTCCAAACAGGAATGTACAACTTTTAGTGTGTTATCCCAGTCTTCAAAAAGGCCATTCCTTTCACAAATAATTGCATACATACACAACCCCTGCCCCCAGGAAGTAATGGACATGTTCCACCTCATAACATCCAAGACCCTTAGAGCTACACACTCCAGGGACTTAAACCTCTGCAATCCCAATTAAAGTTAGACATAGCCCCTCGCCAAACCTCTTCCAGTGAAATACAGCCGCATGGATAGAAAATTGCTAATTCACCCCTGGGATCTCCACTGTGTCCCTGCTTGACAGAGGCACAGCAAACTGGCCTTAAAGGGTGCCTTCTGTGACCTACTTTACAGAGGCACAGTAGGCTACTCTACTGGGGACGTGAACGCCAAATACACTCTGCCTAGGCTTATGAATTCCCTAGGGCAGACAGCCTAGTATTGACCTCTGCACCTATGTTTATGTTCGGGATGCACAACATTTGTTGCTGCTACTGTTTGCAGGTCTTTTTTGCCGTAGCTTTTCCAGTTTCTATGAACAACTTGTGTATCTGCGTAACATATTTGATCATGACAGGGTTCCAGTATATTAATATATGTGTCTGTTGTCATTTAACTGTGTGCACAGGGCGGATTGCTGGATCGTGGGAGGTTCCTGGCTTAACACATACAACTGCCAGATATATGTGACTGACTGCTACACTCAGACATGGCCTAAGTGTGTGAGCATGCCCAGTTCAGGCTTTCCATGCTTTGTTGCCTGACATATGTCTCATTTATCCAAGTGTGTGAGCATGCCCAGTGTGACCTTTCCATATGTTGTGATCTGGAGTCCACTACATTTCTGGTTGTGTGTGAACATGACCAATATTGACATTTATACTGTGTGTGTTGGATGTCATGTTGTGTTCTTACTGCCAGACTCCTTTGTGTCATAACTCAACAGGGATTATGCTGTTCCTGCAGGGTTTCCATGTGATAGTTGGCAACATTCTCTCATACTGGCTGAACACTTCAATACTGTCATGGTGTAGTGGTTCAGTACTTTCACTATGTTGCACAGTATCATGGGTTTGAGTCCCATCACTGCTTTAAATGTTCATACTGAGCAGACCAGACTGGTTAAGGGCCAGTTGGGCAACTATGAGCATGTTGCATTTTGTTCATTTATGGCCTACTTAAACCAGGCTTGTCCGACATTGCTGTGTATTCACCAACTTGGGTGGACATTGCCAAACATTACTCCACATTGACCACAGTTGTACTAGTTGGTGTGTGTGATTCTGTTCATAGGTTCATACTAGGCTATCTGCCCTAGGGCATTTATAATCCTAGCCAGAGTGTGTTTGGCTTTCAACACACATTTTAAGTGGAGTTTGCCATGACATTTTTTAAGGTTAATATACTGTGCCTCTGTCTAACAGTGACATAGAAGTGATGCCCAGGGTAAACCTACAATCTCCCATCCACTCATCAAG
The DNA here is from genome assembly GCF_019279795.1 of Protopterus annectens. NCBI lineage: Eukaryota > Metazoa > Chordata > Ceratodontiformes > Protopteridae > Protopterus > Protopterus annectens. The sequence goes on along the minus strand of NC_056741.1, from coordinate 487,917,994 downwards.
ATTCCTCTTGAAGAGAGTCAATGAGGGACTCTGGCTAACCTGGAGTGGGGGTTTACTCAAGAGTGGGGGGAGCCTCTGGGTTATGAATCTGTCACTCCAGCATGTCTTATTTATTTCAGTCCTGAGGTTCAGGTCTCTTGAGTACGTAGCTTGATGGGATTCTGATTTTCCGAGGTGCAGCATGTCCATTGATTCCAGGTTGGACATGGCTTTATTCATCAGACACAGATTGCTTCTGGGCAGGCGGTATGCCACTGAGTGGCACTGCAGTTTCTTTAACCGGGCAGCGAATGGCATGTGTTTGAGCCCTTTGATCCTCCTGGTGAGGTACTTTTCTGGTCTTTCCAGCTGCTGCAGGTGTCTGATAAGGTACATCCCACAAGGGGCACTGTACTCAATTATGGGCATGATGAGGGATGAGTTAAGAGGCACGATTACCTCCCCTGATGTAGACATGAATACCTTCATGATTAGGTGGGCTATATGAAATGTTTTTCTAAACACTTTGGCCACGTGGTTATCGAATGAGAGATTGCTATCAGCTTGGGTCCCCAGGTCCCTTATCATTTCTTCCATACTTAATGGGTTACCACCTATGTGGTAATTTGTGGGCACTTAGTTTTTGACAAAGGGGAGGACTATACACTGTTTTGCGTTTAGCTTGAGGACATGGCTCTGGCACCAGTTGTCTGTTTCTATGAGGCCCTTTTGTAGGGTGCTTGTGTCAGCTGGAGGGTCGATTATGGCGCCCAGTTTGCAGTCATCTGCAAACTTGTTCACCAACAGTCCTTCTGTGTTGGCCTGTACCTCTGAGAAATATATACCAAACAAGGGATGTCCCAGGACTGAGCCTTGTGGGATGCCACTTGTAGCTGGTTTGGGGTCTGACATGGCTTCAGCATTTCTGACCATGTGGGTTCTGTCCTTGAGCCAGTTTGCAACCCATCTAGTGACATAGGGGTTTATATTGAAGCTGGTGATCTTATCTATGATGACCAAGTGGGGTACTGTATGGAAGGCTTTTGCGAGGTCCAGGTAGGCTGTGTGGACCACCTTCCCCTCGTCAATGGCCTTGGTGACTGTTTTAAATGACTCAACCAGGTTTAAGAGGCAGGATCTGCCCTTAACAAAGCCAAACTGGGTAGGATCCAGTGTCTGTAGGTCCCCAATATGTTTATTTCTGAGGTCCATGATGATCCTTTCCATAGCTTTGCAGACCAAGCTAGTCAGGCTTCTGGGGCGATAGTTTGCAGTATCCATTGAGGCACCACCTTTGTGGAGAGGGACCACTGTTGCTGTACACTGCTCTTTAGGTACATATCCTGTGGTAAGGCTGAGATTGAACAGTGGTTTTATGTTTGTATTCAATTCTTCTTGGGGTTCATGTTGGACACAGCCCAGGACACCATCTGGTCCCATTGATGCTGTGCATTTTGCTTTGGAAAGGCTGGCTGTTACCTGAGCATCTGCGATGTCAGGGGGCCAGCAGTCTGCTGGGATAGATATTTGCCCTTTTGGTGGGGAGGGGGGGAGAAGTTTGCACTGAACCTGTCAGCTCAGATGTTGGCAATGTCTGTGGGTTTGGTGTATTGTTTGTCATTTTGGACTACTTCTGAGCATATCTGGGGATTCCCGCACAGGTTCCTACCATAAGTAAAGAATGCCTTGTGATTATCCTTTTTGTCCTGTACAGTTTTTATCTCAAAGATGGCCTTAGATGATCTTATGTGTGGCCGTAGTTTTTCAATGATACTGATCAGAGATGCCTTCCCTTTTTGAGATTTTTATCTATCATATAGTAGCTTCCTCCTTGTATTGTATGGTTTGTTTAGGGTTGGGGTCCACCGGACAGGATGCCTGACTTTGGAGGATTGGGTCTTGGTTTTATTTGGGATTGCATGATCCATGCATTCCTGAAGGTGTTCATAGAATGTGTTTATAAAGGGTTATGAGGTCTGGGCCATATTTTCCACAGGCACAGGGGCTGTGAAGGATTCCACCTCAGTTTTGAGGAGTGTGACATTTGCTTTAGTGAATAATTTTCACTGTGTTTTTCTGGCCATGGGCTGGGATCGGGATGTGAATATCCAGTGAGATTACTCTCTGGTCTGATCTTACCAGTGAGGGATACACTTCTGGTCTTGGGCATAGAGTCCCCATGTTGGTGATGATCAGGTCCAGTATGTTTTCCCCTGTTGTGGGAGTGGTAGCAAGTTGTTCCATAGCATTTTGGTTTATAAATTCTGGGAACCTTTGGGCTAGGGTGTTGGGGCTAGTGTAATGCTCCCAGTCTATGTTTGGGTAGTTGAAGTCACCCAATATAATGGTGTTTGGGGAGACCTTCATATTTTCATGTGTTTTCCAGTCAGCCAAGTGTGGTTCCTGGGTTTAGGAGGGTGGTCTGTAGCAAGCTATGAACTGGAAGGCGGTTTTAGCCACTGTTAGTTGCACATGGATAGTCTCCAATGCTTCATGCTGTGCCACCATCCTGGGGGTGTGGGTATCTGAAAAATATTGATACTCACCCTCCTTTTGTAGTTTGTTCCATGTTTTGCAGCTGTAAAGAATGGTATGAGGTGTAACCTGTTAATGCTAGGGTGCTCTTGGGAGCCTTGAACCAGGTTTCTGTTACTGCACAGATATCAACATTCTCCATGCTGAGGAGAGTTTGGAGTGCATGCATCTTGCAGTTTAGACTTCTGGCATTGAGTAGCATTACTTATAGTTTCCTATCCCTTGTGATACCTATGGAGGTGGGTTTGTGATTTGAGCTTTACCTAAAAAAGGCACTATGGGGGTGACAAGAGCCTTTGGGAATATCCAAAAGGCCACAGGTGATAGGTGAAATCCATCCCTAGCGAAGCATCACGTCTTGTCGAGCATGTCATCCCAGGCTGACAGGCATTGTATCCCCTTTCACTGACACCAATACTTAAGCCAATTGTTGTAATTGATCATCTTGTCTTTATATTGTGGCCTCATGTTTGGTAAGGGTAGGATGATACTCAAGGTCATCAAGTTTGCATATACTACATGGTGGTAAATGCTGTTTAGCACTACCTTACATTGCTTAACACATGGCAATCATGCCTCAGGTGGTGCTGCAGGGCTGCCTATGTCAGATGCACATACTGCACTCCCTATACATGTTTGGAAACAGGTAGTGTCAAGTTAGGCATCCCTTTTACTATATGTGCGAGTCAGAGAGAGGTATCATTTCCAGGGTTCCTACTGAGCCAGTGTATGTGCTATGTGTTGCCTCTTTGCCAAGGCCAAGGCATACTGGGCATGCCTCCTTCTGCCTACTGGGGCAGGCTCAGGTTGTTCCTCCTCCAAGTCACGCTCTGCCTGTGATGGCCTTTGCACTGGTGGGGGGCTGTTTGGCCCAGGCCTATGCTGGTCCTGCTGCAGCTGTTTTCACAGAATCATATTATGTAGCATAGCCATGACAATGTGGGTACATGTAGTTGGTGAGTATTGCAAGGCTCCACCAGATGTGTCCAGGCACCGGAACCATGACTTGACCAACCCAAACACATGCTCGATTACATTTCGTGTTTGTGCGTGTGCCTCATTATGGAGTTCCTGTTCAGGTGTGTGTGCATTTATGATGGGTGTCATCAGCCATGGCTCCAGTGCATAGCCAGCATCCCCCACTAAGTGACCATGTGGGATGTCCCCATTGGCAAATGTCTGGTACAGCTGCGTCAGATGCCAGATATGGGAATCATGGTAGCTTCCAGGGCAGCCAGCACACACATTCATTATTATGCCCTGGGCATCACACACGACCTGGCAGTTGATGGAGGGGAAGCCCTTGCGGTTAATGTAGGCCCTACCCTGCTCACTCGCTGGTACTTTGATGCGTATATGCGTGCAGTCTATTGCACCCACTACCTCAGGGTATTCTGCTATTTGCTGGAAGAGACGCATATTGCTGGCCAATACCTCACAGGAATTGGGGAAATATACATGATCACCGACATGTGCTGACACGGCATCCAGGAACTGGTGTAGTGCCCTGGATGCTGATGCCTGTGATATCCCCATCATATCACCAGTTGGTCTCTGAAAGGTACCTGTTGCTAGTATTCTTAGGCCAACACATACCTTGGTTTCCACTGGGATGGGTTCCCCTCTGTTGGTTCTGTGTGTGAGGCGTGGCCTGCACAGCTCAACAATTTGCTGCAGGAGGTCTCTGTCCACTCTATAGCGCTCCACTATCTCCAGCTCATGTAACCCCTGGTAGGTGACCCTGGGCCTGTACACTCTTCTCCATCTCCTCACTGTGGGTTGTCCGGCAGCATTTGCATTGTCACCACCCTCAGCATGTTGCATATGTCACCTTATAACAGCAATGGCAGCCCCTAGCATTTTTTGTCTGAGTGTAGCTTTTTCAGTTTTCACTTCTAGTAGCTTACTCCAGTGTTGCAGTGTCTCTTGAGAGAAACAAACTGCACTGTTGTTTGCAGAGTTTTAAGTGCTGGGCTGGGCTAGTGTTCCGCCTGTGTAATTGCCTGATTCTGATTGTTTGCACCTGCTAGCTCTACTAGTATTCCCTGGTAGCTTCCTACTATTTGTTGTGCTTCCTTTTTCCTTTCTGTTTCCTCAGGGGGAGCAACGTGCATACAAGCAGAAACACACTCACAGCAGCTCACACACGCGCGCACATGCTTAGACGGACTAAAACTTGCTTATTTGGGTTAAAACGCGCGTACACCAGCACAAACACGCTTACAGGTCTTCCAACATCCTTATGCATGCATACTCCAACTTAAACGCGCGCACTCACGCTTCCACGCGCACACTTTGTCTTACTTGGGTTTACAGGTGCGCACACGAGCACATACCCACTCAGCAAGAAACTTTGGTGTTATCCACAGTATACACCTTCCATTTCTTGGCTTTCCCTGGCCTACGTGTTGACACACCTCTTTCCATGATTTCTAACTGACAGCTTAACACATGCCACTGTGCTCCAATGAGCTTCACTACATTCATACATACTCCCCTTGTGATGTCACCTATCTCCTACTCTGTTCCTCCCCATATCCTACTCCTACACTCCACTGACTGTGTTCATTTGCTATGTAGAAGTGCGATTCATTATCCTAACACTCATTTACATAGGATTGCCTATTAATGCTTGGGTACATGTCTTAGACTGGGCTTCTCCACTTAGCAACCCCTACTCGGTGGCCATGTTGTCTTCAGCCTGCTATTCCCTTACATTGTCATTTAACAATTTTCATAAATTCCACGTTTGTGGTTTTATTGTCTTATTTTATGATTTTTTATAGCGCAGCCCATTTGCGTGGCGCTGCGCTACACTTAAACATTGGAAATCACTGAAAAAATAATTATTTTTATTTTAATTTTGCATCTGGGAAACTTTCCAATGGCCATATATTTGGCCATTGGCATGCTTCCTCAACCATATGCAACCTTTATATGGAGCTGACAAGGCTCCATTGTGCTATTTGCAGAACGGTACTCAGTTGTCAACTGAGTAAATTTCTGCAGCTAACACGTCTCCTACTCCGACAGGTTTGTGCTTCCTGGATCGCAAATTTACCTCATTTGCATGCCTTTCAGCTGCAAGTGAGGTAATTTGCATATCCCAGCCCTGTCCATGTAGGAGACGTTTTAGGAGCTCTCTTACACGCCCCTACAGGCTGTTCCTGGATCGCTCGTCGGACATGATGGCTGCATGGAGTCTTACTCTACTCGTAGACTCCGTGCAAGCCATCGTGAATCCGCCCCATGGTATGTAAGGTTTCCCCAAAGGAGTAATCCTCAAGCGGAGAGGCTGATGGAATTGATTCCTCAGCATCAGAATCCTCATAAGGGGGTAAAGAATATCCTAGGTCTGAGGATGAATCTGAGGAAATGGACACCTGGTCGGATGAGTCATAGTCTGCATCCTGTCTAGGCCTTTTATCAGTTGGGGGATGGGACCCCCTGATCAGAGTGATTAGGTCTTCGGCCATTTTGAGCATTTGTTTCTTAGGCATGGAGGCCTGTCCTGGAGAATGCTGTATTTGTTTCTTAGTTTTTAAAGGATGCTTAGACTTAGTAGAGGGTTTAATGCTTAGCTGAGTAGGTCTGAAGACACCCTCTGAAGCTGTGGGTTGCTCAGCTACTCCGGATCCCTCAGTAGGGTCGGTTTCGGTAGGCTGAAAAACTTGTGTGTCCGAAGGCCCAGCCATCTCCCTGTGAGAGTCGGAGGCGGCCTGTGATTCTGCAGAGGCAGTCGTCAGGGGCTGCGAAGGTGCCTCGCTGAAAACCGGAGAACCGGTGACTGGCCTAGAAGAGGCTTCATCGTCAGTTTTGGGTCTCGGATGCCTGTCCTTGTCTTTGCGCTTTTTATGAATACCGGTCATCGGAAGTTCCGATGGCATGGTGTAATTAAATTTTCTGACAAAGTAATGTCGGACAAAATGAAACCGACGTTTAATAGTTCACTTGTTAAACCTAGCACAAAACCGACAACCAGTGACCTCGTGGTCTGGGCCTAGGCATGGGATACAATAAGAGTAGAAATCCTTATGAGGTATTTGCTTCCCACAAGAAATACAGTTATTAACTTTTACTGACATAGGTCTGAGGCAAGAAAAAGTTTCCCCAGCGGGGTACTTAGCTTTGTAGAAGACTTCGGTTCTGGATTCGGAATGAAAATCTCAGGAGTCGGCCGACCGGCACTTGCGAATTGCTTTTGCTTTGGGCACCACATGGCAAGAAAGACTGAAGAAAATGGCGTCGGCTGCATCTTATACTGTTGCACTGACGTCAGGGAGGAGGCAACAGCAACCGACACCGGACCAAGACTTTGGAACTCAGGCTGACTGGGTAACCGCCTGATGGCAGTATAACCCAAGTGTAATGACTGCAGCAGTGTAACACGATGAACATCTAGGTTGATCCAGAATGCAGTAATAAACAGGTTCTGTTAAGAACTTATACACAAATGCATTTAGTTTACTGCAGACTGAGGCAGCTGGGATCATGGAGTGAAAAGTGATTTTTAAAATGGAGCTATAAAAGCTAAACTAGCTATATACCAACAAAGTTGATGTGAGGAGCAATCAGGTAAATCAGTGGAAAGTAGTTGCTCCCCTCTCATATGGTTTTCCACCAAAAACAGTCTATGTTGTAGAACAGGTAGAGATAGAAAGTGAAGTTCTTTTTACTGTGACTGAGTGAGGTGAGTCACAACATTTAATTTTATTTTTATAGAAGCAGCATTTACCTGAGGTCTGCTAAGTTTACCAAAATGCTGCTGTTCTGCAATATGTTCCCTGAGATGGAGGCCAGTCACTTTTTCAGTGTTGCTTTTTTTTGGGGGGGTGGATTATTGTCAGCAGAAGTTTGTGGCTGAGAGATTTGCTTTCATCAGGGAAGTTTTGCTCTGCTAAAGTATTAAATTAGATTCAACCAAAGCAGTATAAAGGTCTGTGTGAGGGTGATGGAAGGGGAAGGCCTTCCAGCTTTTTGGCAATACAGTACAGACCAGACTAATGCAAATGTGATGGAAAAAGTGCCTACAACTCTAAAGATACCTTACAAGTTTCATTTGATTTTTGGATAATAACCTATACTAGTTTTAACTGAAGATATTTTCTTTCTGTTGCTTTTAGAAACTTGACTGAAATTCAGATATGGAAGTTCTTTTAGTAGTGAGTTTTTTCCTAACACTTTTCCACAGGAATCTGCAAGGCAGATATGTGCTCAGTAGACTTACTGTAGACTGAAGCAGTTGGGGGGAGTTGTAGTCACTTGGTTCAGGGAGTAGAAAACATTAATTTGAAGGTTTCATTTTAAACAAATGAAAATGTGCTATAATAAAAGAATTTCTGGATACAACTTTGTGAAAAAAGGCCTTCTTCCCATATCTAATAAAACCAGTTGCAGCCCCGGACATATCAACACCTGCTACAGCCAAAAAAAGGATCATTCCATGAATAGCAAACTAGAGTGCCAAGGTCATAACAAGTCTTATGAGAGATGTAATGCAAAAATGTTCAATTTATATTGGGTCAAAGGCAGCATCAAACGAAAGACACAATAAAGAGCCTTAGCTCATACTGTATTGTCACTTTTTGCTCAACTTTGCATGAGTATTTTAGAAGTGAACTTAAGCTCAGCGAGCAGAAAAGCCAGCCAAGGGTAACACCATGTACTAGTATATCTTCAGCAAACACTGAAAAGTAGTGCAGTGAAACAGAAAAAATATCTCTAGCAATTGTTAGGGCTTGTTAACATTTCAGAATATTTATTCTCAGAAGTTAATTCAGCTTAGCAATTGACTACAAAACCAAACCGCCTCCTAGGACAGAGAAACGGTCATTAAGGTTACTGCAATGCTTACTGTTTTAACCACAAGAGAAACAGAGACTGGACTGAGACTGAAAAAAATATCTGTTCTACAAAAGTGAAAAAAAAACTGTTATATCAATAAAATGTAACAAGTTGTGGCAGTAAAGCAGTATGAATGTTTCAGACAAGATAATACTGACAATATAGTAAAAGATGATAAAAGGGACAAAATCATAGTAAAGATCTGCAGAAAAGATGTATAGAAATTGCATATAAGGCTGTTAATGCATAGTCAAAGTAAAGTCTATGATATTTGACGAAATATAGTTGCTTCATATGGATGACATGATGGAAACTGCACTCAAAGACTGTTCGCTGTGTCGGCCCAGTATTTAGTATGACAAGGTGGTCTTCACTCAGATGTCTAAATTATCCAAAGAGTTCTGGAAGAGCCTTAATGTTGACATTAATGACCCAGTAAACAACGATTATGCTCATCATTGTAGATGATGACAGTAGACTCTTAATAAAAGAAACCATATGTACCTTGTAAGTCTGTATCATCATTCCAGTTTAGGACAGACTTCTAAGTCTTTGACCAGTCAACACTCATAACAGTGAGCACTTTAAATAGTGCCACTAGTCAGGGTGAACAACACCACGAGACAACTCCATTTGTGGCCCCAACAAAATAAACTTGTATGTACCCAAAACCATTAGGAGAGCTGAAGTCAAAGGGATACCATGGAAAGAACAGAAGAATTTAATGATAAGTAGTTGTAGGAGTTCAGCTCATCTAATGAGAGGTGCCACCTTTGACATCATACTGTTCAACTACAGATTCCAGAAACATGGTATCCAGCTTAAGGGAAACTAAAGGAGTGGTGTGAGAAGAAGGACTTACTTAAAGAATTCAGACGTGATACAATATACCGAGAGTCAAAGACATAACTGTCAAGCATTCATTCAATCAAGGTCAAACAGTTTTGATGAAGAATTACTAAAATATCACCAGGCTATGTGTTTCACACATTGTATAGAAAACAAGTAAAAGGTTCTGTGAGTCCAAAAACTAATAGAATAAACAATATCCTGCCCACAGAACAGAGGGTTCAGACATACAACAAATTCTCTGAAGTTCAAAAGGTCATTCTCTGTTTTTCACTGGTCATTTTCTTGGTTGTTATACAAATTTGAGATATTTGGTTGTGACTATAAATTCTCTGAAGAGTTTATGCTATTTTTCTTCTTTACCTGCTATTCATTTTAACAAAATAACACACACATAGGCAGTGGACGTCATATTAATGTTAATACTAGGGTTGACCATGGTTTCTTCCATTTCTTCTAATCTCCAAGCCACTTGAAGCATATCTCTTCTACCTCAAATTGTGAAACTCTTTGCTTGAGTGTAATCAATGCATAAATTATTGTACTCAAAAGGGAATGTACTTTCACAGAAAAACACACCACTCACAGATCCAAAGAAATATTTTTGCATGACGGTAAACTCCCTCCATACAGGAGACTTCATCGGAACCCTTTCTTACATTCTTATTCTTATTCTGAGGATGCTGCAATTCACAGAAAGAATAATAAGCATAAAAAATAATAAAAAGTTTACTGTTTCTTCAAAATACAGCAATATTGGACTTGATTGTAAACCAAACTAATCTCTTCATGGAAGGGGGGGGGGTATGAGGATTACCCGTACTTGCATATCAGTATTAATTGCAACAACCAGCCTCAGAGTGTAATCTGGTCTCAGCCAGGAAAAAGAAAGAGAAAAACAAAGTAAATGTCCTGGTAGGTGATCAGGATGAGTAAAAGCCCCATATTAAACAATGAGTTTGAGGGGCAGACTTACCTTTAAATTACCTTATTGTGGAAGACTTGCCCATTGACTTTGGAGCATCTACTCTTCACGGTTTTCACCATAGATGCAAGAAAACAAAATATGTGAGGAGTGAAAAGATGCAGAGAGCAGCAGTTTGGTGTTTCTTCTCCTTGGGGAACCTCACCAGTAACACTGATGGGCTTACCATGCTGAGCACAACAGCTGATTGTAATCTAGACAATAATTTTACCCTGGGAGATGGTTTGATTAAAACCATTACTTCCTAATTAACTGGCCAGTCAGACTGGTGGGGGGTCCTGTTTCCTGGGAACACCTATCACCCATCTGTATCAAAATTGGCATCCAGAGTTTAGTTGTACTAAGAGCTAAATGAAAGGAATATTGTTTGATGATTGTTGGTGTTTTTATTCCATTTATTAAATGTTCCTCTTCTGAAAACCAAGTATGCCTCTACTTTCAGTCTGTCGCTCAATTGCAGATCATGACTGCAGAGTGTTACATCCCAGAAAAAGAAAATCCAGGTTTGATTCATGTATGTATTTCATACCATTAATGTCACCAACAAGTACTGAGCGACTCATTGCAAGGTAGAACAGACTTGCTTATGTTAAAGCAAACTTCAAAGGCACTAAAGAGGTAATAGTTTGAATTAGCTACTATCAAACTCTAAAAAAAACTCATGTTAGAATTGTCACTGACCTTTTGATCTGTGTGAATATAATTATTCATTTGCACATATTCAGTACTCTCAAAATTCTAACAAAAATTCAAATAGAATTTAATTAAAAATCATAGAATAATGGCAATAATTTATTGTATGGTTTAAAGTAATAGTTGGTTACTTCTTTCTGGTCTATGTTTAGACAGTCAGGATTAAACTTCATAATAATTTCCACACTAACCAGATATATTTGCTTAAGTAAAGCGGGTTATTACACATTTAAATTATACAGTTTGTTATGAAGAATTCTTTTGTTGGCTTAATCAAGGCATGCTGAAAACAAAGAGGGATAATCTAATGAGTAGAAGAGGAGATAACAATGCAGTCACACAAATAATTATTGATATTCCAGTTGCTCTAGTTGCTTGCTTAAGGGTTACAAATCAACATGAGCATACTGTATGAAATGAGGGAGAAACAAGACAGGTCACAGTCCTTCAAATAAAGATAATGAAGTTTTGGAAAATACACCCACAAACAAGCAGACATATTGTAAGACTTGAAAGAGCAGCTTCAGGGTCAAAATGGGAATATATTTATTCACAGAAAAAGTGGCTCAAACTCTCTGCAGAATTTGTTTTTTTGATTCCTTGCCTCCTATTCTTTCTACCTCCATTCTAACCCATAGTATGATTTTCTTACAGTTCTGCCTTCTCCACCCCATCAAAGCTTAATCCACAGCACTGATCTCTGCAGTTCAATAACTTCAGTAGTTATATGACTGTATGCCAGTGGTCCATAGCATTTTCTTACTTTCTTGTGTGATGTTAACACAAGTTTTATTATTATCATATTATTAATTCTGCCTACTACACTGTTTTTTATCCACTTATTATATTGCATTTCTGTACTCATTACTGAGGTATTTTTGTAAACTTCAAAGTATGCTGCACTACTGTATTTTACAAACTTAAAGTCCTACTACTCTAGGTCCACAAAAACACAATGTAAGTCCTTCTGACCTTCTTTATACTTTTCCATCAACACCGTCAGAGAAAACATTGCATCTGTAGTGCTCTTTCCAGGCATGAAACCATATTGCTGCTCACTAATCATCACCTCCCTTCTTAACCTAATTTCCACTACTCTGTCCCATAACTTCATGCTGTGGCTGACCAATCTTATCCCTCTCCTTATTCTTAAAAATCGGTACCGATACACTTCTTTTCCACTCCTCAGGTATCCTCTCACTTTCCAAGATTCAGTTAAGCAATCTTGATAAAAAAACACTACCATCTCTCCTAAATACCTCCATGCTTCCACAGGTATGTCATCTGGAATAATAGCCTTTCCATTCTTCATCCTCTTCATAACTGTTCTTACTTTTTCCTTGATAATCCGTGGCACTTCCTGATCCACTATACCCACATCATCCAACCTTCTCTCTCTCTCTCTCTCTCATTCTCTTCATTCATCAGCCCCTCAAAGTACTCTTTCCATCTGCTCAACACACACTCCTCGCTTGTGAGTATGTTTCCCCTCATTATCATTTATCACTCTAACCTGCTGCACATCTTTCCCAACTTGGCCCCTCTGTCTAGCCAGTTGGTACAGGTCCTTTTCTCCCTCCTTAAATTCCAACCTTTCATAAAACTCACCATATGCATTATCCATAGCCTTTGCCACCTCTCTCTTCACCATATGCCTCATCTTCATGTACTCCTGTCTACTTTCTTCATCTCTCTGACAATCCCACTTCTTTTTCACCAAACTCTTTCTCTGTATACTTTCCTGTACTAACTCATTCCATCACCAAGTCTCCTTGTCCTCCTTCCTCTGTCCAGATATCACACCAAGCACCTGTCTAGATTTAAAGGTCTTATGATTTGCATTGTGTGTGACGAGAATGGCTAGGATTAGAAATGAGTATATTAGAGAGTAAGTTCAGGTTGGACAGTTTAGTGACAACGTCAGAGAGGCAAATTACATTGGTTTGGACATGTGTTGAGGAAGGATGCTGGGTATATCTAGAAAAGGATGCTAAGCATGGAGCTGCCAGGTAAGAGGGAAAAAGGAAGGCCTAAGATAAGGTTTATGGATGTGGTGAGAGAGGAGATGCAGGTGGTTGGTGTGACACAGCAAAATGCAGAGGACAGGAATAAATGGAAACAGATGATCCACTGTGGTGATCCCTAACTGGATCAACCAGAAGAAAGTCTTGCTACTGTATTATGGTACTTTTTTCCCTGGACTACCACCAAGAAGAGGTTTTATACCTGTTAAACAGAAGCAAGCAAGCAAGAATATAAATAAATGAATAGTAGTGACGCAATTTATATTTTTTTCAGCTATTCCATTCTGCACTTTTATGCTACTGTTTACAAAATTTAGATTTTCTGTGCAACCTATTTAACATTTATTAGTGGCTACAGCCAACACGTATATACCATTTTCAAAGAAGTCTTTATTTTGTTTCGGCTGATGGTGTAAAATACAAAATGCTTTTTCATGCAGTCTGTTTTACATCTGGAAGTGATTGCATCGTTTATGTTCCATCTCTCATCTGTTCATTTAGAACTGCAAAATACATCTCTCTATCTGTCTAGCTATTTATCTATTTCTGTGTCTATCTTTCTATCTGCATGCACAGGTTGTTTTCAGAACTTAACCTGAACCACTCGAAAAGATAATTTTAAGAGTGACCAAGATGCCAAACTGTAATTTAATCATTCTCCAATGAATCCTTCAGGAAGCAATAATGTGACACATATCAGTAGGTATTTAGGAATTCACAACAGTGAAACATATGCAGAGGAGATAACACTCTTTCTGTTTGCAACAGTTTTCTCCCCACCATCTAGTCCATTTCGAGACAGAATAAATAAGTACATTTCCATAGGTTTACAGGTTCACATATGTGTATTGGACTAACAACCACTGGGGAATTTTAAGCCTAGCACTGCATCTCATCTCAATGATAGGTCTAATGAGTGCCAAATCTCTTACAAGTTTTGGTACCATATGTAGTGTAAGAAGGGGCACGGGAGATGAACCATTTATAAACAGGAACCTGGGAGATGAACAAAGCTGCTTGTGTTCATTAGACATATAAGTGCTAAACCATGGGTGGATTTCTGGTCCCCAATCCAGTTGCCTGGGTTAGAGCTGAATTGGCTTAGGGAGGAACTCTGCTTCACATGGATGGAGAGCCTGGTCAAGAGAAGGTATGGTCTCTGGGATAAATATCTGTCTCTCTAGCAGGTTCTATTTATATCACAGGCAAGGCTTATGTCTTTGGAATGGGTAATTCTGGTGCTGCTTTTTTATGGATATGCAGGAGGTCCATCAGAGGGGAGTTCAACAATGCCTTGTGTTCCAGGTGTAGATCTCCCCTCAACAGCCGGTAGGAGACAGAATACAGAGATAGGGTTTTAAGGCAGTCGACATAGGGCATGCTATTTACTTCCTGTATTCTTTTAGTGAGGAACCTCTGTGGACATTCCAATTGTTGGATATGCCTGGTTAGGTACATACTAAAGGGGTTATTGTAGTCAATGACAGGTCTAATGAGTTCCAATTACAATGAAACAATGACTACCTTGGACCTGGATGTCATACCTTTGTTTATAAGTTGCATAGCATAGAATGATTTCATCACTACCATAGACACACGATGGCCAAACAATAGATCACTGTCTAGGTGTATCCCCAAGACCTTGAGTACTGGGTCGACTCTTAGGGATATGTTGTCAATATAGTAGTTCCCAGGGGAGGTAGATTTGTAAAAGGATAATATGCATTTCTTGGCATGTAGTTTTAGTCCATGGCTCTGACAGCAGTTAACTGATATGAATCTTTGAGTTCAGATCTCCTCTTGCAATGACCATTTATAAATCTGATGATCAGTGTTGAAAAATCCCATACACTTAATCACAAAAGTCAGCAATGGAAAGTTGATCAGTTCCCTACTCTTCACTCATTTGCACAAAAAAATCATTTTTTTCTTTTTATTCCCCTGCAACACTCATGATAAGTTTTATGCCCCTCACACCACCACAATTCTTATATTATTATCCCTGAGTAACAATACCTCAGAGGAAAAGGGCAAGCTTCTTTCCTTGGGTTGTATTACCACCGAATATAAATAAATGTAATCAAACCTTTTTTCAGCCCTCATTAGGGCGGTCATTGAGTATAATGCCTCCTCTGGCATGTATCTGTCCAGACAAATGCAACAACTGGCACACCAACAGAAATTCCTTACTAAAAGGATACAAGGCCTAAACAATATGGACGGATTTAAAGCTCTATCATTATACTTGGCATCCTACAGACTGCTAAGAGGTGGTCTCTGTCTGGCATACAAGGAAAATCCAACCCAGTACCGATAGATTTACTGCACAATAGTAAGTTAAATGGCATCAGAAATACTTGGTATAGGCATTTACACCTCTTCTGCAACATCAGTAGAATAGTTTGGAGGGATAGATTTATTTTGTGGAAGATCCTGCTGCCCTGGAACAGACTTCCCATCCACATTAAACAAAAGTTCATCCCTGTTCTTATTCAAAACCACGTGGATATATGGATGCATCCCTCTCAACCTTTTAGAAAGAGGGACAAAGTCTGAAATAATAGAGGGGACAAAGGGTCAAAAAATAGGGACAGATTTTAAATATTGCACTTATACACTTAGAAAGTTGCTAGAATAACATAATTTGTGTTGGCACACATTTTCAAAACTACATTTGTGTTTGAAACTCAAAAGTATGTCATTATTTAGTGACTTCAACCCTCCGTGATTTGTCAGAAATTCACAAATTTATGAGAGACTAAAAATATGAGGTGAAAATCTGGACAGTTGACAGGTATGTATGGATGTGAGACATAAAATTTAGCCCTACACTGCCCCTCTTCTACTAATGGACAGAGGCAGTTCCTAAATGTTTTATCCCACACATGAGTCCCCTCAAATTCCCTATGGTATGATCCCAGTTATTCACACTAGGTGTAATATATAATTACTGACCATGGGAAGGGTAAGGCCAGTCTAATGCAGAATGGGATAGGTTAATTCAAGCACAAAAAAGGAAATTGGCTAGTCTTAAAATGGCCAAAAGGGTAGCTAGCCTAGTACTTTTCTATGAACATATGAAATGGTAAGCTTCTAACACTTCATCATCTGATTTTGAGTATATAATTACTCAGTGTTGCAATATTCAGTTTCATAAATTGAATCCCTGGTTTACTCTAAATGTTAGCCATGTAAGTTAAACACGTGGAGCTGTGTCTGGCATATAAATATGATACAGAACCAGGGAGGTAGACATCAGCAGTGTTTAATATAAAAAGATGATAAAAGCCCATGATTCAGATTGAGAGAGATGTGTGTTTCACTTTTAAGTGTGGTTGGGGACTGTGATGTCTCAGGATCTTAGCTTTCTTTCCAGGTATATCCATCCTTGAGTGATGATGATTTTCGTATAAGAATGATGAGAAACAAAATATAGTCCTTTTTGTTTTAGATGTGATACAGATTTCAGAACAAACAAATCTAGTAAGGCTATTGAGAACTTTGTAGTCCCACTAAAGCATAAGCATGGATGAAAACTCTTCTTCTTTCAGCTTTTCTCAGTTAGGTGCTGCCACAGCAGATCACCTGTCTGCTCATGACTGGCAGTGGAGTTTTACGGTGTCGAGTCGCCATCCCGGCACCCAACCTTCCACAGAAGGCACACACATGCATGCACTCATGCCTAGTGCTAATTTAGTGTGTCCAATCTACCTACAGCATGTCTTTGGGATGTGGGATGAAACCGGAGCACCTGGAGGAAACCCACACAACCACAGGGAGGACATGTAGACTTCGCACAGAAGGCACCCCAGCCGAGGATCGAACCAGAGAACCTCTTGCTATGAAGTGGCAACACTAACCGCTGCACCACCATGGCTGCCCATTCTTCTTCTTTTGGCTTTTTCCCGGTTAGGGGTCGCCGCAGTGGATCACCTGTCCGCACATGATTGGCAGTGGAGTTTTACAGTATTGAATTGCCAGCCCGGCACCCAACCTTCCACAGAAGGCACCACACATGCACACACTCACACCTAGGGCCAATTTAGAGTGTCCATTCACCTACTGCATGTCTTTGGGATGTGGGAGGAAACCGGAGCACCCGGAGGAAACCCATGCGACCACAGGGAGGACATGCAGACTCCGCACAGAAGGCACCCCAGCCAAAAATCGAACCGGAGAACCTCTAGCTGTGAGGCGGCAATGCTAACCACTGCACCACCGTGGCCACCCCTACTTTTCCAAAATAAATATTGCCTGTGGGTGTGCAGAGCCTAAAAACTGGTGTGCATTTTTCTGGATACTCATATATATTTTCCAGGGTATGGCTTTCATCTGGCAGAAAGTGTCACTGCTACTAAAGGCACAACAGCCTTCCCTTCACCTAACCAAAGACCATTGCAGTGTTTAGTCTTTTAAGTACTACAGCATTTACAGACAAAAAAAGCTCTGAGACACAAACAGCTGATTATATGTCCTTCTGTCTGAGTCATTCTTATGGTACAGCAGAAAGATGATCTTGATGCTGATATACCAAAACCTAAAACCTGAATGATTCAAAAGCATCTCAGGGTTACAGGAACATGCAGACCAAAAGCTCCCTCTGTAAACTTAACATTGGCATAAGCTGTCTATAATTTAGTGTTGTGAGTTATTTGACAGTATAGTTTTCATACAAGCATTCACTGTATGTGTACATGTAATGTTTTAAAGAATATAAAAGCCTCTTGCATTTTGTCAGAAATAGGCAGTGGTGGCTCATGCTATTGGACTGCAGGACTGCAGACCCCCCTACCCAGCAAAATAAAAACAAAAGTAAAGAATTAAAAGAATAAAAAGAAAAAAAAACAAAATAAAAAAAATGTGAGTCCCGGACTTCCACGCATGCGTGATTGGTGCATTCCCAGGACCCACGCATGCACATAAGAATCTGGACTGCTGGCAAACCAGTACAGATTAGGAAGGCAGCAATCTGCACTCAAAGTCCCAGAAGTCTATGCAGTTAGAACTGCATAGACTGGGAGGGGATTGGACTGCAAGTTCTGCAGGCTGGAGCCTGCTCTCGTGGGAAGGATAGGACTTTGGCTTTCTCGCGGGGTTTACTTTAGGACAAAGCAGGAGACTGCAGATAGAGGATTGTATGGATTAATGGGCTGAAACTCTGCAGGTAGGGTATGTGTGTGTGTGTGTCCTCAGGAGGAGTGCATTTTAGCTTTCTCTGTTTCTGTGGAAGATGCTGCATTTAATTGGATGTTTTGTCAGTCATCTTCCTGCTTCAGTTGTTCTGGATATGGCCTCCTCTGTGACACCCTTTCAGTATGCAGCCAATGGATTACTTTGCAGGACTGCAGGTGGAAATGACTGGGTTAGCAATGTAAAGCTACTGTTAGTCCAAAATAGTAAGGATATAAAAGGAACAGAACACATGTAAAGGGCACTTAAATTGTCATGGATATAAAAATTTATCACATGAACCTTGAGGTATCCAGTCTTCCTTGTTCTGTAAGATATATGTATGGTACAGTGCATGGAAATGTTTGGACTTCTGTAGATCTAACAGAACTAATTTATCCAAAAGACAAAAGCTGTTAAGTACAGATGTTTCATTGAGGACATATGCCCTCCTATAAAGAGGTATACAGATCATGAGATTATGTCTTATTTCATCTGCTTATTTGAGAATGTTGGATTAATTGCGACAAAACTGGAAAACATTTGGTTTACATTACACTTGTTCATGCAGTGCAGCAGACTTACATTTTGCATATAAAAGCAGAAGGCCTGACACTGTGATTCATGTTTTACATTTTATCACTTTTTATACTACTATTCTGTGAATCATTTTTAATTGTATCATTGCTTTCGGTGTACTACACTAATATTATTTTTATAGGCTTATCATACATCTTTGCATGTAAAGATAATAGAGTTATATTGACTCCTTTTATTCATGCCTTTCAGACACTTTGAAATACAATATTCTCAACCACTGAGATAAAACACATAATCCCTCTCTGACACCATAACTATGAGAATGCCCAAGTCATGTTTTAATTTTGTGTTTTATATTTATAATTCATAACATTATAGAGGAATAAATTATATAACCATTATATTTATTTAGGCTTTGTCACCAAACATACAACTTGTAGCCAAACAAAAATGAAAGAGACATGTTTTTTTTTTTTTACCTGAAGTTCACCTTCTGTTATACTGAAAAGTTGAAGCAGATCATCTTTGGAGAGCTCTAGTTGCCTTTTTCCTTTGGTCTTGTGTTGATGATGATTTCTGGTGTTGTTTCACAGTGTCTGATACCATTGTATCCCCAGGTTTGTGTCTGTTTGAACTGTGCCCTAGTCGCTAGAAAGAAGTCAGGAAATATACCTGGTGCCTAGACTCAAACCCTGTACCTTGGTAGTAGGTAGCAAGATCTTGAATCCCCATCCCACCACCAGTTGTGAAATATTTTCCTCATATTTTTGTTCTGTTACTCATAACATCTGTGGTTTTCTGGATTTTGAAGTCACTAAATAATGACAGGCATTTGAATTTCAGACTTTATATTCTTCAGATGGTACATGGTAACACAAAACCTTTTATTCTAGCAATAATCTGTTTATAAGATCAATATTTGAAAATTGTCCCAATCTTTGGGGCTGTATTCTCCCATTATTGGCTTTGTCCAGGTATTTTGGGCTAAGAGGTTGAGAGCTATGGTGTAAACTGAATTCACTGAATATGTCTGGGTGCTGTATTCCCTCATTATTGTCTTTGTCTAGGTGTTTTGTGCTAAGAGGTTGAGATCTATGGTGAGAAATGAATTCACTAAATGATAGCCATTTAAGTTTCAGTTTACCTGTCTTTCAAGAAGCAGCTGATTTGGCATAATGCACAGGGTCCTGGGTTCAAGGCTTGGCAGTAAAGTGCACGGTGGTAACTCAACATTTTATTCTAACAACTTTCCAAGATTATACAAGCAGTGTTTAAAATGTGTCCCTAGTTTTTGGGCTTTTGCCCCCCCCCCCATAAATTTTGGCTTTTTCCAGATTTCTTGTGCTTCAAAGTTGAGAGATACAGTTGAGTGCCAAGTGCATTATACAAGTAGCTGAGAGCTTGAAGAGAAGTTTAGTGTTGCTTATGCTATGTCTGCTTGTATTGTTAACAGCACAACAGGTAGTGTACTTGCTTTTTGATGCAGAAGGCTGTGGGTTCTACTCAAACAGTATATAGAGGGATTACTGATACTGTACTGTGTTGTACTTTTAAAGGGGATGGATGCTGCAGCCCTAAGAATGTCCTCTTTGGCAGAGATACCTAGTAACGATGAACCTGTTATCAGTTTGCCATCCATTCCCCATTGCAATATTACTAGCTTATCATTTTTTAATGTAATATAGGCAATTTATTCCTCAGTGACAACAAACACTTTATTTATAGATGAAACAATGAAATATAAAGTTGTTTGCTAGCAGCAACCTCTTCATTAGTTACAGATCTCTTTAATGTGGAATTATTTAGATGACTTTTACTTCTCCATAGATTGTGCATATTTACTGATACTGGTGGATTGTAGAGGTTTGAGTAGACTTTTATGATGGAAATGTTCTGAACTGGGCAGTTTTGTCATTATTGGTGTATGCATTTTATTTCACTGTTTACTGGAAAAATGTTCAAAACAATAATTTAAAGCACCATCTAACAGCTGTACTGTATTATACAAGGAATATCATTTAATAAAATCAGGAAGATGTATCAAAGAACACGTATGTTTCCTGTGCAAGGGGCCTAGGATTTGAAAACACCCCAAAGTTAATCTTTATCTGCCACTGGCCAGATGTATTTTCTTTGAATGTGGGTTTCAATGCTGTTTCAATGAATGTGAGTTTCAAGGGCAGGGAAGTTTTAATGCTAAGTCTATTTTCATTTTGAGACTGCATTGCTTTGTTTAGCAGATGT
This sequence comes from Protopterus annectens, assembly GCF_019279795.1. Lineage (NCBI taxonomy): Eukaryota > Metazoa > Chordata > Ceratodontiformes > Protopteridae > Protopterus > Protopterus annectens. Next base: position 487,897,132 of record NC_056741.1, on the reverse strand, counting down.
CTATTAGTGTTTGTGCTGTGATGTAAAATAAAACTTTTAAATGAAATTCAAATCATCTTAGAAGTAAAGCAGTATGCACATTACAGTGTTTATGGTAAATGGGGTGAAATAGCCAAGTAATGGGACATTGGAATAGCTGTAGGGGGGAGGCCCCATTCAACTATGATTTTGTGAGGGGGGGAAGGGCGGCAAACTCAGAAAGCCCCAGCTGAACTATACCCCTTAACTGTCCAGATTTTTGCAGAATGAATAGATTTTTGCTTCTCATTTTTGTTTTGTTCTTCATAAAATTTGTGGTTTTATAGCAAATCATTTAGGAATGAAGTCACTAAATAATGACAGACATTCAGTTTCAGAGTTCATACTCTTCAGAAAAATGCATGCTAAAGTAAGACTTGTTGGTCAGTCAACTGTCTAAGTTCATACAAAAACAATTTTTAGTACTGTTTGCATGTTCCCCCAATATATTTGGCCTTGTCCACATTTCCTGCATTAAGCGGATGAGAGGTACACACAAATAAATTGCTTTATAGAATTAGGTATATCCAAATCTCTCAACTGTCCCCAATTTTGGCTCAAAATGTTGCTCTCCCCCTAATAATCCCTCCACAAAATGGCAAATTTGGAAGAAAACGTGGAGGGCTTACAATTAATAAATAATTGTAATGATCAGAGTTATAGATTACTTGTAATTTCAGAAATGCATGTAGATTTTCTTATTTTGTCAGCTGCTCAAATTAACAGTACTAATATTAAAAAAGTGTTTGACAGGTTCCCAAGCTGTATTGTGTGGTTAATTTATATTTTTGCATCATATTTTTGGTCCATTTTTCATAAAATTCTGGTTTACTGGCAAATTAGTGGCAAATCATTAAAGATTGAAGTTAGAAAATAATGACAAACATTTGAGTTTCAGATTTCATACCCTTCAGAAAATTCATACTATTGCAAGAACTATTATTCTATTATCTTTCTAAGTTTATAAGAGCAATATTTAAAAATTGTCCTTATTTTTGGGCCTTTCATTGTCCCTCTTCTGTTTATGGCTTTCTTGCTCTGATGCTGAGAGGTATGACATGTGTCAGACATACTTACTGCACCCCACGTAGTGACTCTGGATGTGTCCAAGCAAGGCAAGGAGCAGTTATGGTGTGCAGAGTATTCCCCCATCCAAGGTAGACACAAGTTCTACAGTGGCTTTTCATCTGTCCTTGGTTTTGCAGAATGTTCTGGTTTTCTGTCATATTTATTTTTATACTATTGATTTATGCTTCTTCTTATTCAGAAAATGCATGTAGTTGCGGTGTCTGTTGCTCTGTGTTTAACTAGCAATGCTTTAATGACTACCAAGTAAGCTTGTCTGAGACTGTAAGATGCAAGTAAGCTTTAATAAGCATACTGTTAAAGAATTACCAACATTGAAAACCTTTTTGTTGTTGCAATGCAGAGAATATTTACATAACTAGATAGTGTATAAGCCTTAGGCATTGAAATGCATATGACAGTATTTGTAATAAAGGACAGGATTACAGTATTTTCAGAAGCTCATTACATTTGTTGGAGACTTGCAGTCAACTTTGCAGGCTTTACCCGTAAACTAAACAGAATACCAATCTATTGTGTGTGGTCCATAACCTGTGCAGTAGTCCTTTAAGCGATTTATCTAGAGCTTGTTTCTTGTTTGGTGCTCATTTTTTACTTTGATCATGTTTCCCCATGAAACAAGTAGATGGTTGGCAAGCAGCATGTCTTTTTTGGATAAGAAGCATTTTTACAAGGGGGTATCACAGAGGTTGCTACTTTCAGCATGTTACTTGGTACTTTTGTAAGCTGAATATAAGTAATAAATAAAACTACAGGGCAAGGAGAAGTGGTTTGAGTTGAGTGCTGCTTATTTTTTATACTTAATTTTGACTGGCATTCCAGTAATGAATTTAAAAAGTAATTTATTTTTTCATGCTTCGCAACCTTTTTGTTTCCATCTAGATATTAAGTAAGCTGTCATGTAACCAATGCATTGAATTTTTTTTTCTTCTAAACTTCATTTTGTCTTGATTGGACTTGCATAATGATTGTTTGGCAGTGGCACCCAGGGCAGCTTATTACATTAAAGTCCCAGTTTTTGCAGTTTTTAGCATACCCCCACCCCTTTCTAGTTGGCCACACCCCTTCCCATTGGCCCCACCTATTCAGCTGTCTCCCGCAGCCCCCCTTTGATTTGAAGTCACCTGCCGCCACTGGAAATAGGTTAGTAAAACAAAAGGAATTTATGATGTCAAAGCTGCTTTTCTGGAGGAAGAAAGAAAAGGCAGGCAGATGCCTTACAGAAACATTGCAAAAGAAATAGAAACTGAATGCAATGAGTTGCTGAGTTTAGGAACACTTCCATAGTGATCTTTTATACTCTATCCTCAGCATTAACAGGAAAATAACGTTTTTATACAGGCATTAAGGTAGACTTTGGTTAAAAATATTGCTGCAAAATCTGGTGCCTGATTCCAAATGTGAATTTTTCAACTGCTATTTCCTTTCTAGTTTGTTTTTTTTTTTTTTTTGGTGCACTTGTTAACTTTACTGTAATTGAACTTTGCGATTTTAGCATTTACAAAATTGGCAATGTCTTTGCTAGCTAAAATGTTAATCTTTATCCTGCTTCTTAACTGCTTTGCTTCCACAATCTTCAAAGTACATGTGAAGTAACTATCAACTCTTTCTATTTCTACTACTTCCCAAGGTACTGTTTTTAATATTCACAGATTCAAAATGTATAATTCCAGTTACCTGTACATTACACTACTATATGGTAAGCAGTTATGTAAAAGTTTTGCTTTAATTTCCTCTTCAAGATTTAACCTAGTGGGGCATTTATAGGAATTAAAATTATTTACACATAAAATGAATCTAGCCCTATGTTTAAGGATAATGTTGATAGTCATTTTTCTGATAAAGTTTTATGTAAGGCTAGTTTGTTCAATCCCCCCACTGATGTCCTCTTTAACTACTTTTGAAAAGATGTGTAGAGAGATTTGAGACTTTTGCCATCACAAGTTCAGAATAAATTGTTAAATTTATCTCCTGACCAGAAAACTTTGATGTATGAATTACGTAACAGCATGTTGAAAAGGGTAATTAAACCTGAAAAAAGAGGTGGGGCTGTTATAATGGACATTTTTTTTATTCACAAAAGATGTTGGATTATTTAAATAATGATTTTTTTACAGGGGTCACCAAGAACAAAATTAATGCTACATATTCCAAACTGATTTATGGCTGGATGATTTATTACTTAATTGAAAACAAGATGAAGCTATTTTTGATTATTTACAAGTTACAAAACATATGGTTAATATTATTTTTCAGATACTGAAAATTCATAAGTCAGTTATAGAACCACCACTGTGTCTTACTGTAGTGGCTGGTGGATCTAAGACCCATGGCAAAATGTATTGGTGAAAGACTGAAGCAATTTTTTTGTTGATAAATCTTATGTTTTGGAAGATGCATGGAAGTTTTTGGCTAAACTGAAACAGCTTCAGTACGATGACAATTTATTTGTGGGTATTGATGGTAAAGATCTATTTTTAGTTATCCCACACACCACAAGAATACAACGGCTTAGCGAAACATTAGTTGAAGGTACAGATTTGAGGCAGCATGAAATCAGCTTGTTAGTGGAATGCATGGAAATGTTGCTGTCTAATAACTCTGTCTTTTTTTAATGTGAATATTACAAACAGATTACTGCAGTAGTTGCAGCCCCAGTGTTCATTAATGTTGTCTTATGCTGGTGGAAAAAGTTACACATTTTACTCCATAGTTTTCGAGCCATCTAAAACTGCGTTCACAGTATCTTGACAACATTTTTCTTTTGCGGTCTGGGGGTGCTGAGTAGTTTTTAGAATTTACAGATTACATTAATAATGCTACTTCTTGTTTGTCTTTTAAATCGCTCTTTGATTTTTTAAATAATTTTTGGATGTAAACATTTTAAAGAATATTGTTTTTTATCTACTATATGTAGGAAGGCCAATGGGCCATCCATTCCAATAGTTTGTAACATTTTAATAGTCTCCATCCCATGTTGCGAAAAAGGAATGTGCTCAGGGGGCAAATTATTAAATTGTCTATATTGACATCTGATGACACAATTTTTAGGCAAGTTCAATATTTTGTCTATGATGTTTTTAGATACAACCTACTTATTAGATATAGTTAAAGCAACTAAACAGGAGGTAGTTGCTGGTGGGAATACACAATTTCAAGTAATTTTAGTCTATTCTGATCAGTGGTTGAGAATATTAATCATACTGGTAATTGCCTTCATAGAGGCATGATTTGTGAACACAATGGGGATACACACGAAATTAAGGTGATTTTAGATAAAAACAGGAAATGTGTTATAGATCCTTTGGGACTGGAAACCATTTTTAGGTGACAGACCCTTATGGTGTACATAAATAAATACAATTTAAAGAACTATTTTGAGAAAGCCCAGTGTTGATTACTCAATGAAATTATAGCTCATAAAGGCATGTTTATGTGCAACTGTTGCTCTTAGTGTAGATTTACTTGGGAAAGCATAAATTTCATGCTGTCCCACTTTCCTAGTGAATTGTTTCTCAATGGTAAATGTAACTGTAGTACTAGAAGTGTGATGTATGTGGTTCATTGTTTAATTTACACAGCTTTTTATGTGAACAAGACTGACAATGCTTTGAAGAACAGGCTTTATCAGCTAGCAGTGATGGGACAAACGTATTACACAAATAACTGAAGTTTTGTCCACATTTTAAGTAAGTTACGTTTTTTATTTTGGAAAAGGTTCTGGTTTTATACACAGTGCATCTTGAAGCACTTGATCTTCACTGGCAATTGTTATTAGATGCAACCAGTAAGCCAGGATTAAATGAGAAAACATTGATTAATAGTCTATTGGCCCTGAAAAAAGCAAGGTTATAAAGTTTTTTTATGAAATTATATTTGTTACTAAATGCTTTACATCATTATAAGGCTTTAAATATTTTTATTTTCTTTATTATTTACTTTAGAATAAATGTGGCAAGTTTTAAAATTTGTGCTATTGCACATGTTTTATAATTAATTTTTTTTATTATAGTTTTGGCCACTAAATAGGGATATCCAACTTGTTATTTAATGTTTGTAGGCAGGGGTTTTCTTTATCTGATGAAGTATTGTTTACTTGTGAGAATGAAAGCACTTATTGGTTAAACTTTTCTGTGGATTCTACTGATTGCTTCTCTTTTTTCTTTGATATGTTGTTTTAGTGAAGTCTGATTTTTGTTTCTGGGTAGTTACCGGGGTGACAAACCTCCAAATTAATGCATGCATGCATGCATTTATTGGCATGTAGTTTTAGTCCATGACTCTGACACCAGCTATTTGTCTGTGTCAGCCCTTCTTGCAGTACATTAGTGTCAGGGGGATTTTATGACTGCCCATAATTTGCAACTGTCTGCAAATCTGGTCAGTCAGAAGCCCTTGATGTTGGCCTTGACTTCAGAGAACTAGATATAAAAAAAGGAATGGTCCCAGGACCAATCCCTGAGGGACTCCACTGGAAACCAGCCTCTTTATAGAAGTGAATTCTCCAGTTCTAACTTCCTAGGACCTGTTTGTAAGCAAACTGGCTATCCACCAGGTGACAGAAGGGTTTATGCCTAACCTTGTGAGTTTGTTAACAATGCTTAAGTGGGGTATTGTGTCAAATACCTTGACCATCGGAAGGTAGACAGTGGGAACCATTTAGCCATAGTCCATTGCTATGGTGGCCTTCTCAAAGTAGTTCACCAGGTTTAGTAGGCACAGCCTGCCCTTGACAAAACCAAAGTGGGTTGGGTCTAGTGTCTGTAGATTTTCTATGTCATTATTGATCATTTCCATGGCTTTGCATATGAGACTTGTGATACGTATGGGGCCATAGTTTCAAGGGTCTGTATATAGCCCACCTATGTGCAAAGGGATAATGGTTGCTGTTCTCCATTTGTGAGGCAAGAAGCCTGTTTGGAGGTTACAGTTAAATGGCAATTCCAGAGGGTCTGATAGGTCATGCTTCATGATATTTAGAAGGCAGGCTGAGATACTGTTGGAGCCCGTTTACGTACTGTTCTAGGCTTTAGAGAGAACATTGAGGAACTTATTCCCTAGTGATAGTTGGGAGATATAAACAATGGTATTTCCTCAGGGAGCGAGGGGAAAACTTAAATATGTATCTACCAGTAGGTTTGCTATATCTTCTGGCTCAGTGTAGGTGGCTCCATTAACCATGAGCCCTCACTATTTTAACCAGTTATTCTACTATTAAACCTGTTTTTGGATATTTCACCAGGAGTCTGACTCTTCATTGCTGTTGGTTGTCATGCTGGATGGTGTTGTGTATACAATTTTGCTTCTGTGTTGTTCCAGCACCTCATTTACATGAGCAGCCATTTGGACATTGTGTGTTTATAACTAAAAGAATGCCTTGTGGTTGTCCTTGTCCTGGGAGGCCAGATTTACCTGACATTTGGCTTTAACTTTATTTTTCCTCTGAGTTGTTTGTTTATCTTGATGAGAGAGGTTTTATCTTGCTGGATTCTGCACCTCCTAATTTTTGCCAAGATTTTGTTCCTTCTGCTATACAGCCTATTGATGTTATAATTCAAACAAGGTGGCTTGTTTTTTGAGTTAGTACTTATTCCTGGAAGGTACAGCTGCCTCTATTATATTATATTAGGTAAGTAAAGAAAATTAATGTGGGATAAATGAACAAACAGAAAAATACAGAAAATAACTAGAAAAGAAAACATTTTTCTTACAGACTAACTCCACCCCAAACCCTTTGAATTGCAGCACTGGCACAGAATATTCTCTAATGTACCACACACAGTGTTAACATTCCCTTGACAGAATGGTTCCATAGTACATTCATCATGCACATGGCATTGCATATGCAGTGATTCTAAACAATGATAAAGAGTAGCACAAGAAAGATGTAGATTGTGGCTGATTTAGCTTCCCATTCACTCTGCTATTTATCTACGGCTTCAGATCCCCCTCTTCTGATGGTCATTTATAAGTCTGATGGTCAGTATTGAGAAATCAGATGCATTTAATCACAAAAGTCAAGAATGGAAAGTTTGTCAGGCCTCCACTCTTTTCTCCCCCTGCAGAATGCCCCCTGAACAGTCTAAAATATGACTTATCAGGACCACTGGCATCATTATTTAACTGTATTCTTAAAACAGTCTTTGTGCTATGTGACTGGAGCACTGTGACAGTCACCCCCCCCCCCCCCTTGTAAGGGAGGACCTTAAACAGATCCTAGAAACTACAGATCCATTAGTCTGACAAGTCTTATTTTGCTAACCCATGGAAAGAACAATCATAGAAATTATCAATAAGGACATAGGAGACCTCCAGACACTGCATCCATCCCAGTTTGGCTTTGTCGAAGGAAGGTCATGATTGCTGAATATGGTCGATTTCTTTGAAAATGTCACTAAGGCAATGGATGAGGAAACATGGTGCATACTGCTTACCTAGATCTAACTAAAGTATTTGATACAATATCCAACTTATGCATTGTCAATGAACTTACAAAACTAGGTATAAACCCTTTTATAAAATGCTGGATAGCTAGCTGGCTCACTGATATGATCCATGAGGCTAGAATCAGTGAGGCCATCTTCACAAAGAGGCTGGTCACCAGTAGAATCCTCCAAGACTCTGTGCTAGATCCACTCCTCTTTGGCATCTACTTCTCAGATGTCAAAGACAATATCAAAGGCCTCTGACTAATTAAGTTTGAAGAGGATTTCCATCTGGGATCAGTCATTGAATCCCCCAAAGATGAGAACACCCTTCAGGAAGGTCTAACACAGAGAAACTCTTGGGGCCAAAGCCATGGCTTAAAACTCAATACCAAAAAAATTCATCATAGTATCTTTTGGGAAGTCTGCCACTCCTGCTAACTATGACGTTGATAAAACACCCCTAAAAGTTAATTCACTAGTTAGGGATCTGGGAACTCATGTAGATAGTAACCCAGCCTTTGTCCAACACATGTCCAAGGTAGTAAGAAAATCCTTCTATATTGCTCAACTTATAAGCAAGGGCATGTTATTTGGGTCAAAAAAGTCATCTTATCACTGTACTCAGCTCTCAACAAATCTATCATAGAGTATAATGCCCCTTCGGTATGTACCTGACCAGACACATGCAGCAACTGGAATGTCCACAAAGGTTCCTTACAAAAAGAATGCAGGGAGTAAAAACAATGTCTTACATTGATCACCTCAAAGCCGTGTCTCTTTATTCAATATCATACAGATCTCTGAGAGGTAATCTTTTCCTGTCATACAAGGTATCCCTCAACCCTGTTTGGATGAACCTTCTGCACATCCATAAACAAACATCAGAACTACTAGATTAAAATACTTAACTTTTGCTTGTGACATAAATAGGATATGTTGCAGAGACAGATATATTTCTTAGAGAATTCCCATTTTCTGGAACAGGCTCCCCATCCATGTAAAGCAGAGGTCCTCCCTATCCCTATTTAAGTACAACTTGGACCAGTGGATGGGAATTGGAAATTCACACCTTGTCTTGTGCCTATGTCTCTGATGGACAGAGGAAGAGAGTAAATTACCCCTATACAAATTAAATTTGTGGGTCACACTTGGGTTGCACAGCTAGGCTTTTAAGAGCTTTTGTGGTTGTTAGCCTAGTATACACCTATGAACAAAAAAAACTCTTTTTTTCTTTTTGTTCTCTTACACCACTCATGATGAGTTTTGTGCCCCTCACATTACCACAACTTATATATTGCTATTCCAGGGTCACGGTACCCCAGGGAAAAGGGCAAGCCTCTTTCCACGGGTTTTATTACCACTGAATATAAATAAATTTACCCAGACCTTTACTCAACCCTCATTAGGCCAGTCAGTGAGTAAAACACCTCCTTTGGCATTTATCTGTCCAGAGAATTCAACGGGTCTATATTATAAGAACGACGTTTGAAAACATCGAACAACATATGGTCGACACCATATGGTCGATGTCTTCAAACATCGACCCTATAAAAAGACAAAAAACAAAAAAGTACCCTAACGGGTTTAAGCAGGGGAGCAAGCCCCCCTGCACCTCCCACATGGGAGGCTGCACCACCCACACACCCCCGCTACTTAAATATACCAACTCCGAGACTGCACTACATTGCAGTAAACAGAAATCTCCCCTTATGCAGATTTCCATTTACACGCTAGAGATTCTGAGTGTTTGATATTCTTGTGTCGACAATGTCAGATTCGACATTGTCGGCTTTCGAGACTATAATATAGACCCCATTCAACAACTAGAACACCAACAGAGAGACCTTACTAAAAGGATAAATGTTCACTTGAAGCGGGACAGCAAGGAAAGGAACAGGAAGCTGTGGATCTCTGGGTGGTCAATATTGAGGAATGATAGGCCAGTGAGTTCTTATATGAAACAGCAACAGTTGACACAGGGTGAAAACGAAGAGAATGTACCACTGGAAGATGCTATAGAACTTTATATAGAATGCTCGCAGGAAATGAAAAACAAAAAAATGTGCTCTCAGTCTAGAAGAAAATGAGCTAATAGAAGAGTTGCTTAATTTAATAGAGATAGATAGATAGACATATTAAGATCAATGAAAGAATTAGACTGCAGAAGCTCAATAAAACCCAAAAAGTCAGAAGTCTGATAAAACAAATGAACACAGTGATTAGGACTGTCCATAGAGATCCCTGTGATATAACAGAAGTAAACAGTATATGTTATTGTGCAGCTAAACTAATAACTGACAAAGTTCTAACACAAGAACACAGGGTAGTGAGGGAAAGGAAGGGGAGATATTGAATACCATCACAGAAGTATCGAATAGAGAAAACTATAAAGCAATTAAGACAAGAAGTGTTACTGTTAGAAGAGTATAGAAGAGGGAACAGATCAACAAAAATACTTAGAAAGATAGATGTGATAAAACCAATACACAGTATTAGGATAGATCAGGATCTAGCATATACAACTGCAAATAAACTAAAAATCTTAGCACAGGCGTAAAAATTTAGAAGATACACAGATAAATATAATGGATTGAATGTTCTCCTGGAATATCAACTTGTTAAAAAGATCTCTTATCCAACTGAGAGGTTCCTGACACCATGAAAAAGACTGCAAAGATAAGCAAGTCATCTAAATAGTGAAAAATGTATATATCCGCTAGCCTGCAATGAGCTATAACTGGAGCTAGACACTTTGTGTCCAAAAGATAAGGCAGAGGACTGATAACATGATCCTGAAACACAAAACCTTACGAAACATCAGAAGTCTGGATGAATAAAACCAAAACAAAACTGGAAAGCAGAACCAAGCTGGATAAAAACGGCACGGACTGTTTTATTCAAGATAAGCGCTTTCAGCTATTCACAATGATAAGAAAGTGTACATTAACAGGAAAAATTATTTTATCAAGGGTAATTACAACTGTGATACACAGGGAGTAATATATGTAGCTTTATGTGAGAAATGTCCTTCCTTCTATATAGGCAAAAGAGAGAGAAAAATAAAGAAAATAATTTATGAACACCTGTATGCCATAGGTAGGAAGGACCTCACAAATGCACTTGCTAGGCACATTTTAGATTTCCCTGATCATTGTTTTGCATTTTGTGTGTTGTACCAGGTTAGAAATGATATAAGGGGAGGACCCTGGCAGTTGTATCTGGAAGAGCAAGAGTTATTCTGGCAAATTAGAACATGTGCTCATCTCCCCCCAGGGTTAAATGATTTTGCATCCATAAAGTGTGTGCTTAAACTTAAAGCTCTTCTTAGGTAAATGCTATTTGGCAATTTGTATAGCATTTTATAGCAACTTTAATGTGAGACAGCTTCTCTTTGAATAATATAGTTAATTATTTTACTATCCTTAAGCATTCAGTTTTTTATGCTATTGAGTGTTTTTTTTTAATGTAGCTTGTAACTTTGTTGTATTATATACACTTTATATATTTTTTTTGTATGAATAGGTGCTTCTTGAGTAAACATTTGTTTGACACTGACTAAAAAGATTAAGAAAGGAAGGTTTTATAATATGATGATTATAGGTGTAACCATTTTAAATTGATTCATGACAGTGATTGGTTTATTATAGCAATAACCCACGCCTGGGTGTGGGTAATGCTGGATTTACCCACGGTTGGCGTGGTTTGGTCCCGAGGGCGAAGCCCGAGGGACCAAACAAAGACAACCATGGGTAAATCCAGCATTACCCACACCCAGAAGTAGGTTATTGCTATTATACAATGATATTATTTAAGAAAAGAAATAATTACTTTTCTTAAATAATGGCATTGTATAATGCCTCTTTGCTGCCCTTCCGCAGATGTCTGGTGTTCCGCAGCAGTTCTGATGTACTGCGCATGCCTACGCAGTACATCAGAGCTGTGGGCAAAAGCAACGGAGAACGCAAGATCTCCGTTGCTTTTTACTGTCTCGCTATGTTAAATGGATTTAACATAGCGAGACAGCTTTAAAATAAGCAACGGAGATCTCTGTTGCTTATTTTAAAGCTGTCTCGCTATGTTAAACTCATTTAACATAGCGAGACAGGTTAAAAAAAAAACGATCTCCGTTGCTTTTTACACACTGTGTCGCTATGTTAAAGGAGTTTAACATAGCGAGACAGCTTTAAAAAAAGCAACGGAGATCTGCGTTGCTTTTTTTAAACCTGTGTCGCTATGTTAAACTCTTTTAACATAGCGAGACAGTGTTTTATACTAACGGAAAAAGTCCGGGCGACCGGACCTTTTTCCGTTAGTATATTGAGGGATTTACAACGGGCACACTGGTTGGGCTGGCCAATCAGCGTGCACGTTTTAGAGGCGGCATTGTATAATAACGTTTAATGAATGTGAACTACTTTTTTATATAAAAATAGAGCTGTGTGGAGTGACTTTTGTCTGATGAAGGCTGGGCATTTGCTTAGCTGAAAGCGCTTACCTTGAATAAAACAGTCCATGCTGTTTTTATCCAGCTTGGTTCTGCTTTCCAGTTTTGTTTTGTTTTGGTTTTGTTTTAAACAGTTTGAGTGTATATAAGTCTGGATGAATAGGCAAGTGATTATAAGCATATTTTAAGTCTAGTGTTACCAGGAAACTTGAATGAAGAAAAAAAGGTAACAGGTTATGAATTGATAGCATTTTGAATTCGGGCACTATAACAAGCAAGTTTAGGAAATAAAGATCCAGAACTGGTCTCCAACATTTTCTTTCTTTAACAGTAAAATATACATGAATAAAATCCTATTCCCACCTGGGAGGGAGGAACTGGCTCTATCACTCCTAGGGATATCATGTGATGAAGGACTGGGGAAAATAAGAGTCTGGTCTAGTGGATGAGGGATTACCCCCTGGAAAGGAGGAATTTCCTTCCACTGCCATCCGTAATCTTGATGAATGATCTTCAGAAACCATTTGTCTAAAATTATCTTTAGCCATAAAGAAAAGTGATGATTCAGACTTTCTGGAAGGGGAAACGGTCTGCCAGGTTGGTGGGGAATATGGGTTGCTAGGCTGGGTGAGGGTGGGGGAGGACAAGGTCCCTTTAAATAGTCATTCTGACTTGTTGGACTATCCTTGGTTTTGTGAGGTTCCAGAATTCTTTTTGGAACACCCTTGCCTTTTCTTTTTAAACCTTTTTTTTACTTGCATTTTGTTGAGTCTGTTCATTTTATTTTTGTGTCAAAACTGAATAAGGAGTTAGAGAATCTCAGAAAATTTGGAAAAGGAGAGCTGAAAAATCTTAGATATTTAAAATCCTTTCATCACATTTTTGATCACCCAGGCAGCAGAGGGACCAAAAACAAAATCCCCATCCAAAGGAGAATTTAAACCTTCTTTTTAACATCATCTGGAAGGTTCTGAGAATGCTTCCAGGCAGACCTCCTCAAAACAGTACAAATGGTCATAGCACTGGAAGAACCATCAACTGTATCATACAAACACAGTAAACAATGCGTAGTGACTCATACAACAGAGGAAACTAAATTATTTACATCAGATTTTTCATCACAAGAAGCAACTGCAGAAAAAACATTTTTCATACTTTCACAATTAGTCAGAATAAACCTTAACAGATGAGCCTAACAGTGCAAAAAATTCTGAAAATAAAAGCTGCAGAAGTGCATACTTTTTTCCCCCATAGTTATGAATAATCTCCCCATCCTTATCAAAAAGAGTAGGACTGGAATTAAGTAAATGTTTAATAGCAGTAGGATTAGCTAAAACTATAGTTTCTGGGTCAGGTTTGGAAACAGTGTATAAAAACTTTGAATGTAGAACTTTATACATCATATCTGCCTTTTTAGGGGCATATGGCTGACTTATTTGGAGACCGTAATAAACACGCATGCAAAGCGAACAGAGCTGGAAGAATACATTCTGGAAATTATTTCTGTAACAGCTCACAGTATTTTCTGAGGGACTGAAAAACAGCAGTGTTCTACTGAAAAGACTAGCACATTCTGGAAATAGTGTCAGAGAAAGAGAAACCCTCATAGAGAGAATCCGAAAGTGAACTCTCTTCCAAGGCTTACTCGGATATCTATAAGGAAAACCCTGTATCTGTCCCTTCATCTTCCTATCCAAAGTCAGAATGTTGAATCTCTTCAGGAAAATAGATATTTATCTTTCTTTTACCAGAAACTACATTATAAGAAGGATCAAATGACTGACTTAAACACTGAGCCAAACCCAGTAAACTACTCCTGTCCAAAGAAAATTGAGGAGGTGTAGATACATATTTAGTTTTCTGTTGCTGTTTTTTTACAGAAAAATGGGGCTAATAATGCTGTTAAGGGCACCAAGCACTTCCCCAGGATTGAGCACAACATTCTGACTAAATAAGGAAGCCTCCCCTTGTTCCCTCTCCTAGAGCTGACAAGAGTGTCTCTCCATTACCCATGTAGGGGACCCAACAGCCAATGAGGATGTGGATAACCCATCCAGAGTGGCTGTAGTTGCTACACCAGACAGCTCTGGGGTAAAAGATGAGTGGTCTGAGGTACAACAAATAGCCACAGCAGAGTCACCCACCTGTGGCTAAGGCAAATGCTAGCCTGTTTTACTGGCAAGGGTTGTTTGCTTAACTTTTTCTTTTTGTAGCTGGAAAAAGGACCAATAGTAGTTCAATGGTCTAAATGAAAACAGTGCCTGTTTTTCAGGGGAAAACAAGTAGCAAACACTAGCAAAAATTTAAAGTCTTTAAAAGTCACTTTAAACATAAAAACAGAGTGGAAAAAATTTAAACACTTTGCCAGCTCCAGAAACATTAAACAAATATATTTTCTCACAGAAAAAATATTTTTAAATAATTTAAACAACTTTTAAACTGACTGGAAAAAAAGACTGCTCTTGTTTAAAAGCAGAATGCAGTCTTGTGTCAGCTTGTTAAAGGGAACTTATCTGCCCAGCAAAGGAAAAGCACAAGCTGACTGCCAACCCTCAAAAGCCTCAGAGGAGTGTACTTTTCAGCGGCAGGAAAGCTCTGAAGGGCTTGGTGCCCAAATATGTCTTTTAAGTATGCTCAGCTTGATGTAACTGATGGTTTGGGCTTGTAGAAGGTGCCCTGAAGCATTGGAAGCTGTCTGGATATAACCTATATAGCTAAGGCAATTGCTGCAGTGATCAATATAATGAACACCATCCTATTTTTATTAGTAAATCTGGTAATAATATTAAGTCTATCCTTGAGACCAGGCAGCTTGTCCATAAGGGACATCATGACAATAAAAATGTGCATCTATGTTCTGGATGTTCAGCATGTTGAATCATCAGTAATAATCCTAAGGTTTAAGTTTTTTTCAGTCCATAAGGTATTGTTTATAACAAGATATTATAATTGTACCTTCTGTGGACTGATTTATTTAGCTTCTTTCTCAAACAGTGAGTTTTTTTTTTTTTTGAGGGTAAAACTCCGAATAAATTCACTACAAGGATTTACAAGCATGAACTGGCCGTTAGGAATAAAAGTAAAAACAACGCCTTATACAAAACACAGATTATCTGGATCAAGTTAAAATGAACAAAAGAGGGCACAACTCTAACAGTTTATTAAAGAACAAGGAAATGGAGTAGCAGTTGAGATTACAAGCTGACAGACCATGGTACTGATGCATGCAGTGTGTGTCCCAGCCTGTCTTGTGTGGTGGTAATGTGATGGAAACGGTTTTTGTAAAGTAAGGCATTGAATTAGGGCTAGGGTCAGTGTTAGGGTTAGCACAAATTAGTAAGGTGTGCAGCAGGGCTTTACCCCCCCCCCCATTAACCTTAACCCTAACTCGGGCCCTGCCTCTAACCTTAATGCGACACCTTACCTTACAAAAATTATTTCAGTAACACTATCCCTATTTAGGGAAATTTGGTGCAAATATAGTGATGGGTTTTGGTTTCAGGGATCACAAAAGGAAACTTTTGGTTTGCTTTTGTGATTTTTTTTTATTTGCATTGCTTTTTTGTCATTTAAGCCCATCTTACTTTAAAGCAAAAGAAATGCTATCTGACCACTATCAAAGTGTAACTTTCACAATACCTCTATCAGGTTTTAACTTTGAGAACACACCAGATAGTTGACCAGATTTCCAGAATTGTTTTGTCCAATGAAGACAGAACCTAAGCTGATGAACATCCAGCATGTGCAAAATGTATTCCCCTTTGAGAATTTGGGGAAGAAAACTGGCAAATGTATGGACTGATTTAAGCTAGTTTTGGATTCCACCTTTGCAAAGAAGGATGCATTAGTCCTGAGAGAAACCCTGTTATTAAAAAATCAAATAGGGATGGTTACATGAGAGTGCCTGCAATTCTGAAATTTGTCTGGCTGAAGTGATCACCACTGAGAAAATTGTTTTCCAAGTTAGATATTTAATATCTGCCATTGCTACAGGTTCAAAAAGGTAGTGTGTCAGAGCTCAGAGCATGATGTTAATATCCTTCAGAGGAATAGGATCTCTACTGAGTGATTGTAACAAAAATGTCCCTACTTTTGAGATCTTCAAGGAGGCTACAGAAGTTTCATTCTGTCCAATACAAAAATTCAAAATTGCTGCCATTTGAACTTTAATGGTAAGATAACTAGAACCTTTGTGACAAAGTTCAGACAAAAATTCCAAAATGGAGAGGATGGGTGTAGAAAAAATGGGTCCAAACCCTTGGCTACTGCCCAAACAGAAAATCTTTTCCATTTGCTGGGATAAATCTTTTTCGTAGCAGGCTTCTAGGAAGCCAATATAATCTCAAGAACAGTATTGGGAAGCCTAGCATCTCTGACTATGGTTATAACTGGGGAAATCAAGTGGTTAGCTTCATGGTGGTCTGGTCCAGAGGAGGTAATCTAGATCGGTGAAATAGAAGATCTGGATACTAAACCATAATCCAAGGAGAATGAGCTAGTAGAGGCCACAAGAAGAAGAAATGTTGGTTGGGTCCAGAAAGGGGGATGAGGATTTCTTTGGCCTTGCACTGCCTGGGTTTTTGAATTAATTTGTTCATGAGTAGTAATTGTTAAAAAGCATAAAGGAGGCCCAGAGGCCAATTGTAGACCAGACTGTCCCTCAGTGAATGACCCTGGGAAGAGATCAGTGCAATGTAACTGATTCACTTGTTGTTGTGGTAGAAGTTGAATAGGTCACAGCAAGGTTTGCCCCAGTAGCAAGCAACTAAATTTGCCACCATTGGATTGAGGGAACAGTTATGAGGAATTAGAATAGTTCTGCTCAGTTTGTCCACTAGAACACTGGAAAACCATGGGATTTGCATTGTTATAAGGAAACAGGGTGAAGACATCACTCACTGCCAAACTCTCATGGCCTCTTGACACAAGGGGAAATAACAGGTTCCTTCTTGTTTGTTGATGTACCATATGACTGCCATGTTGTCCAGCTGTATGGAAATCACACCCTTGGGGAGGACTTCCTGAAATGCCCGCAACACTAGGAGGACTGCACTCATCTACAAGATATTGATGTGAAAGTTGGCCTCTAAAGTTAACCATGTGCCTTAGATCATCCTCTCTTCTAAATACACCCCCTCAACAGAAGAGAGGCATACATGCTTACTACTGCAACTGGCAGATCTGTGTGAAGGAGTTGTTCCTTGGAAACTGAAGATAAGATTATCCACTAGGGGACTGTTGCCTTCAATTTTCACATGTAACGGGCAAAAGTTCTGAGACCATTGCACTGCTAGAGTCCACTGAAGTATTCTCATATAGTAGCAGATCATTGGAATTGTGGAAGCCATTAGACCTAAGAGAGGCAGGACCAATCATGCTGAAGAGGAGGAATGATGGGTCACCTGTGCAGCCATTAGACACAAAGATATCGTGGTAGGAAACACTAACAAGTTGCAGAGTTGTATTGAGATTGGCATCCAGGGAATTCTATTTATTGGATTGTTAACAACTGACACTTGGAGAAATTTATTCTTATACCTAGATCCAGTAACCATTGGAGCATAATGCCCAAATGATGTAACAGCAGATGCTTGGAGGTAGCAATCATGAGCCAATCACTGAGGTAGGGGAAGACTTGGATTCCTAGCACATGCAAGTATGCCTCTACCACAGCCATTATCTTGGTGAACACCCTGGGAGCTGTGGTGAGACTGAACAAAAGGGCTCTGAACAGATAGTGATTGGCTCCCAGCTGGAAAAGGAGGAATCTCCTGGAGTGCTTCTCTATTTTCATATGATAGCAGGTATCATGGAAATCTATCACTCACAACCAATCATCCCTTTTCAGAAGAGGAAATATGGACTGAATTGTGACCATTCACAATTTTGTCTGTTTTAAGAATTGGTTCAGATGATTCACATCCAAAATGGTCTGAGGTCCCCCGTTTTCTGTGGCACTAAAAGGAACCTTGAGTATACTCCTGATTCTAAATGGCTTGGGGGAACTGGTTGTCCGATCCTTTTTTCTAGCAGCTTGGAAATTTCTTTTGCTGTTGGTTTCCCCTTGACTGGGTGGAACATCAAGAACAACTTTCTTTTTTATGGATGGAAGAGAAAAGGGAATAGAATAGCTTCGGGAAATTATCTTTAGTACCAATGCATCTTGCATTATGTTTTGCAGGCTTTAGGGTATAGAGATAAGCATCCCCCAACTGCCGCCAGACTGCAGCAGTCAGACAACCCTTCAAGGATGCTGATAGGGTCTCTTAGTAAAGGGAACATATAAGCCCTGCTTATGCTATCAGCCTCTGCCTCTTGGGCAACATTCATTAGAGTTTCCCCCACTTCTGCCATGGAGAGGTCTTTTACCAGGAGAATCTTCATCAGAGCTGTGTGACTTATGAAACCACATATTTTTTCTAGCCCTCTTATTCCTGGAGTAGCATCTTTGGGGGGGATGGAAAAATAGATGCCCTCTGCAGACAGAGACTTTTACCATTCTGCTGGCTGCTGGTCAATGTGTCTTTAACTCTGAGCCCAAAAAGTGTGGAGCCATCATATAGGGCATTGATGAAGGACATCTTGATGTTTTCTGCGAAATCACAAAGGTGCATCCAGGTATGTTGTCTTATTGTTAGCCTTGTGCTTGGTGCTCTGGCCAAACCATCAGCTTCATTTGAAATCAGTCAGATGACTACGTTAGAGACTGACTGCAGAGTAGAAAGCTGGGAGTCCTCTGTCTTTTGGATATCCACAGGAAAGACTCCAGGAAGAGATTTGGAAAGTTCCTTAGTTATGTCTGTCTGAAATCTGATGACATGAGACAAATAATTCAGTGACTTAAGGGAGATGGTCGCTGATGAATAAGTCCAGTTCCCAAACTTGTTCAAAATCCTAGACTCTGTTGTTAGGGGAATTGAAAGAAGAATTCTACTCAGATATTCCTTTTTAGTGGCCACAGCTACAACTATCACATCCACTGGTGGACCTTTTCTTCAATGTTAGCTATGTTTTGGAACTTCTAAAATCCTAGTTTCTTGGATATTGGCTCTACCACATCCGGGTCCTTTCAAGCCCATTGTGCCATGAGATCGATAAGTGGATCAGCTGGTCGTAGCACCCAGGATGATACTGATAAGGAATGGGGGACCTCCAAAAATACAGATTCATCCACTGAAGGATCTTTGGTGTACTATCCCCCTCTTTATTTCATACTTTCAAGGATTTCACCAAAGGTGACATCTGAGGGGGACCAGAGGGAAAGCTTGCCCTCATTCAAGTCTGTATACTCCAGGAAAGACTCTGGCTAGGAGTCTGTGTGCTTTTGCTTGTATGTTTGTTTCTTATGAATTGGTTCTATTGGGAGGCCAGATGGTTCTGAATCAGACTGGGAGCTAATGTAGCATGTAGTTTCAGAAGTCTGAGGTCCCAACTGTCCCTGTCTGGCAGGATGATGAGAAGGTGACATTGCAGGGTTAAGCTGGGGTTTGGGTGGAACAGAGCTAGGATAATGCCCCTTCCCTTTGGGTATGCTCAAAACCCTTTCAAAATCCTCAAAAGCTGAAGCTGCTTCAAGAGCTCAAGGTCTCTCCATATCGAAATAGGAGAGATAGCCCTTGACCCTGACAAGCCATGCTCTTAAAGCTGACCTCAGACCCAGGCTGTCTTATGCCGAAGCACTGAGGGGAAGAGATGACTCTGAAAATCCTGGTGTCAGTCCATCCAATTGGAACCTGGCACTGATGTTAGGACTCCAAGTCTCATCTCGATCCAAAGGTATTGGAGTTGAGAGGGATAGGGAAGCTGTTGGGGTCTAGCCAATTGCTACTATTGGCACCAATCGAGATGCTTTGAGATTAGTTGGAGCCAAAGCTTTTGGAGCCAAATGATGGACAGCAGCAGGCAAAATGAGTGGAGGGTAGAATGACTAATAGTTGGTACTTTCCCAGGGCACTGTACTGACAGAAGCTCAAGCTGGACCTGTATTCTCAGGAAATCTCTCATCATTCTGTCAGCATCATAGTCTGTTAATCTCCAAGATCATGGAGTAGAAGAGGCCAAAGATGAATGCTTGGAATATTTCCTTTCTTGAATAACCGGAAAATGTAACGTAGGGCTCACTGTTTCTGGCAAAAACTGGGGCTGAGGAGGTGATGGCTGGGTCTGAAATGCTGTCAGCTCTGACCTGTGGACAGCTTTTAGTTGGAGTCTGAGTGGCACTGTTGGATCAGAGGAGGTTTAGTGGTTAAAGAAGGAGACTTGTCTTTTTCTATTTCTGTGCCCTTCTCTCTTTTTTGTCCTTTACCTTGTCCTTGTCGTTCTCCTGTTCTTAACACTTTTCACTAGACTTTGCCCTGTCCTGTTTCTTGGCAGGGGAAGTAAAAGAGGAAGACCCAGACAATGAAGACCCTGTTGGTGGAGAAAGGCGTTTTTTTACCACTAGCTTATCATGGTGAGCTTGAAGAGCCCTACAGCTAAAAGAAGCACAAGACAGGTAGTCTGCTTCCAAATGGGCAGCACCCAAACAGTACACACAAAGTGGGAGGATCTTGAGGTGGAGTTTATACCTGCACTCAGAGCATTTTAAGGCTCGAGACTCAGCCATTATCAATCAAAACCTTTTCTAAAATGCATGTCAAGCTACTACATGTATACTAGGCTACTACTCTGTATGTATAGGAAACACTACAACTCTTATTAAATTTGCTAGAGTTAAAATTTCACGTGTTTTATAATGAATTTTTTGATTGTAGTTTATAGTTTTGGCCACTAATATGGGGATATACAGCTTGTTATTTAATGTTTGTAGGCAGGGGTTTTCTTTATCTGATGAAGTAATGTTTACTTGTGAGAATGAAAGTGTAGGCAAAAGTAATAGATAGGAGATTGAAAGATCATATTATAAAACATAACACCGAAATTAGAAGGAATATTCAGACCAATGCATTGGCAAAACACATAGCTGAGAATACCCATGAACATAATTTTAAATTTAGGGTCATTAACACAATTACCAAAAATGGGAGGGGGTGATATAATTTGTTGAAGAGTGCTGAATACTCTTGTATAACAAGGTTGCAAGCTGATGCCCACCCTGGCATAAACAATACAGTGAGTTTAAAACCTGTTTTAGTTAAAAGACAATGTAACCTGCATTGAATTTTTAACAAGTTCTTAATGAGTTTTATATATGCATATATCTTATTGGTTGGCTGTGTCACATGCCTTCTCTGTTTTTACTATTTTACTGAGGTATAACTAATTTATTTAGGAATAGCACTGAAGAAGGGGAAACCCAAAAGCTTTGCTGTATTTATTGTTTTTGTATTAAAGTATTGACCGTATCTATGTTCTTTTATATTTCCTTGCTGACTGCTGATTTATTGAACACAGCTTGCTACAGTGGGTTTGTTTGTCTTTTCATCATTGACATCAGTCATGCTGTCCTCATTAGTGAAGCATGACCACAACTGAAGGCTAGACCAAGACAGAATCAAGTAAGAAGCAAGAGTCACTCTACTCTCTACTGACAGACTTAAGCAGCAGTCAGTTTGTAAACAAGAAGCTGCAACTCCCTCATTATAGAGCTGAGGTGTAAGACCATGTCCAAGGAAGGGGGTAGGAGCATTAACCTATGAGGACCATGGCCACAGATAAAGAATAGCAGCTATGACCCTAACTGTGCCACATAATCAAGGGTGACAATGGATATGGCACTTATCTTCACAGATGTAATACCAAACTAGCAGAATATATGTGTAAAGCATAGCGGCCCATTTCAGCCAAGACTGAGAAAGAGAGATACCAAAACTGCTATGAGGTATAAGATGGGAAATACATTAGCTGAGTTGGTAGGGAGTTAAAATGTTTAATGGTATTGTTATGTTAGGTTTTATATTATGATATATAATTTGTATCTTTCTGTGTCAAATGTGAATATTATTTACTTATTCAGTTATGCTAACATCGTTGGACCAGATATTTCGGGTGCCTTTTAACAAGACAGAGGCATAGAAAAAAGGTCTCCAGTTTGTATGCAATATTATACTGTAGTAAAAATGATGGCTTTTTATCTAATAATAGTTCATTTGGAAGGCCATACAGTAGTCATTGTGTTTCTAAAATTAATCTGGAAGTTAGTGTGCACTCCTAAACTTCAAAAAATTCACCACCAATCACAGTGCTAAAAGCACTGCTACATATACTCAAAGCACTCCTTAAAATGAAGAACATTGACATTTGTGCTGTAACAGAGACCTGGTTCAAGGCAGCAGAAAGGACCCCTGCACTACCAGGCTATAACTCATTCCACACCTTTCACCCCCAGAACTTGGACCGAAGCTCCAAAGGTGGTGGTGTTTCCATATTCATAAAGGATGCGCACACCTCCAGACTGGTAGCCCAACATAACGCATCAGAGATATTTTAGGTGCAACTAACATTGGGTAAGACAGTGATTCAGGTTGTAGCCTGCTATAGGTCCCCAACCATGTCCCAAGACTCACACTCCATGTTCCTAAGCACCCTGGAGAATATTAGGGTCAAATCTAACACTCTCTTACTAGGCGACTTCAACTACCCCTCCATTAACTGGGTAAACTACTCAAGTACCAATACACTTGCCCAACATTTCCTGGAGTTCATTAATTCCATTGCCCTGGACCAGCTCGTTCTTACCCCCACTAGAGGTAGCAACATCCTTGACCTGGTCATTACTGACATGGGTGACTGTTGCTCTACACCAATAGTCAGCTCCTCCCTGGTTAGATCCGACCACAAACTAATCAGCTTGGAAATCTACAGTCCCCCCACCCTCCACCCCCCGCAAAGGTAACCACCATGGAAAACTTCTCCAAAGCTAACTCTGGGCTCCTAAAAACAGAAGTGGCTAACTTCATGGCACCCATGCAAATGGAGAATAGTTGCGTAACTGCAGAATCATACACCAGTGCACTGTATGAACAAGTACACAAATGCATGGATCTTGCCATACCCAATAGAACCAAGATGCTCTCCTCCAAAAAAAAGGAAGCCAATCCAGTGGTCTCCTGCCATAAACAAACTCTACAACAGAAGGAGGAAACTGATGTGGAATAAAGTGAAGTCCCAAGACTGGAAAAACTCCCTTATCAGCCTCAACAAAAAGTTGAGATACCTCATCAAATCCTCTAAAGCTAGCTATGAAAACAGAATTGCAGCAGATAGTAAAGACAACCACAAGGCCTTCTATAGTTATGTAAAGAATCTCCACGGCAATACCCAGATTTGCTCAGAGCTACTGCACAATGGTACCTCCTATATCGAGCCAACAGATATTGCCAGTATACTGGCAGACAGATTCAGTGCCAACTTTACCCCTCCCCCCCAAAGGACCATTCAAAATACCAGTAGATTGCCAAGCACCCAGTATTACTGCTGCACAGGTTAAAACAGCACTGCCCAATGCCAAGAATACAGCTTCTACGGGACCTGACAATATCCCTTGTTGTGTTTTACATGAACTTCAGAGTGAACTGGCACCTCACCTGTGTGCCCTGTTCAGTCACAGCCTCACCTCAGGCTTTGCCTCTACTGAATGGTGCACTGCTACAGTCATCCCTCTCCACAAAGGAGAAGCAACTACAGACCCTGGGAACTATCGCCCCATTAGCCTGACGAGTCTGATATGCAAAGCTATGGAATGCATCATCATGAACCTAATAAACAAGGTTATAGGAAATCTCCAAACTCTGGTTTCACACAGTTTGGTTTTGTGAAGGGTAGATCATGCCTGCTCAACTTGGTCGACTTCTTTGAGTCAGTCACCAGAGCTGTGGATGAAGGCAAGGTGGTTCATACAGCCTACCTTGATCTGGTCAAGGCTTTTGATACCATTCCCCACTCAGGAATCAGAGAAAAACTCACTAAGCTTGGCATCAACCTCTATATCACTAGGTGGGTTGCAAACTGGCTCACACACAGAACCTATAGTGTGAAAGTAGCTGACTCTAAGTCAGACTGCCGACTAGTCACAATTGGAGTCCAGAGGGTTCAGACCTGGGTCATCTCCTGTTTGGTATCTACTCTTTAGTCCAGACCAACACGAAGGGACTCTGGCTGACAAAGTCTGCAGACGATTGCAACTTGGGAGCTGTTATTAACTCCCCAAGTGATGCTGACATCCTACAGAATGGCCTCACTGAGAGCAACGACTGGTGCCAGAACCATGGCCTTAAGCTCAGTGCCAAAAAATGCATCACTATCCCCTTTGGGAAAAACCCGGTTCCCATGAATTACCACATTGATGGTAGTCCACTGAACACAGAAGGCATTATAAGAGATCTGGGAACACAGGTTGACAGCAACCTCTCTTTTAATCACCACATTGTCACTGTGGTCAGAAAGTCCTTCTATGTGGCACATCTCATTACTAAGGGTTTTGCATCCAAGAAGAAAGAGGTCATTGTCTCCCTCTACTCTTCCCTCATTAGGCCAATCATCGAGTACAATGCCCCATTTGACATGTACCTCACTAGACACCCGCAACAACTGGAGAGGCCACAAAAGTACCTCACAAAGAGGATCCTAGGCCTTAAACACTTGACCTATATGGACAGACTCAAAAAACTCCAACTATTGTCTGTCTCATATCGCCTACTTAGAGGCGATCGCTGCTTGACTTACAAAGCCATGTCTGACCCAGCTCTGTTAGAAATGCTACATCTAAAGAAATCCCAATCCCTCGGCACCACATGCTCCAGAGACCTCAACCTCATTACCACAATTGCAGAACATGCTGGAGGGACAGGTTCATAACCCAGACACTGCCCATGCTATGAAACAGACTTCCCATACATGTCAAGCAGAGCACCTCACTGACCCTCTTCAAGAGAAATCTTGATGAGTGGATGGGAAACAGAAAATTCACCCTGAGGATAACTCCAGTGGCTCTACTCGACAGAGGCACTGGGAACTAAGGTCGGGTGGAACTATGCTAGAGTAATCCTATGGCTAGGCTTGTAAAGGCCCCAGGGCCATTAGCCTAGTACACACCTATGAACCTATATGTATATTAATAGTGATGTAGAGCAGTAACTGTTTTATTTACAGGCAAGGATGGCCTTTGGTCAACTGGTGCCCTAGGCAAGAGAGCTCCACAGTGCCCCCACCACCAGCCGGAGCCCCCGTTCTGGTCTGCCTACACCATCCAAATTACTTTTTTTTTCCCTTTTTCCTCACTGTTTGTCTTACTCCAGTTTTTCCTGTATTCATTTAACACATTTTAAAGAAACCATTTCTTTACTATAAAAAAATAAATACTACAAAAGTGATCCTGAAACAGCAACACCCTAGGTGGCTGCCTAGTTGGCCTATGCCTAATGCTAGCTATGTTTACAGGTGCAAAGTTTAGCTTTAGAAAAGTTAGCTTCATTTGTTAGAATACTGAGATGGTATCATGGAAGTTGTCATTACCGCCTTGTGAAGCAATAAGTTTGATGGAATGCATTCAGTACAGTTCCTACTATGATTTTAGTATCCTTGTTTACGTAAGTGAATATCTGAAGACATAGTAGTGGTAAAACCTCATTCATACCTATTATTAATATATTGTTTCTGGAGTTTCACTGGGCATACAAGTTGCTTTACTTATCAGCTGCTTACCTGCTGACAGCATCCTAGTGTTAGTTTAGGTTTACTATGACAAAGTTGAAGTGGATTCGGTCAAATCCACTTTAGATGAAGTCCGGAGGCTGAACAGCGACAGTGTCGAACCCGACATTGTCGAAGTACAAATCTCACCCCTATCTCGACCCATGTTAAAGCCCATTCTGAGATCAAAGTTGAGACTTATTTCAACAATGTTGGAATTCGTGGGTCGATGATCCCATCATTTGACTGAATCTGTTTCAAGATTAGCATAGTAAAACTTTAGTTTATGCTTATCTTTTAATTCCAAAGTGAAGTTTTGAATGAATCAGAAGTATCCAGCTCCTAAGATTTTTGATGGCAGAAAGTTTTGACTGTGTGCAATAAATGCTGCGTGTTTTGTCATAGCTCCTGTTGTTGTTCTTAATTTTGTAAACAAAAGCCACCCTGAGTGTGTTTATTGTGGTTCATAAGAAAGAGCACAGGAGCTTCTGTGTATTTTGTATGCATCCTTTAATTGTATATGGAGTGGTGAGTGATTCTGCTCCCCTGCTAGCATGCAATATGCAACTACTATTTTTAAATGCCATTCTTTTCAATGTACCATCCCAAATGTACAGAAAAATAAAACATATGCTCCCTCACATACAAAACAGAAACTCATATATTATACACTTTGCTATTTATATGGCATTACAACCAGTGCATAAATGTTAATGCAGCAAACATCTTCACGCTTTACTGTTTTCTGTAAATTCACCTTGTCTTCCTTCCAGAAGCCCTTTTGTGAGCCTTCTGTTAGACAGGACATTACCTGGCTAACTGAGAGGGGGATTGATAGAGATCCCCAACCCTAAAATCTTTATACCTGTATATTTTTGATTTATTGTGGCATCTATATGAAATCATGCAGATTCTTGTCCATGTCTCTTCATTGCTGAGATTTTTTTTGTGTGTGTGTATGTGTGTGTGTGAGATATTCATGCCACAGCTCACAATCAAACCTCAGAGGTTTGCACAGCTGGCCATTTTAGCTTGTCTACAGACAGTGAACTGTCTAAGAGAACATGTTGGAATACATTATTTGATCCATATTTTTTTACTTTTCTCACAATCAGACATGTATAACTGTCTGTCTTTTGGGCATAAAGGAAAGAGGCATGCTGTGTGTATGTCTCATCATCATCAGCTCCCTTTATCCCATATTTCTACATGGGGTCGAGGGAATTGTTAACTGTTGCTACCTGTTTCGATTGAATGGCACACTCCTGCCTTCTTCAACACTCATGCCTGACTGTTGCAGATCTTCTTTCACACAATTCATCCACCTCTATGCTGGATGTAGTCTTCTCTTACATTCTTCCTATCTGTCCCAAATCTTCTTCACCAGATTGTCTTCTGCTTTTCTACAAGAGTCCAAACCACCAGAATCTGTCCTCTTTGATCTTTTCTGCAATTGGAGATGCTTTGGCATCTGCTCTTATGTCGTCATTTCTTCATCTGTCCCACAGAGTGCATCGTACCACCCTTATCAGGCACTTCATTTCCATCACCTCTAGCTGCTTTATCTGTCTTGCCTTTATTACTCATGTTTCTGCACCATACAGCAACACTGGTTGCACCAGTGTTTTCTGCACCTTACTTTTCAGCTTCTTTGTATTCTTCTGTCACAAACTACACCTGATAGTCTATGTCAGCTGGCTGCAGCTCCACTGATTTTAGCTTTGACCTCTTCATTCAGACTTCCCTTCTCCTCAACAACCCATCCCAGATACTTGAAGCTATTTACCTGCTCCACTATCTTCCTTTCTATCTCAATTCTCAGCTTCTTTTGATTTACCCAGTTTTATGCAATTACCACTGTCTTATCTGTTCTTAGTTTCATCCCATGTACCTTCAAGTTTTGCTTTCCATTCCTCTATACTTTGCTGGAGTTCTTGTTCAGAGTCTGCCTGTAAGGCCACATCATCTGCATACAGCAGCTTTCTTGATCTGAGTCTGAACACTGTTCATACTTGAGTCATTGGGTCCTTGTACATAGCCTGCACTAATTCTACCAATGTTTCTGGGACTTTGAACCACTGCAGTACTGTGCAAATCAGCTTTCTTGGGACCTTGGCATATGCTTTCTCTAAGTCAAGGAATACCCAGTTGAACTTATTCCTCATGTCTAGCTTCTTCTCAACTATCTGTCTCACTGCAAACATCAGGTCAGCTGTGCTGCATCCTGATCTGAATCTGAACTGCTCATCTCCCATCTTACATTCTATGTATCCATTTATCAATTACCATATCCAGATCTTTCATGCAATGTCATAGGAGTTTGATGCTTCTGTACTACCCACAGTTGTGGATGTCTCATTTGTTCTTATATACTGGCATGAGTATGCTTATTCTTCAGTCATCTGAGATACGCCTTTTTCTCCACACTGCTATGAATACCCACAAGAGCCATTTCTTCCCTATCTCACCCAGCATTTTCATCATATCTACTGTGACCTCATCTGAACCTACTGCTTTCCCTGACTTCATTTTCCTTAGTGCTATTCTTACTTCTTCTAGGATAGGCTCCTCTTCTTCTCCTCTGATTGTAGGCTGTTTCTGGGGCATTACAGCTTTTGTGGTCTTTTCTTCATTCAGAAGCTTCTGGAAATACTCCTTCCATCTGCTTTTGATGTACTGTGAAAAGGTGAGCAAGTTGTTGCTGGCATCCCTTATGAAGGGTGTATGACTATCTTCTTTATCTTTCTGTCTTTGCCTTGCAACCAGATATAGTTTCTTTGTGCCACCTAATGAGTAATTTTCCAGAAGTTAGTAGAGAACCTGTGATGCCCTATTTACTATTGCAACTCCTTTCTTTGTTAGCCAATCAGTATTCCTTCCCAGCCTGGTCAATCTTTTCTATCTCCCACTTTTTCCTTCACTCCTTCTTTCTTTTGATGATTTCCCGGACTTTTGCATTTCACCACCGTCTTTCCTTATGAACCTTATTTCCATACCTGACCCGGCCACATATCTGTTCTGTAGTTCCTCACACATGCTGTTTTGAGGCGCTGCCATTCTTCTTCATCTCCACCTATTTCCTCCTCTTGGAGTGCTAGAGCCCTGAGTAATTCCTTGAACTATTGCATTTTCTCTCCAGTCAACTTCCAGGTCTTCAGCCTGGTCTCTGTTGACCTTAGAGCCTTTTCTGACCACTGCTTGCAGCTGACTACGGCAACCAGTTGTTTATGCTGTGGGCTAACTGTTTCACTGGGGATGATTTTGCAATCATTGATTCTACCCCAGTGTCTTTTCCTTACTAGGAGGAAGTCTATCTGAGTTGCATATTGGCCACTCTTGTATGTGACTGTCTCTTTCTGAACTATGTGTTGGCTGCTATCAAGCCATTTTTTCTGTCTAGAATGGCCTCTCCTTCTTTATTACAGTTTCACCATGCTGCTCTGTCTGTCCATTATTAACAAATTCATGTTGTCCTGCTTTATCTAGTAGGTCCTGCAACTGCTATGTGAATGCACCCTTTTCCTTACTATTACAACCCTGCTGTGGAGCACAGGCTGAGATTATGTATACTGCCCTATTATTACACTGGAGTCTGATTGCCATGAGTCTGTGTCACTAATTCTGATGATATCCCTCATTACCTTTGGAAGCTTCTCTGTCACCACAATTCCCACACCAATCCTAGCCTGTCCCCTCCTGAGTAGGAGACTCTGGATCCCAGTGGCTTTGCTGCACTGCCCTTTCATCTTGTCTCTTGGATATATAGGATGTCCAGCCTCCTCCATATCATCATGTCATCCACTTCCAAGATGCGTCCCATAAGTGAACACACATTAAGTGTAACAATTCTTAGTTCATGTTTGGCAGGTTGATTAGTTTTACACTTTCACTCAACAGAGCTATCCCAGGTAACCCAGGCTGGGCAACTACTTATTGACCCTGGGCTGCTGCCTTTATGGCAGTCACACAGGGGCCAGAAGCATGGGTCCCTGGCATTGGCCAGGTTCTCAACCCACTTCAGTAAGTACCCATGCCCATTTTGGCAGCATTAGTCAACATGACCGAATCACCTAGAGCCATATTTTACACCACTGAGTGGTTAGCCTTGCCACGGCATGCAGTCTGTGAACCGTCCCTCTCCTATCTTGAGGATACTGTGCACCACAGTAGATGCCCAAAATGGTTGGTCTGTACAACCCTTCCCCCTACAGGGCACCATATAGAGTCTGTGCTGTGCCCACAGCTCCATTCATTGGTGAATTTGAGATGAAAACACTCAGCATGCTTTTCAGAGGTTGAAGGAAGCCCACAGAGACACAGAGAGAACATGAAAATTCCAAACAGGCATTGGTCAGAGGTCAGGATCAAACCTTGTACCTTGTGCATGGGAGGCAAAGACCTTAACCATTATGGCAACTGGTCTCCTGTGTATATGTATATGCTGTGTGTATGTCTGATTGCATTAAATTAAAATATGTTACATTGGCATTTTTTTTCACTCACTTTTTATCCTAGTATGACATCAGTGAGGTACACAGAAGATGGCTGTCTTTTGGGGATAGGGGGTGAACAGGCATACTGCTTATATGTATATCAACAGCTTGAAATATATGATTGTGGCCATTTGTTCTTTCACATTTACCACATATGATTGCATCAACTTGACAACTTGAAAATACATGATTATGACCATGTCTTTTTCTTTCACTTTCATCCCAATGTAACTCCAGAGAAATGAAAAAAGGTTGTTATTGGAGAGGGCAGTATTTCCAAGTATGATTGGTGCATTCTTGTAAACATTTATCTTCTCATTTTATTAGGAAATACTGTTTTCTTTCCAGCTTTGAGCATTAAGTCTTGGACGCAACTTATTTCTTCCTTGAAAGAAAATTGACTGAATTTCTTTCCCTAGTCAAGAATTTTATTCAGGTATCTTTGGATCAAAAAATTAAAAAAAAACATGCACCTCATAATATTTAGCATCCCACAGCTTCTGAGGGTCTACTGACACTCAGACTCCTGCTTAATTCAGTTATTTTAGTGCAGTCTTGGACAGTTAACACTGTGTTGAAAGAATTTAAGAAAAAGTGTGGGAACACAAGAAAGAAGTTATCCAGGTGGTGTGGGGGCAAGCAAGACAAAGATGAATTATCATCTTAGGCTAAATGTAATATGTCAAACGAAAATAAAGGGCCAGCACAGTGGAGGGTGCCAAAAAGTATAAATTTTATATAAACATATAACTAAATTCAACTAAGAAGTATAAATTACCCCCAAGTCAGCACAAAAATGCCATATATTAAATAAGGAAACCAGTTTGGGCTATATAAGCCTTCTTCAGTGCATGAATCAAACTATCAAAGACAAAAAACACAAAAAAAACACATCAGGACATTGGTTTAAATAGCACTTGCCAATTAAACAGTTAATGAGTAATGAATTCCTATTGGAAAGTGTTAAAGAGATATGCAGCAACCTCATAATGAGCAATGGATTCCTATTACAAAGAAACTAAAGATGTTCATTCAAAGCAGGGCTAAAAAGACCATCCAATTTGATTATCCATTTTCTTTATTTGTTAAAGATAGTATGCCATCCACTTTTATGGGATCTGTCACCTATAACTTTGTCAATAACTGCAAAGTGAAATGAAGCTGATGGGTGCTTAAGTGTATGTTTGTAAAGTGCACTTGAAAGTTTATGGTTCCTGATGTCACTGGTGTGTTCAGAAATTCTAATCTGTAATGGTCTGGATGTTTGGCCTACACAAAAGGCTGAATAGTGACAGGAGGCCAAATAGCCTACCCAATCCAAACCACAGTTAGCAAAAAACCTTATGTCAAAGATTTTATTGGTATTAGGACTGGAGAATTCCTTAATTTTAAAAACCCTGATACAGTGTGTACAATGACCACATGGGTAAGTACCACACAACTTGTCACCCATAAGTGTGCTTTGTGTGTGTCCAACTGGAACCTGAGAAGTATGTTTATAGTGGCTCAAAATTGAGCCCAAATTTCTTCCCCGTCTGAAGGAGAAAAAACATCTCTAGCCTATTTTAGATTCTGATTTGGGGTCAGATAGTAAAATGTTCCAATGTTTCTAAATAATGTCCAGAAAAGGTTTGGTGTTGCGTCCATATGTAGTGACCATTCTTAAAACATCATGATCTTGTGACGTCCGGTCCTTATTTATGTATTGCAAAAGATTTTCCCTAACCTGTGTAGAAGCCCAATTGCCAGCCATCACAATATTGCCTACTTTATAGCCCCTATTATGACAACAGTTGGCCAGATCCAACTTATATTTAAGGATGGTATCATTATCAGAACAGATGCATTTAATCCTCAAAAACTGGGACTGGGTATATTACGTACCACATGAGGTGAATGTAAACTACTAGCATGAAGTAAGGAATTGTACTGGGGATATTTCCTATAAATTTGTGTACTCAGAGTGTTATCATCATTTCTGGTAATAATCACATCCAGAAAAGTAATTTGCTTAAGATCAAAATTTACCTTAAATTCAATTCCCCATTTATTTTGGTTAAGATATTCCACAAATTCCAAAAGGTAAGGCACATCTGCCTTCCATACCAGCCAACAATCATCCAGGTATTGTCTCCAAATAGCTGTTATGGTTGGAATTATAGATTAGTTCAGTCTCCAGGTAGGCCATGAATAAATCTGCATATATTGGGGCAAAGGATGCCCCCATTGCCATACCCTGTGACTGCCAATAACATTGCCCATGAAAAAAGAACGCATTTTTTGTGAGGACATGTTCAGTCATGCAGACTAAAAAAGTATTGAAACCGGGTGGATACAAAGCACTTAGATCTAATCAATATTGTAGGGCCATTAAACCTGCCCAATGTAGAATATTGGTGTATAAGGCAGTCACATCTAATGTGCAGAGAAGCCAACCTGGTTCCAACTGAGTATTGGAGATGATACACAGAATTTGGGAGGTATCCTGGATACATGATCTAATGTAAATCAGGAGAGGTTTAAGATACAGAGTAAGAAATTCAGACAGGGGCTCAGTTAAACTCCCCCTCCCTAAAACAATTGGCCTTCCTGGTGGCCACTAAGGATCCTTATGTATTTTAGGTAAAAAAAAAAAAAAAAAGATGTATTGTGGTTTAGGATCTTTAACTGTCAGATGGTATATATCGGTCTGTGTAATGATACCTTCCTGTTGATCCTGTGCTAAAAATCGGTCAATTTCAACTTTAAATTTGCTACTGGGATCAAGGAGCATAGGCATATAGTGCCCGGCATCCCCCAACTGTCTCTGTGCTGCTTGATAGTAAGTATCCCAATTTATAACTACTACTGCTCCTCCTTTGTCAGCTGATGATATGACAAGATCTTTATTCTTTTTCAAATCCTCCAAAGCTGATTGTTCAACCCTAGAGAAAGGTTCCCTATTAAAATCGCAAAGGTCCACTTACCCGAATACGGAAAGGTCGACACGTATATGTCGAACTGCAAAAACACCAATTGTCCTGAAGCGCGAAATCCGAAATGTTGAATCATCATGGTTGGCTCTTCTGCGGTATAGCTCCGTAAGGTAAGTGTGCAATAGTTAAGGACCTTAGGGTTAGGGTGTAGGTTAAGGTAAGTGCATAGATAGTAATGCATGTAAGGTTTAGTGTGGGGTTAGAAGTAGGGTTTTGTTAAGTGTATGTGTGTGGGTTATTTATTTTGTTTGGGTAGGTAGTATGTAGCGCGTGGTGGGGTTGGACAACTATGATGGTTTGAGATTTTGAATTTCGGGGTTTAGGGCGTTCGGTGTATTCGCGGTTCAAGTAATAAGTGTCGATGATTACGTATTCACTGAATAGCTCTTTTGCGGTTCTAATATAGACCCTAGAGAGATTATGATGGCAGATATCATGTCCATCAAAATTATAATGTAAATCCTTGAGGACAGCAGATTGGAAAATGGACACCTAATTAGACATGGGAGGCATAAATTTGGAGTGTTGAAATGTAAATGATTTAACCTCTGTACCACCGGTATCAGAATCAAAGTGTATTCTACAATTGATCAATCCACAAAAGGAAATGACATCAAACACAAAAGAATCCTCAGTCACAAAAAAGCCAGGAACATAACTGAGACCTTTATTGAATACAGATATCTGAGCCTGAGAAAGTTCCACAGAAGATATATCGTGTACATTATTATATTTATTCAACATTTGGTCATCATCTTGAGAATTCCATCTAAAGTATTTGCATTGCCTGTGTTTTCTCCCCCATCTTCTTCTGGACCTAACCCTAAAGGGTGACTAGTACTACGTCTTTGGGTGTTGTACTTACATTACCGAAGACTGGAATCTCGAGACCAGATAACTGAAAGACGAGAAGACTGGAAGACCAGAAGCGTGAAATTTTAAATACCGAACACTACACTAAACATACACCACACACATGCACATGCACACACCATCACCCAAAACACAAACACACAAACCTGCCCCCCCACAACCCCCCTGCTTAAATATTCTAACTCTAAGGTTGTACTATACAGACAAACACACGAAAACACCACCACACACCTACATTCCCCGCACACACATACATCACAGTCACAACACACACTTACACACACACACACACACTAAAGCCCCTAACCAACACAACCAAATATAGATACTAACCTAACCTCCTGACATCTCCGTACTTCGCAATTTTGAAATTCGCGCTTCTGGTCTTCCGGTCTTCTAGTCTTTCGGTTATCTGGTCTCGAGATTCCAGTCTTCGGTAATGTAAGTATTCAGGATTTAGTAGTGATCCCATATATATATATATATATATATATATATATATATATATATATATATATATATATAAATAAAAACTAGTACCAAAACAAACCAAAATAAAAATAGCCGAAAACCAGTCTGGAACAAAGAGATGACTTTAGGTATAAAAATACAGACACTTTAATAGAACATTTTAGCGTTTTCATCTCCATATGAGACTTCATCAGAACTTCTGATGAAGTCTCATATGGAGATGAAAGCACTAAAATGTTCTATTAAAGTGTCTGTATTTTATACCTGAAGTCATCTTAAAGTGTCTGTATTTCATACCTGAAGTCATCTCTTTGTTCCAGACTGGTTTGCGGCTATTCATATATATATATATATATATATATATATATATATATATATATATATATATATATATATATATATGGGTCTAGGACATTTGCTCGAATTAGCAAACGTCCGAAACGCAAACGGCCATGCATACTTACGTGAAAGTGCTTTTAACCGAAGAAGCACTTTCGCGTAAGTATGCCTGTTGCCGAGGCCATACTATGGTGCGGATAAGGGAAAATTCCTTTTTCCCCACTGTAGTGTGGTCTTGGAGGGAGAATATTAAAGTTGGGGGGGGGTGAGGGGTACACACATTAATGTAGTTTTTTTTTTTTTTTTTAGTAACATGCTTTAATGAATGCGTTTTTCGATAAAAGCACTTTCATTAAAGTATTTTCAGTGGTTATGGATTTGGACATTTGCTCATTCGAGCAAACATCCTAGATCCATATATATATATATATATATATATATATATATATATATATATATATATATATACACATATACACAGTTCATAGTGTGTCAGGAATGGGGGTAATTTATTCTGCTATAACTCTTACACTGACTGTGGGTATTTAGTGAATCAGATGTTGAAGTCACAGATTGCTGTCAGTGTCAGAGATGAAAGGACATTTGCCACTAATTGAATCAGCCATTTAGTGCTCTGTCTGATGGGAGACTTTAATTGTGCTCACCTATGGGTTTCTTTCTATGTAAAGAAGAAAATGGAAGAGAAGTAGGCTTTGAAAATGCATGAGAATGAACTTCAAAACTTTGCAACAGTATAGCAGCATATAGAGCAAAGGTAAATGTGATATATACAGAGACAAGTTAATGCTAGTCAGTTGCCATAAATTTGGAAGGTGGGAGAACATGCCCACAAACACCTCAGTATAGCCAGGTGTACACATGTACCACTGTAGACCACAGTGTACATTTTTTGAGAATAACATATTCATTTTGTGTAGTAGGAGATGTTTGAATTTACAAAAAATTGTATAGTTGCAGTACATTTATGTTATTATATTGTATTACTTTGGTAAATTGATTTTTCAGATTTCCTAGTTGGATAAATTGATTTTTCTTAAACATTTGAGGAAAAAACATTCCAGTAATGAAAATTCAGACTGCTTGTGATGTTCAGATAATATCCTACTGAACTCCCACCAAATGAAGTTCGTTACTATCATGGGTCAGTAACTAAGGAGCTACAATCCTCACTATTGATTCCAATGTGAGAGTGTCACTTAAACAGGAATAATATTCCACAATTTTCACCAAAGAGCACAACAGAAACATGCTCTATAACCTGGGGCTGGACTGTATTCTTCTGTCCACCCCTAATGTAACTCCTTATTACACACTCCACAAAAATGTGTACCAATTTAAGACCTCTGATACAATCACGCTTAAATAAATTAAATCTCACACATCCACACCCTTCTGGGAAAGCCTGACACAGATGTCTAGCTGTGTCCCTTTCCAAAATAATACTGTAATGCTGCCACCAATCAGAGTGTCTTCATGCCCATTTAAAGGGATGTCCAATTATGATAATTAAATATTAAAACAAAGGATAGCGAATGACCTAAGCAGCCAGGCTTTTGGAGTGGCACAGGAAGTTATCAAGACAAGGATAAACACTCTCAAATCACTAAAGAAAACACTGATCGACCAGCCACAATGTATCTTAATAAGAATATTTAATAATGAGTGAAATGATTAAAAATATAAAACAGTAATTTTCAATAAACAAACAGAGCTCAGTCACCAGGAAAATTAAATCAATATTGAAGGATAGAAATCCAACATTTAGAAAAAAACTCTAACTTGTCTAACTGATTAGTTATAATTTTCATATCTGACTAAAGAACACAGTCTCTGATCTAAACTATCTAAACTAAATTACAACAGAGCAAAGGTAGGCTTACAGTTCTTGGTGAGTCGTTTTGGGTATCCACTGCACTGTACATATGTGAACAACTCACAACTGGTAACTAACAACTGACTTCTAAAACTGACAACTGTAACTGTCTTCAGCAGGCTCTTTATAGACTAGCCTGTCATAACTGTTCCAGTTCTAATTTTCATTTCAGCTTCTGAGAGTAACACATAGCAACTGTCAACATTCCGATGACATCATCTGCATGCAACCAGCTGATTCTGAAACAGTTTGCCTTTAGAATCTTTCTTCACAAACATGCACAGTTAGAAATGTTAAAGTACACTGTTCAAGTCTTTAAAACATTCTGTACAAACAGATGATAAATCAACATGTAAGAATTAATTGACAATATCATAGCTAGTCATGCTGGCATATAATAAACAGGTTAATCTGAAATTATGTACAAAAAATTCAGCCAGACATGCTAGCACAAATGAGCGTGTCTAATTTCTTCACATCCCCCCATGACACAAACACGGTTTTCAAGTGACCCTTGAAAAACAATGCTTAAGAAAAATGGGTCTGTCTGGGAATATCAACTCACTCCTCTCCTGGGCAATCCATTTGCATTGACATTATTAACCCTACTGCAGCATTCTTCTCCTGCAGAAACTTCACTGAGCACTGCCCCCAGCCCACAATCCAAAGCATCCACTTGTACAACAAACTCTTCACTATAATCTGGGATGGCCAACACAGGGTGACCTCTCAAAATCTCCTTACATTTTTGGAATGCCTGTTCACAGTCTGTGGTCCACACTATCTTATTCAGTATTTTTTCCTTGTTGGGTCAGTAAGGGGTTCAGCCATTGCACCAAAACTGGGCACAGATATTCCACAGTACCCTATTGTCCCTAGAAATGTTGTCACTTGCTTTTTAATAACAGGAACTGGCCATGCCTGAATAACTTTCACTTTGACAGGTTTTGGCCTAATCTTACCACTCCCCACTCTGTGTCCTAAGTAAGTGACCTCTGTCATACCCACTTGACACTAACTGGGTTTAATGGTTAACTTTGCCCTTTTAAACTGGTCTGCAAATTCCTGTAGCATAGTCTTTAATGTAGAGTTTAACCTCTCCACAAGACCATTAGTCTGGGGATAGTAACATGTCAGCAGGTCTGACATGAAGTTGGCACCTTGATCAGTCATATCTCCCTCAGATCTACTCAGCTGAAAAATTCTAGTAAAGCATTTGCCACCTTTTCTACATCCATATTACCTGCAAAAGGAATATTAAGGTCTATAGCTAGAAGTGGCAGATGGTAGGCTCTAGGCATTACCAACTGCTGTACTATTTCACTTTCCAGCCCTCCCTTAGGAGTCCACTTTCTATACAACAAACCTTCTTTCTCTGCCTCAGTATCCCCTTTACAAGGAATATCATGCCCTATAACTAGAACTGGAAGATGGTAGGCTCTAGGGTCTACCAACTGCCATACTACCTCACCTTCTAGCCCTCCCTTAGGAGTCTACTCTTTATACAGAAAATCTTCCTTCTCTGCCTCAATATCACTTACACAAGAAATATTAGGGACTATAGCCAGAAGTAACAGATGGTAGGCTCTAGGTTCTTGCAATTGCTGTACTACTTTCACCTTCTAGCCCATCTCCAGGACTTCCTATACAACAAACCTTTGTTCCCATATACAGAGTCCCCCTTTTGTTGAGCCTCAGGTGCTTCCTTAGCCATCTCCCTCAAGCTTTATAATGTAGGGTCCATAAGTTGAGCCTGTCTCAACTCTATATTTGTGACCCTCCCAAGCTACCCTTCTACAGGAAGCTTATTAACTTATGACAGCTGTACCTCACTATCATTTTGAATACTATCACTCACCTCCGTCCTTGCATTCACATGTCCACAGGAACATCAGTACCTACCAGCAGCTGTGGCACACTTTCAGACTTACCTACTACAGGATAGCGCCTTCTCTGAAACAGTCACCACACCAGTCCCAGCTTCAGGTATGAGATTTGTCTGGGTCTCCCCAGGCTACCGGACCAACATGCCTGTCTCCAAGCCTGACTACCTGTCACTGCATGAACACAAGGCACTGTATCATCAAAGTCATTCTCTATCAGGACATCTGCAGGAATATTCTCAAACACAATCTCCCCTTCCACAGGAAATCTAGTAACTTCTGACAGTTTTGCCTCACTGTCAATCTGGGTACTATCATTCACCTATGTCCTTGTAGTCACCATGTCTAAGGGAACATCGGTACCTACCAGCAGCTGTGGCTCACTTTCAGACTTACTGCTACTTGATAAGTCATTCTCTGAAACAGCCACCACACCAGTCCCAGCTTCAGATATGAGATCTGTCTGGGTCTCCCCATGGCTACCGGACAAATATGCCTGTCTCCAAGCTTAACTGCATGTCACTGCATGCATACAAAGTACTGCAGCATCAAAGTCATTCCCTATCAGGACATCTGCAGGAATTTCCTCAAACACACCTACCTGCTTGTTTCCTCTTCGATCCTCCCAGTCAAGATGAACCCTACTCAAAAGTATTTGAAATGGGGTCCTTCCCAAAGCTCTGACTAGAGTGGACTGTTCAGGTAAGTACTTCTCTTTTTTTAACCACTGCAGGCCTCACAATGGTTATATCAGAAGCTGTGTCTCTCTTAGCATTGACCTGTTTACCATCTACTAAGATAGGATACAAATGTTGATGATAGTTTGGCACACCACTACAGTCATACAGTGGTCTCCGAGTTACTCAAGAATAAAGCACTGGAAAAATCTGAGGAGAGCAGGTGTTTGCAGTGTATTAAGCCTTTTTGAATTTACATGGTGGATTTGAAAATCCTTAGCATGTATGTTTAATACAAGAATTCAGTATGTCTCCTGTTTTTGAACAGAGGTCTGGTTCTGCATCTTAAGCATTGTTTTTATATTTGTGCTCATCTGGCTCACAGGACATTTTTCACATTTCAGGTTCATGGATAGGGCTTTCAGTCCACAAACACATCTCTTTGTACCTTCTATCTTTGCCAGCTGTCTTGCACCTCTAGTGCTATTCCTTTGAGACATGGGGATAGATTTCTTCCCTTACTTGAACAGTTGGCTTATTGCAATTCATTTCATGAGGTTCTCACTAAGGAATAGTTGCTTTGGGTCTATGGATAAAAAATACTCTGTAACATTGATTAAATTATTGGGTGTAGTGTGCAACATGAGAAATCTTATTACTGCTATCTGAAAATTAGATTTTTTTGTCTCAAGATCATCTTAGTACATACAAAGATGCTCTTCATCTCAAAACAATTGTGGAACTCTTCACCTATTCTTGTCAATCCAACATAATGAAACAAGCTGCTCCAGATAAATTTTGTTTTTAATTCTCTCTCCACATGATCAAGGTCACATAGATCTTCTACCAGAACCTAACTGGAGAATTTGCTCTATAGTTGTGGGAGCTAGGAATCCCCAAGTAAGGTGAAAGTGCTACAACTCATTTGTTCCTGTCCAGAAATCCCCAAACAAGGACATCCACTCTACTGTCAGAGTCAGTTGGAAGGGAGCTGGCAAGCTTTCTGTTCCTGTGGGATGACCTACTCTTTCCCCTTGTGGAGCACCCCCTCCCCTGCAGCAGCTCTATGCCTGCCCTCCAAGGGGAATCAGGCCTCTACAAGTTCAATTTCCTTTGGTTTACTGTGCAACTTGCACATGGCAGCAATAGCCTACTAAGCTCAAGTTGCACAATGTAAACAGCAGTGCTCTCACTATACGTCACCCATGTGCTGAAGTAACCTACTTCCTCTCTGCCGGGACATGTGAACTGGTAGAACTAAAGCCGACCCCCTCTCTGCTGGGACATGTGATTTGGCAACATCTGCTCATATCCATCCTCCTACCGCAGCCCTTACAGGCACCCGGAATGCTATTTGGACTTAGTCTCCTGCAATGTAGTTAGGGTTTTATCCCTGAGTGCCTTGGAGTTGGCTCATTTTTTTTTAAATATCAGGTCTTATGACAACACCATCCTAGTAATACCTTAGGCCAGAATTCATATGGCAGCCTTTCAGCAAGCTGTAGCAATGCACAGCTGAGATCTGTTGGATCTTGTTCAGATTCCCCATGTGGTGGAGAAAAGGGTGTGGGTGGTGATCCAACCACTTCACTCTCATTTGGGGTCATGCTTTACACACCCTGTTTTTGACAATGGATGTTTCTCCATAAGGATGGAAGATTCACCAGGGGAATCAGATGGTAAAAGAACTTTGGATCCTTAACCCAGTACAAATTGTATTTTAGTCTCCTGCAGCTGATTGCAATCACAAAGCCCATCAATGTTTGAACCTTCTTCTGAAGTCGTCCATATCTAAACAGACAGTACCATGATAATATTCTACTTCTAAACACAATGACAAATGGAGTCTTGTTATCTCATTAGAAATACAACAGTTCTGTGAAATAGGACCATAAAATATACTTAATTGACTTAGTAAATGCTAGGAACTTCCAGAAATCTAGGACTTTGTTCAGGTTGATCAAGATTTACTTTCCTCATGGACATGACTCTAACAAATGTTTTCACAGCCATCAAAAATACCTACCAAGTTACTGTTCAGGAAGGCCATACACTTCAGTTTATTGCTTTCATTCCTTGCAACTTTCATGAAAAGTAGGGACATATGTGCCTTTTTTCTCTTATAATACTTCAGAAAATTATATTGAAAACACAGAAAAAAAATATGCCCAAATGCTCATCATTGCTCAACTTGGCAATGCCAGTACTAAATTCCTGTGTTCTAGAAGCCATCACTGTTCTTCTATCTACTTCTTATGGTAGAATACCATATTCTTACCCTATTATTTCAGAACCTCCTGGATCTTTAACTTGAAACTTCACAGTTGTCTCCAGAAGACGCTGGTTTAGCAACATTCAGGGTCTCTTGCAAATATTTTGGCAGTAATGAAATGTCCTTCAAGGATTATTTATGCTTTTAGCAAGAAAAGGTTTAAAGTGTTGATGGGGGTGAAAGAATATGGCTCTATTTAAAATGTGAATGTAACATAATATTGGAGTATCCTTTGTCTCAGTCTAATGCAGGGTAACAGTTCACCCAGCTAGATTTTATCTTATAGCTATTTCTGCTTTTCATGACCTTTTCTAGAGAAAAGTATTACGCAGCCTAACCTAGCAGAAACTTTTTAAAGAAGTTTGATTGATTCAAAATTCCTTCAGAAAGCTTTTTTTCACTATTTGAACCCATGTCTTCAGACAATTTGAGTTTCTTTTCATGGAAAATTAAATTTTTGTTGCCTATGACCTTTGCCAGAAGAATTTCTAAACTTCACGATGAGAACTGTTGGAAAAAATATCCAAGTTGCCTATAAGGATAGGATTACTTTAAATGTGTCAGTGAAAATTGTTTTCTGAATTTACAGTTAGGCAACAAAATCAGTCTTGTATTACTCTTAAAAACTAAACAGGAAAGGGAAACATTAACCCTTCTCTGGGATTGAACCTAGGACCCCATGTCCATGCAGTTTTTACAGCCATTGGACTGACAAGGAGACCCTATGAGCAATTGCTTCTCCGTTCAACTATAAAGTCACTATGATGATGATTTTAAACACACAAATATCCAGTGTAGTACAAGCCTTTAACCTAGTATTTTAACAACTAAACAGGAAAGGCTAACACTGACTCTGGCTAGATCATTATAATATCTGGATATCTTTATAATATTTTACAGTAAAAATACCCCATGCTATACTTTTCAGTGAAATCTAACCAAGGAGAAGCTTTGCTGTAGTGATGTGATACCTCTGATACTGTTAAGCATTGTCTTCTTTGGTCTAAGATCATGATGACCAGGCAGTTGTTTATCTCCTTTGCCAGTGGAAGACAAGGTAATCCTAATGCCAAATAAACTACATCCACATGCTTTATTAAATATAATATAAACTGTTATTCCTTAGTATGAAAATTATTGCAATGACCTCTCAGAGCCATTAATTTAGTGGTTACTTAGTCCGAGACATGTGTGATGCTGTGATATTGACTGTGTCTCATATGTCACCATTATACTGGGCGACTTCAACTACCCAAACATAGACTGGGAGCATTACTCAAGCCCCAGCACCTTAGCCCAAAGGTTCCTGGAATTTATAAACTCAAATGCTATGGAACAACTAGTCACCACTCCCACAAGAGGGGAAAACATACTAGACCTTGATTACCACCATGGGGGGACTCTATGCTCTCCATACCAGAAATATATCCCCTATTGAAGATCAGACCATAAATAATTACTGGATATCCATCACCGACCCCCCCCCAGCCCAGAAAAAAAAAAACCAAAACTTAAAAAATTCATTCACACTTCTCAAAATCAAGTGTGGAATCCTCAAGGCCCCCAGTGCCAGTGGAAACTATGGCCCAAACTGCAGATAAACGATCATATATAATGGGACATCTCAGGGAAAGCATGGATCATGCTATCCCAAAAAAAAATCAAAAATCATCCCCAATCATCCAAAGGCCAGTCCCCAGTCTGGTGGACCCTGGTGCCAAAAAAAACATAAGAAGAAGAAGACAAAGCACAGGATAGAGCCTAAATAAAACATAGCATCTCTTATCAGTACTAGCAAAAAATTACGATCCCTCATAAAATCCTCCAAGGCCAGCTTCGAGAGAAAAATTGCACAGGACACTAAAGACAATCATAAGGCTTTTTTCAGTTATGTTAGGAACCTGGGATGCAACTCCCAGACTTGTTCTGAGTTGATTCTAAACGACAAAAAATACACTGAACCCACAGACATCGCCAATATCCTGGCAGACAGGTTCAGTGCAAACTTCTCCACCCCCTCCCCCCCAAAAGAGCAAGTATCTATCCCGGCAGAGTGCAGCCTCCCAAACATCTCTGATGCTTAGGTGAAGGCCGCCCTCTCCAAAGCAAAAAACACTGCTTCCATGGGACCAGATGG
This sequence comes from Protopterus annectens, assembly GCF_019279795.1. NCBI lineage: Eukaryota > Metazoa > Chordata > Ceratodontiformes > Protopteridae > Protopterus > Protopterus annectens. The sequence goes on along the minus strand of NC_056741.1, from coordinate 487,853,513 downwards.
CGTCCCGGGTTGCGTCCTACATGAACTCCAAGAAGAACTAATCCCTCAAGTAAAACTGCTGTACAATCTCAGCCTCACTACAGGATATGTGCCCAAAGAATGGCATACAGCAACAGTGGTCCCACTCCATGAAGGGGCGCCTCTACGGACCCTGGAAACTATCGCCCCATAAGCCTGACTAGCCTAGTCTGCAAGACTATGGAGAGGATCATCATGGAACTCATAAACAAAGACATTGGGGACCTACAGACACTAGATCCTACCCAATTTGGCTTCGCAAGGGCAGATCCTGCCTTTTGAACCTGGTCAACTTCTTCGAAACAGTCACCAAGGCCATAGATGAAGGGAAGGTAGTCCACACAGCCTATCTGGACCTCGCAAAGGCATTTGACACAATACCCCACTCGGGCATCATAGATAAACTATCCAGCCTAAATATAAACCCCTATGTTACAAGATGGGTCGCAAACTGGCTCAAAGACAGAACCCACAGAGTCAGAGTTGCTGGAGCCATGTCAGACTTGAAACCAGTCACAAGTAGCGTCCCACAAGGTTCTGTCCTGGGACCTCTCTTGTTCGGTATTTACTTTTCTGAGGTACAGGCCAATGTGGGAGGACTGTGGCTCACCAAGTTCGCAGATGACTGCAAACTGGGTGCCATAATCGACTCTCCAGCTGACACAAACATCCTTCAAAAAGGTCTCGCAGAGACAGATAACTGGTGCCAGAGCCATGGTCTAAAGCTAAATGCCAAAAAGTGTATAGTCATACCTTTGGCAAAAACAATGTGCCCACAAATTACCACATAGGTGGTAACCCATTAAGTACAGAGAAAGTAATTAGGGATCTGGGGACCCAAGTTGATAGCAATATCTCCTTTGACAACCACATTGCCAAAGTGGTTAGAAAGACCTTCTACATAGCCCACCTCATCATGAAAGGATTTACATCTAGATCAAGAGAGGTAATCGTGCCTTTATTCATCCCTCATCAGGCCCATCATAGAATACAATGCCCCCTTTGGGATGTACCTTACCCGACACCTGCAGCAATTAGAAAGACCCCAAAAGTACCTCACCAGGAGGATCAAGGGACTCAAACAGATGCCATATGATGCTCGGTTAAAAAAACTCCAGCTCTACTCAGTTGCATACCGCCTACTTCGAGGCGATCTATGCCTGACATATAAAGCTATGTCCAACCCAGAATTAATGGACATGCTCCACCTCAGTAAATCTAAATCCCTTAGAGCCACACACTTGAGGGACTTGAACCTCAGCACAGAAATAAATAGAACATGCTGGAGGGACAGATTCATAACCCAGAGGCTCCCTTCACTGTGGAATAGAATTCCAATTCATGTTAGGCAGAGCACCTCACTGACTCTCTTCAAGAAGAATCTTGATGAATGGATGGGGGATCGTAGGTTTGTCCCGCGGATTACTTCCGTGTCACTATTAGACAGAGGCACAGTAAACTAAACTTTAAAAAGGGCACAGTATACTCAAATCAAGGGGTGGCGTAAGCCAAACATAATCAGGCTAGGCTTATAAATGCCCCAGGGCAGATAGCTTAGTATGAACCTATGTACAGTCATTCTGCACGGCAATCTTAACATTCAGTCTGGGACAGAATGGCATTTGGGAGGCAAGTAACTTATTGCATTTTCTACTTGGTCCCAATGCCTTTTTTTTTTTTTTTTTTTTTTTGTAACTTTTCGATTATACAGTTTGGTAGATATTGTGCCACCCGATTTCCCCTATTATCTAAAGCCTGAAAAGGACACAAGAGTTATATATCACTTGTTGTAACTTCAGATCCTCACTATTAACACACCAACCCACCACCAAATTTGTGTCTTCCAAGAATTATTGACAGATTGGTCCTTGGTCAATTTTATCTGAGGATTTAATCATAAAAGAAGTCTAGTGCTGATTTGCTCTGTTCATTCTTAGTGATCTGTTACTTTTGCCTTTCATTTCTGTGTCATTTTATGTAGCAATGATATCTTTTTAGTGTATCTAATGATGATTATGGTTTATTCAAAGTATCAGGTGCATGTCTTTTTAGCTGTAAGCTCGTTTTTCTTCTTTTTTTTTGAAAACATTCCTTTCATAAGCTTTTCAAATGATAAACATAATTGTATTTTGACTATTTGTCACTGGAGGGCGCTAGTTTACTGTTTTTAGACAATGCTCACCATTCATTCTTTTTTTTTTTTTTTTTTATTTTATTTTTCAATTTAACTTGAATTCGGCATACAATGCTGACTGAATCATTTAATTCAGAACTGTTTCAGGTGTTTTATAAGTCTTAATAATTGAAAAATGGTGTACCTGACATGAAAACTGCTTTTAATACTACAGAAACTGCCTACGAGGAGTTTGAAGAAGAGTTCTCACAAGAGACGTATCATTTAAATGTGAGAGATTTTCCATTGGTTGTTTCTCTTACGTTTGTATCCAAGAATTTTAAAATGATAGTAATAAAAAGAAGGAGAATGAATCTTCTATGAAGAGGATTTTTCTTACCTTTCTAGACCTTTTTGAGTATAGATAGTTCAGTAGCATTTTGTTGGAAATGACACCCAGTTTATTCAGTACTCCTGGTTAAATTTCTTGAAAACACAAAACATAACTGATAATGTTGTCTGACCCCAGCCGTTATAAAAAAAAAAAAAAAAAAAAAAAAAAAAGACTCCGACAGAAGGCTGAGACTAATTTTGTTAGTGAAAAATCACTTCTTATTCCCTCTGAAGTCTGTAATAATGATGTTTAGTTAAGCGCAAGTCTGTTTTGTTGCTGTCATCATTTTGCAATTCCTTACCTACCTTCTGAATGAGGAAACTAGAGCATTGCTACTTTTGCAGTATTCCATTCTGCCCTACCTCTTTGAGACTCTGACAATGTGTAAGTGTTTTCAGTAGGCCATTAACAGCTCAAAGTCAAGCAAGCCTGACATATGCCTGTCATAAATGCTGGGAAATAATTTTTAACATAATCCTATTCGTTCTAATCATCAGCTGCATGTAAGAGAAGGTAGGCTTTTCATAAGCAAGATTTAATGTTTAGGATTGCACTATCATAACAGCCAAGCCAAGGTTGCAAAGCATTGTTTCAGTATATGTGAAAAGCTTAACTGTGTCCATTTTAGCTGTCTTCAAAAATGTAAACTTGCCTATCATTGTCGCTCAAACATATAATTTTTTTTTAGTAGGAGTGCTCTCTGTGCTATGGTATCTCCAAGAGTCGGTGTCCCAGGCTAATATGACAAGTTGTCCAAGCTTGCATACTAGTGTTTCTGCTCTTCACATTCAGATAAATGTACTGAAGGATTACAGGGCAATAATAATTTTTTGTGCATCTGTTATTGCCGCTGATGCTGTACCTACTGTATGCAAATACTTGTCAATGTACCATTACTAGGGAACTGCCAGAACCTTACAAGTCTGACCTGGAATAACTTCCTTACATTTGCCTTTTACTGTTATAATTTACAGTCTGATGAAATATCCTCAACAACCACACATTTGCTTTGAGTACATTCTCCATCCAGCTGTTTGAAAGCTTGTCAGTATATGTGGTACATACACAGCAGTAAAATAATTAATGTTTCTCCTCTCAAAGGTCAAGTCTGCCCCTGAAGAAAATCACATTACCTAAATCACATGTGTGGAAATGGATAAAGGCAGATGTATAAACTAGTTTACATCTAAAAATAGTCTCATCTGCTAAATTCACTAATTGGTCAAGCAGTGTTCCAAAGCAGGTATTTAAGTTAGAAACACAGCCCAGACAAAAATAAGGGTACACATTCATGGTCAAAATCTATCTGCTATGACTAAACTTTTTCTTGCAGCAAACAAAAGACAGCTTAAAAGTAAGTTGATGTTTGCTTGCATTTTTCTACTCCAGATAGTTCTGTTTTTCCTGGTCACATGTGTCTTAAAAGAAAAAGAGATAAAAGAGAAACAGAGAGACAGAGAAAGAGAGAGAGAGATACAGAACTTAAAAATGCAAAAAGGAAGCAGCTAAAATAAATTGCACTTTTTCACTCCACTTACATTTGCTTGAAACCATGGTTAACAAGCAGAAAAGTAGCAGTACTACCAGAAGACAATGCAACAAAAGCAGTTCCCATGAGCTGTCTACAGATGGGTACATAGCCTTCACAACTACTGGGAAGGCTATGAGCTTACCTGTCTCATGGCAGCTTGACCAGATTCAAATTATCAGGGAAAAACAAGGTATTAGAATGTAAAACTGTTTGTGTGTGTGTGTGTGAGTGTGCGTGTGTGTGTATGTATAGATCTAGGACTATTCAGCAAAAGTTCAGTAGTTCGAATCCACAATCATCGAACACACTTTAATGAAAGCGCTTTCACCGAAAAAGCGCTTTCGTTAAAGTGCGTTAAAAAACAATAAATCTACTTTTATGCAGGGGGGCAAGCCCCCCTGCACCCCCCCATGTGGGGGGCTGTGCCCCCACACACCTCCTACTTTAATATTCTCACTCCGAGATCACACTTACAGTGAGGAAAAGGGAATACTCCCTTATCTGCACCGTAGTATGATCTCTGCAATAGTCATTCCTTCACGACTCCCTCTACTTTTGCAGAAGTATGCCCAGCCGTTTGTGCTTCAGTGAAAAGTTCCTTCGGGGATCAGTACCCATTATATATATATATATATATATATATATATATATATATATATATACGCAGAGTACCTCTCAACTGTCCATATTTTTGCCTCATATTTTTGATATGCTCCTCTTAAAATCTGGGGGGTTTTTTTACTTTTTTTTTTTTCTGGCAGACCAAAGAGGATAGAAGTCACTAAATAATGACATACATTTGAGTTTAACACTTCATAGCCTTCATAAAATGCAAGCTAACACAAAACCTGTTATTCTAACAACATTGTAAGTTTATAAGAGCAATATTTAAAATCTGTCCCTATTTTTGGGGTGTTTGTCCCCCCATTATTTAAGGCTTTGTCCAGATTTCTTGTATTAGGAAGTTGAGATGTATGCTGTGTAGATGTTTTTATTTATTTATTTATTTGAATTTGTTTACTAGGAAGGTGCACTGGGCCGAGATGAGCCCATTTTCAGCATAGTCCGGAGGAGAAAAGCTCCACATGAAAAGTTGTTTTCAATACAATAGTAACAATACCAGAATAACACAAGTCCATGGAACATTTAGAGTCAACAAATGAATACAGTTGTAGCAGCATCAGAAAAAAAAAGTGCATGGAATATTTAGTTTCAACAAACCAAAACAATGAAAAGTAAGATTCTAAAAGTAACAAATATGAACTTGTACATAGGTACTATGTTTTAGTTACCAGACTAGGTTAGCTTGTCAGAGTTTTAGGTTCTAAGAGCATAGTATGAATATTAATAGCTTATATGGTCAAAGAGTAGGTATTCTACAATAGAGGGCTTAAGGACGTTTTAGTGGAACAAAAGAATGAAAGCAGAAGGTTGTGATATACAGAGCAGTAGTTAAGGGGGAGACAAGTGGAGGAAGAACCCGTCAGGTTTTGAGAGGTACAGCATTGGTGCATGTATTATAATAAGGAGGAAAGGTGTTGCTTCAGGGTTGTTTGAAGCTAATTGAATTGCTACTGGTCCTGATCGATGGTAGGAGAGTGTTCCACAGTTTGGCAATAGTAACGGACTAAAGCATCTGGCCAGCAGATAAGTTTGTTTTTTCTACTTTAAGGAGCTGCTGGTTTTCAGATCCAAGATGCCTGTTTGGGTGGTAGTGGGTAAGACGAGTGGAAACGGCAAGGCAGTTTGCTGGCTTGAAGATGATTTTATGTGCTGTAATTAATTGCAGGTATGAAAGAGTGGAAATTTAAGGCAGTCTAGAAGGTGTAGCGAGGAACAGTGGTGGGAAGAGTATTTTGCACTGGTTGCGAACTTAGCAATTTTATTGCAGCATATCTCAAGTTTCGATTTCAATGAGGACTGAATATTGTTGAGGAGAGGGGCCCTATATAAGAGAGAGGGTAGTACAAAGGTGGAGGCAAGGGTTTGTTTGGTGGAGTGGTTGAGGAATGGTTTGTGCCTGTAGAGCATGCCAAGTTTTTGGTGTACTTTTTTTAATACGGTTGTGTATGTGCAGGTTGAATATTAGGTTTTCGTCTATTATTAAACTTAGTAGTTTTGAATGCGAGACTACCTCTGTGATGGTTTTACGTTGGGCCTGTATGGAGAATTCATTTTATTTAGAGAAATATTTTTCATAGGGATGAAAGGCATGTGTTTAGTTTTGTTGGGGTTTAGGACAAGATTTTTTTTGCCATCCAGGTTTCGGTGGTTGTGAGGATGCTTTGGGTGATATGTAGTAGCTCAGATGTGGAGTTAGCAGTGCAGGTGATAGCTGAGTCATCAGTGTATTGGATTATAGAATTTTGAAGGTATGAAAGGTATTTATAAAGCTGCTCAAAAGAAGGAGCCGTACAATGGAGCCTTGTGGTATACCTGTGGTTGTATTAAGGAATACAGAGAGAGAGAGTTGCCATTTGGTTGATTGTTGTCTGTTTGTGAGGTAGCTTGTGAACCAGGTTAGGGTGGGGGGTGTGAGGCCTAGGTTAGAGAGTTTTGTGAGGAGAAGAGGGTGGGAAACAGTATCAAAGGCCTTGGAGAGATCAAGAAATAGAGAGGAAACAATTTTACCTTCATCTTGAGCCTGGTTACTTATGTCCAAGAAGGAGATGAGGGCAGCTGTCAAACTGAAACCATGCTGAGTGGGTTATAGGATTTGCTTTTGAAGCAGATGACTGGGAAGCTGAATATGGATGCACTATTCCAAAATTTTTGAGATTGGTGAGAGGATTGCAATAGGTCGAAATCTGGAAATGTTTGTGCTGTCTCCACCTTTACATAAGGGGAGAATATATGCCTTTTTCCAGATGTTAGGTACATAAACTCTTTGATAGATCTGTTAAGGAGTATGCTGATAGGGTAGCCAATGAAGTATGCTGCATTTTGTAGGAATTTGGGGGTAGGTTCTCTGGGGCATTGGTGCAAGGTTTAAGCTTAAGGAGTATATTTTTATGATAGTGGTAGGTATGGGGGGAAACAGAAATGCTAGGTAGGGAGGGTGTGTTGTGAGGCTGATTTGGAGATGCAGGGTAGTAGTAGAGTTGATTTGGGGGAAGTAGCAGTAAGATTGGATACAGTGTTGATGAAGTAAGTGTTAAACAGAGTGGCTAATTCAGTAGGTGTTTTATCTGGATTTGGACAAGGATTATTTGTTGAGCCTGGGTACAGTAGGAAGGTAATGGAGTTCCAGAATTGTTTGGGGCTTTGCCTATGTTGACTTTGCAGGTGTAGGTAGTGCGTTTTTTGTCATTAATAACTACACTTTGCTTGATTGCGGTGTTGTTTGAATTGTAATAGGTCTGAGGGGTTCTTATTTAATGCCATATTTTCCAGGTTTTGTCCCTAGCAGTCATGACTTGCTTAGTAGGTCTGGTGATCTAACAGGCATGGTTAGTTTTACTCTTATTTCTCAGACTGGAGCTAGATTGTTTAAGGTCTTGAGGAATGTTGAGTTGAATAACTCAACAGCCTTATTGAGGGAAAAGGTTTTTAGGTGTCCCATTTGAGGTTTAATAAGGTGAGATAGGTTTCTTGTTAGCTTGTATTCATGTTTACTTGGTGCTAGAGTGAATTTACATAGTACATAGGCAGGGAGGTAATCACTAATACTATTGGTTAGTATGCCAGCGAAGGAGATATTGTTTGGATCAGAGACTAGGATCCAGTCCAAAATGGAGCCATTGTCATTGTTTTGTTTGGTCTGGTTATATTGTGAATTAGCTGGGTAAAGTTGAACAGGTTATTGTTGGAGGAGGGATTGTGGTGGTATACATCAAGTCAGTCAATGTTGACTTTATTCAGGATGATTGTTTCATTGTCTATATTATTTGATGTCCAGGCAAGAATTTCTTCCAGTAGAGGAATGTTATTGCATGGGGGATGTACAGTGTTATGATGCAGAGATTTTTGCAGTTTATTTTTAGGAAAGAAATTATTATTTGGGCTGTGGAAAACTGAGGAATAGTTTTAGAGTATGGGACAATAGTATAGGTGTTAGGGTACAGTATTGCTACACCTGAACCTCTTTTTTACGAGGTCAGTCTGATTGTATGTAGGCATAGCCTGGGGGAGGATTTGGTGCCTTTTATGTAGGGTTTTAACCATGCTTTGGTGACTGCTATTTTATCAGGTTTGTTGTGAGTTATCCAGGTGTGAAACTCTGGGATTTTGTTTCTGATGCTTTGAAGGTTCATTGTTGTTAAGTTTAGTGATTTATAAGACTTAGTGGAGTTAGGAGAGGAGCAGGTGGGGCCAGGGTTTGGGTAAATGTCTCCACACTGAGGAATTTAGAATGCTTGTTTGGGAAAGTAGTGGGTAGTTGTTTCTTTTTTAGTTGGTTTGGTATTTAACATAGAGAGGAGGTGGGTGCTGTTTTTCAGGAGTAGGATTTTTATTTTGGTGAGTAGAAGTGTATGTCAAGCATATAGGCTAGGATATATGGTACAGTAGCTAAGTAGTGGTGAGGTTTGTGTGGATGTAGCACTAGTTAGCTTATCTGAGTGATCAGCTGCCTGGATAGCTGTTAAGTTTATTAAGAGATTGAAGCTTACAGAGAATAAGAGGAGAATTGTGTAAGAGGTGGGAGACATGGTGGATAGCAGATTGTGTTTATTTGTGAAATAAGGTAATGGTATTAGTGCTAGAATAAGCTAGTAGTTAGGATATGTATGTAAGATAGTATTGGAGCTGTTGTAGAGTGAATGTAAAAGTACTGATTTGTTTAGTAATTAGAGATACTCAGTGTGAGTGGGGTGAGTTAGTGTAAGAATAAATGTAACTGAAATGGGAGTGGGTGGGAATGCGGGTAGGGAAGGGGAGCACAGAGAGCCCAAGCATAGCAAGGCTGAATGGATCAGGCTGGACCGGGGTGTGCAGCTGGCTGCAAGAAAAAAAAATAATGTATTGTGTTGTAATCAGTGGCTGAAAAGCAGTCACTTGTTCAGAGAAATGGAAAGTAAGCAAAGGTGATTGAAAAAGCAGACTTACAGGGAAGAAAGTGCAAGGTACAAAAAGACTTGGGCTGTTAAGGATTAAATAGTGACCACAAGGCTAAGGTCAGTAGATGGAGTAATTCCTGCATGGGGTAAGTAATGAGAAAGGCTCGGAGAGTACAAAAGGTAAAGCAAATAAGAGAAGGGAATAATGAAAGAAAGAATTATGAAGAGTCAGAAAAATAAAACTGAAGGGGGAGAGCAGAGGTCTGGCTCGGTGGTATGCAGGTAGCCTTATAGGATCAATTGGATTACAGAGTTTTTACATACTTACATACCTTTTTTGCATAATTTTTATATTTCGGATATAAAATACTTCCTCCAACAATAATGCAGCCTAGACCAACTTTGAAACATTAGATGAAGGAACTATTTTACATAAAAAATACACACACGTGTGTGTGTGTGTGTGTGTGTGTGTGTGTGTGTGTGTGTGTGTGTGTGTGTGTGTGTGTGTGTGTGTGTGTGTGTGTGTGTGTCTATATAGATAGGCAGATGTATAGATAGATGACCCAGATATGCCGCAAAAGATTGCAGCACCAACTATTGACAAAAATAATAACAATCATAATGCTAACATTAAAACCTGCATGTTAAAAAAACTACTTTTGGAACATGCAAAGTACCCCAACATACCTGTACACTCTACAAATTATATATAAACTCTGAGACCACTCAATAGCAGGGATAAGACATATTTCTTTCCCCTCTATAACAGAGATTTCACACCATAATCTTTGATTAGCTATTTTGTCAATCAAAAGATTTTGACATTTCTACTGTTAACCATACAAAGCCAATCTACAATGAGGGTCCCATTATGTTAATTGGTTTTGCATTTGTTCAGCAGCTGTAATGTCAATCATGTTTGCTCAACAAAACAGGCATTTGTTCAACAGATGTAATGTAAACCAGGTATGATCATGTATGATCAACAAAACAGCTGATCAAAGGTGCTTGTGGGATACCTCTGTAATAGCAGCAATGGCAATATGCTGCTCTTTGTGTGCGCCAAAGTTATATTTTGCAGCACATGCTTTTAATTTGGGGATTTTGTTTCCATCAAATTTGGTCAATAATCAGTACTGCAATGTTTGCAGCACTGATTATCTTTCATTTCCCAACTACACACACTCATAAACTAATATCAAAACAAATGTAAACAGCTTATCAGATTACATATTTTCTAAATGCAATAATGGCCACCAGGTTAGGCATTACAGGGAAGTTGCAGACCTTCCAGGAGTGGGAGCCCATCTGATGCATCAGATATAGCCTGTGTAGCAATCACCAAATTATCACAGATTTTAACTAAGAGTTTAAGAAATATGGATTATTTTCTGTCTGCTGTGTGAAACAAATAGTACATAGTTTATTGTTCAGTGCTATGACTGTGCTAAAATAAGAAACAGATTCTGAATTGACTATATTATATTTGAAGCTCTTACTGGACAGATATATATATATATATATATATATATATATATATATGGTTTTGTTTTCAGCTGTTGAATTTCTTACTCAGCCAAATTCAACTCAAAACAAGTACAACTCACTGCTGTTAGTTTTCTTTTAGTACAAGTACTCACAGATTAATAGTAGAAAAATAATTTAGTTGCATGTTTTGAAATCCTGCACTGAAAGTTTGCAATAGCTTCGGTCATTTAGCTTCTGCACTTTAGTGGGAATTTGCTGCTGCATATTTAGATTACACAACTGAGCAAAATAGCTCCTTGGGTATAATATACTTGAATGGGGTAAATTGTCTAGTTGAGAAAAACATTACTAAGCATCTCACTGTTTTAGTGCAAGAGATGTTATAATTTGATTAAAGTTTAATCTCATTCTCTCACAACAGGTACTTGCTACAGTAAGATTAGAACATCCTGAGAGCAAAAAATAATTATTATCATGCTTTGTTTAGCAGCCTTCCTTCCTCATCCAAGTCTTGGACATATCAGGTGCATGGAAATGTACAGAAAACAGTGCAAGCCAAATCACTTCACAGCAATGATTAAATTATACTGCTCTGTTGATAAGGCACGTCAGTGTTCACCTCCATCATTGCATCTGCCTGTACTGAGACCACGACTGCCATCAACATCATCACCTCGACTACTGAAAATCAATGGCTGTGTACCCTTAATCACTGTGTAACCTGAACTGCATTATTTAAGCTTAGAATGTTCAGACCAGAAGCATGCCTTACAAATACTGATAACAATGAGAATTATTTCTACAAATTATATAAGAAACAACTGACAGACTCAGTCTGCCATCTCCTTAAGTGATTTATGTAGTGCTACACCAAATTGCTCACAATTGTTTATAAACTGGGACAGAAATATTCAGTGTCAGCAGAATATTACAATAAGCAGAAATGTGATGCAGAACATGAAAAATGTACATAAATTCTACTGTAGTACGTAGGTGAATGCAGGAAGTTATTTAGGGTGTGAAGATAGTGTTATGTTCTACCATAGTCCATTAGAACACTCTTCCAGAAATCTGCATGCCAAAAGAATCACATCCTAAAATGTTCTGGTTAGTGGCTAGGGGCTATTATTTATTAAGTCATGCCTGTTGATGTTTAAAAAATGTTTACGGAGTGATTCACAGTTTAACTTTACAAACCGTTTCCTAAACATGTTAAATGCTATACACTAAATTTACCTGCATCTGTACAAAATCAGATGCCTGGTTATCATACCTCTCAACTTCTTACAGCAAGCAATGTGGACAAAGCCACAAATAATGGGGGGAAAAGGCCCCAAAATAGGGACACTTTTTAAATATTGCTCTTACAAACTTAGAAAGTTGATAGAATAACAGTTTTTACATTAGCATGGATTTTCTGAAGGATATGAAGTCTGAAAGTCAAATGTTTGCCATTATGTTCTGACTTCAGTCCTCAACGATTTGCCAGTGATTTGCCAGAAAACTGTAATTTTATGAGAAACCTAGCAAAAATATAAGTAAAAAAAATCTGGGCATTCTGTGAAAATGTTAGAGCTATGCTGGTTATGCATGTTTGAAAGATGGTGGCACTGGTTGCCTACAGACAAAGATTTTGGCTTTTTTTTCTTATGTTATCTGTGTTCAGGATTTTACATAAGACAAGATATTAGTTTATTCTAGGCTTTGATAGGGCTGTGCACCATTTTTCTCATGCTGTCTGGTGGCATCTGTCTCAGTGCTCTGATGTGTGGTCCTATGGACTAATTTTGAAGACACTGGACTTTGAGATGTCTCCTGCCCTTTTATGGAGAGTCAAGGTATGTGCATTCCTGGTTTGTGTCTGATGGACATTGAATGCTGGAGAGACAGCAGTGAGTGGCTTTAACAGTGGAAAGCTTAACCATGTTCAGTATGGTGCAATGGAGTGCTTATGGTTCATTGTATAAACTTAAATCATTCTACCCAATCTAAATAATTTATTTAGCTCATTTCAATAATACAGTTTCTTTCATGCCCATCATGTTTTCTATTCTGCTTTCCATATTCTATGTGCTTTAAGAGAGCTACATGAAAGAGGGGTCCATGCTCATCCTTTTTATCACTTTGCCGCTCTATAGTTTACATTTCCATTAGTCTTCTTCACAGTCTACTGTATCCATTTTATGTCACCCAAATATTGACACCAAGGCAACATCTGTTAAGAGGCTCTTGCCTTGACTTTCAGGTTATTTTCCTTACCTTCACTTCTTCAATCTCACACACCTTTTGAAGTAAACTCTTTATACTAGGTACTTTGCTTGTTCACAATATGCTAGTTATTACTTTTTATATCATTATCAGACCTATCAACTCAGTGATGTGATTAGCCATTCCTTTTGTCATAGGTAACCCCACTAACAATGTGGTAGGCATTATCAGTAAGGTCCCACAAAAAAAATCTACAGATACCTCCAGTATGGGATTAATTTGTTGCACAACCTAAAATGTGAATTTAGTCTCCTCTTTCACCTGTCTCACACTTTCGGCATATTTCTGGCCTTCCTGAAATGCTTTAAGTAACTTTGCAAGTCTAATAAAGATACCTGTGCAGGCACCTCCAAGCAAACATATGCAAAATCCCCTGGATGTCATTGTGTTATCTGACTACATTACATGTTTGATAATGTTCATAATTTGTGATCCGTTCCATTAATAGGTCTGCTCCACCGCCATTTCATTTTAAAGGCTAAGCCTTTTTTTAGCTTCTCTAATACCGTTAAAGTTTGCTTACTATCCTCACCATATCTCCTTCCTTGCCCTCCACTGAGCCAATATATTTGTTATTGCAGGTTTACTCTCCTTATCTAATTCCTTCCACTCTGTAGCCTCAATGTCAGGTAATATAACTTAAGGTTTCCTGATAATCTGCATCTACCATGGGCCTGCTACCATGTCATTATGTGGCCAACCTCCATTATTTGATCCTTTTTGTTCAGTATTGCATAAACACTGTTCTAATTCCAATATATGCTTTCTTCATCTCTATCTTATGGAGACTGCCCATTTAGGATACATTCTTCAAGCAATACCACATGTTGCTTCTTTTCAAACAAGACTTTCAAACCTGATCGTGTACAGTTCACAGAAAGGGCCACTCATCCTCCAAGGATGTCCTGCTGCTATATTTCCCCATGAGTCCAATTCTCCTGTCCTTGACTTCACGTTTTTCATTGCATTTAAAGCAAAATGGAAGTTATGCACTTACCATAATACTGGATCCTTTCATCCAAGTCCATTTGAAACAACAGTTGGGAACCAAGCCTCTGGACAGATCCAATATAGCCTTTAGTCAGGGCTCCAATACCTTGAGCTCCTTCAGATTTTACACTCAGTCACTTATATGCCAGTCCATCTGATCAAGTTTGCTGGCAAATGACAACTTGCATTAGGAAGACAACAATATACAAATCAATAATTTAGCAGTGGGACAGTGAGGATGCTTTATCAGACAGAAAAAAAAATCAGACTTTGTGATAAGTACATAACTTTTGTATCCTATTTCATTAATTTGTCCGATCCAACAGTTGTGACATTATCCCAAGCAACCTGATATTTTATAGGGAAACAGGACAGGATACCCTGTGTCACAAAAGGAAATACTGTCAGCCTAGCTATCTGGAATTTTGTAAATAATTATATGTCATTTGTAAATATTAATATGATTTATATAGAAGTGTAACAGAGGGAGATACTGCCAGCACAGCTATCTGGAATTTTGTGAATGGGTATGTGTCATTTGTAAATATCAACATGATTCAGATTCTTGTGTTACAAATGTATTAGAACTGTATGTCATATAAGATGGTTTGTACAGATACATATGCTGAAGAGATATGTTGCAGAGTACTCAGCTTAAAGATGTATCCACAGTGTGCCCTACTAAAAAAGAACAGAAACATATATAAACTATTGTAACTGTGTAAATGTATATATTTTAACATTGGGAACTGGTGCCTAGAAGGTTAACTTGCAAAGCTTCAGAAAAATAGTTGAAATTAAATTATTTTATAACTGCACCATAAAAGATAGTTTCAGTGCAACAGGAGACATAATGTCTAGAAATAGACATTTTTTTGTATTGTCTTTAAATGTGGAGGAATGTAAATTAATTTACAACTTCCACCATTTGCCTTAGAACTAAGAGAATTCCTTGTTTATATATTTTCACAGAGAGATGGTAAATGCTACCAGATGCAGTGGGGGATTTCAGTGGGGATAGTCAGATGACAAGAAGTGATGTCATGTTGCAAGTATGCCAGCAGCAATATTTGAGATATTAATTTAAGAACTCTCTGATAGAGAGACTGTGCATTTTGTATTTTGTCTTTGACCTGACAGCATCAGGAAGACCCACTCACCACATCTGTCTTGCCTGGCTCTGTAAGTAAGTTAACTAGGGTAGAGTAAATTCTCTTAGATACAGACAGGAATATAGTGAAGTATATCTTAGATGTTTTCTTTATTTATTTGAGACGGTCCTGCAATGTTATTTTAACTCATTCACTCTGGAGCATCTCAGAAAAAGCTGCCTGTTTAATTCCACCATAGGAACAACAGTGCAGCCTGAGCTCATTTTCAGAAAATCCATTTATAATATCATACAGAAAACAAATGTTCCGAACTCTTTAACTATAAGAGCTAGACTAAAAATGTAAACATGAAAGTTGTTCAGCAGACACTGATCTTTCCAACAGTGTAAATGTTGACAGTGCATATCAAATTCATTATTAAATATTTGGCAAGGAATGTTGATATTGTGCATATCTTTTACCTTTTTGGAAAAGCAAAGCACGATATCTTGGTCAATGTACCATGCAGACCCATACAATTTGTATTTAATTTGTTAGTATGAATTTCAGCTTTAAAACAATACCTTAACCATTACTGTCTGATGCTCCTTTATGGAGATATTCACAGAAATATGACTAATATAATATTTCTCATAATTGATAAATAAACAAAGCATAATATCTCATCACCTGTAACAGACAGAGCCTACATATCAGTGTAGAAGTTGTGTGTCTCAATGTCAGCTTCAAAATGATGCATCATTTTTGTGATCACCATGCTCCCTTGCAAAGATATGGGCAAAATAATGAGAAGTATTGGAAATGTATCATTTTCATAATCCTACAAGACTAAAACTGTGATATCTGTACATGTGTACAGTGCACAGACACACTTATTTTACCATGTTGTAAGTAGTAACACTGTCTTCAAAATTAGGAATTACTTGGCACACTGATATGCTCCCTTGCAAAGTTATTTACTAAAATATGAAAAAAATCATAATTTCCATAACCTAACTCCTAAACAAACTATCTGCACATGTGTACAACATACAAGCACAATTCTTTTACCGTGTTGGAACCAGCAATACTGTATTCAAAATGAGGTATTACTTAGCACATTCAGATTCTCCCTTGCAAAGTTATTTACCAAAATATGAAAAAAAAAATTTCCATAACCTAAGTCTGAAACAAACATTGATATCTGTACATGTGTACAACAAACAGGGACAGTTCTTTTACCATGTTGGAACTATCAATACTGTTTTCAAAATGAGGTATTACTTAGCACATTCAGATTCTCCCTTGCAAAGTTATTTACCAAAATATGAAAAAAATCATAATTTCCATAACCTAAGTCTGAAACAAACTTTGATATCTGTGCAAGTGTACAACATACAGGGACAGTTCTTTTACCATGCTGGAACTATCAATAATGTCTTTAAAATTAGGAATTACTTAGCATATTCAGATTCTCCCTTGCGAAGTTATTTACCACAATATGAAAAAAAATCATAACTTCCAAAATCAAGTCTGAAACAAATATAATGCACATGTGTACAACATACAGGGACAGTTCTTTTACCATGTTGGAACTATCAATTCTGTCTTCAAAATGAGGTATTACTTAGCACATTCAGGTGCTCCCTTACAAAGTTATTTACCAAAATATGAAAAATATCGTACTTTCCATAACTAAGCCTGAAACAAACTTTGATATCTGTACATGTGTACAACATACAGGGACAGTTCTTTTACCATGTTGGAACTATCAATTCTGTCTTCAAAATGAGGTATTACTTAGCACATTCAGATTCTCCCTTGTAAAGTTATTTACCAAAATATGAAAATAATCATAATTTCCATAACCTAAGTCTGAAACAAACTTTGATATCTGTAAATGTGTACAACATACAGGGACAGTTATTTTACAATGTTAGAACTATCAATGCTGTCTTCAAAATAAGGTATTACTTAGCACATTCAGATGCTCCCTTGCAAAGTTATTTACCAAAATATGAAAATAATCATAATTTCCATAACCTGAGTCCTAACAAAACTGATATCTGCACATGTGTACAGCATTCAGAACCAGTTGTTTACCATGCAGACACATATGTGTGTAAATATACACATTCTTGGTGTAGCCAACATACTGCTGAATAGGTATATGTAAAGAGAAAAAGCAAGGTAAGAACCACCACTCCACTAATGAACCCAGGACAGGCATGGGACTTCAGTGGCAGGCAAGACCATCTGATCTGTCCGATAGCTGTGCTGGCTACCCACTCAGACAGCTGATACCACATGACCTCCTTCAGTGTCAGCTGTCTGGCTTACCTATGCCTTTTCTCTTTACACGTGTCCATTCAGCAATGGACTTAAGGGATTGAGCTCTGTATTACTAAGCCCTTCCTGTCATCTAAACTCAACACATGCCTGATAAAAGCAGAATAAAAAAAGTATTGCAGGATGGTCCCTGACATATTAGATTGTACGTGGTAGCACTCTCCTGAAACAATTGTTCTTTCTCAGCATCTTCGCCAGCTCCTTACCACAGTTATTTGCCAAACTCACAAAAATATATTTTACAGAACACATTTCATAATAGAGTTTTACTTACCATACTGGTCCTACTTGGTCATGGGTGTTTTCCACTCTTCTCACAAAGTGCATGTTACCAATACTGGATAGCTCTCCTCACGCCATTGTGACGGTCAGTCAAGAACAACACAATGCCCTCCTCAGTCAGGTGAATGCCATTCCTTCGAAACAATTGAACATCTTCCACGGTGATGCTGTCATGGCAGATTGTAGATCCACCAGACCTGTGTATCAAGCCATGCATGAACCCATTCTGTAAATGTCTGACCTTTTGAGCTGCCCGTTGACTGTTTTCTATTTTCCACATCTGTCAAGGAATTATATCAGACCACATAAAATGACAACATGGCCACCACGACTGCAGGTGTTCAAAAATTGCTGCGACTTGAAACCGTAGCCTTCTGAGTGGTTGAATGAGGACATCATTCCCTCCAATGTGCAGCACAAGAATGTCGGGCTCAGGGTAGATGGAACACTTCTCTTCCAACAACTGCAGTACTCCACTCCAATGCATAACTCTTCTTGCAATCCAGTATACCTTCACACTGAATGTGGGGAAGCTCAAGTTGTACTGGTTTTCAATTTTGGAGGCATGGATGGCAGCCCAGTGAATGTAGAAAGGGCCACATACCCACACACTCACTTGTTCTCTTGGTCGTGAAGCCATGTCAGTGTCAGAAGGTGGACAAACCTGCACAGGAAAGAAAATGCAAACAGATTACTACTGATGTTTGACAGATGTATTGGAAGACTACATATATATGTATATCATATGCATTACCTGGTTAGCCCATCCAAATCTTCTCCCAGGAGCAGCATTTTTTGCATTAGGTACATAATTGGTGATGATGCTGCAGAGGTACATACCTACTACACACACACACACACACACACACACACACACACACACACACACACACACACAGGTTTTGCATTAGCATGTTCTAATACATGTTAGTGTGGAGTGCAGAAGCATTCATTATCATTCAGCAGAAATACTATATCATTATAATTCAGTCAAAATAGTATAACACTTGGATGTTACTGAGCCCTTCCTCCTACCACCTAATTTCCACCCATGACTGACAAAGCATGGAAATATGCCCATCAACTGAGTATAAGCAGTAATACAAGCAGAAATGTCAAACTTATCTGGTTCATCCATGTAAGAATTAGTCACAAAAGTAAGAATTAGTCACAAAAGTAATAATTCAAATTATCGCATCTGACCATCACTCTGGTTACAATAAGACCCATCAGTTTTCCTCAATGAAGTATGTGCATATTGTTAACAGATAAATTATTCTTGAAAGCTGAATACATAAACAAAAAATATAATAACCATCACTGAAACCTGAGCTATAGATAACCTATACTTGTTACACCATATCTGTAGAACGACCTTCAGCAGTCTGACCATGTATGCACAAGCACTTCCCTGGTATACAAATTAATTATTTCCCCTACCAACATCTTCATTACTACATGTTATACACATGTCCATAAATAAAACATTCACCCAAATGACCCCTTCAGGAAAATGTTGTGATACGCACAATCACCGAAATTATATATATGCGTGCGACCAATGTATATATGTGCAAGTACATTATGTACATAAATATATATCCATGTACACACAGACACACACACACACACATATATATATATATATATATATATATATATATATTTGTGCATATGTATAGTGCATATGTATAATGTATGTATACAGCAAGAAAAAAATCAGGGGCTTAGGAGGGTGGGTAGTTGATGAAGAATGAGGGGGTTGCTTGCAATGACTCCAAGCAGAGAAAAATTACAACCTGGCTTTTGCAGTCATCAAAGCGATAATGGCTTGTACTTATGTGAATAACAGTGACAGCAGCTGAGACTTTTCCCGGAAAAGTGATAATGACTCACTGCTATATTGTAACTGCACGTATTGCTAATGTGATAATGACCTTCCTTTCATTACTGCGAAGGTATGCATGTTGAGACACAAGTGATAACTGCTGCACATAACCTGTCGAGTAGGCATTCATTATATTACATTGTGCAGCTGTGAGAAGACCTGAGTCATTCAGTCAAATAGTATATCACTTAGATATTACTGAGGCCTTCCTCCCACCTAAATTCCACACATGATTGACAAAGCCAGGAGAAATGCACAAAATTTATGGTAGCTCCATGTTGTCAGTAGTCATCTAGTGATAACCTTTATCTCAGGCAGTATTCTCACAAATAGAATAATACAAGCAGGAGTTATGTAACCCAATGTAATTTATTTATTTATTTTATTTATTTTACATTTGTTGACTGGGCTAGTCTAGCTGGATACATGTCCATTTTCAGTAGAGGCCCAGGGAGTTAAGCTCCAAACATAGAAAAAATTACAAAATACAATGTTTAAAACATGACTAAGTTCACAGGGAGATAGGCTCCAACATAGTAAAATTACAAGATACAACACTTAAAATGAACTAAAGTTCAACTGCATAAAGGAAATAATAATATTTGTAAAACAAAACAAAAATAGTGTCTAAGAGGAAGAATGGTAGCATAGAGTATTTGCATAGGTTTAAGTTACAAAGTGGCAGGTACACTTAAGGTTCAAATGTTGTCATTAGAAAGTCAGAAAAGGAGAAAAGTGAAAAAGATAGTAAAAGAAATACACAAGGGCTAGCAAAAAAAAGTTAGTTCTAGATTAATGCTGTAGAGGGGACATTGTCAAGAAGAAAGGAGTATAACAGGAAGAGAAAATAAGGGGAAAAGTATGGTTCGGTCAGGTTTACAACAGGGACAAAGCAAATGAGTTTTTAGATGTTCTTTGAGGTGTTTCTTGAAGAGAGATGTAGATGAGAGAGATGTGAGTGTCGTAGGAAGCTTGTTCCAGATTTTGCCTACAACGTTAGTAAAAAGTGAGTCCCCAGCTTTATTATTAGATTTGATATTGGAAATTAGTAACTTATTTGCTGATCGAAGTCTTGCAAGATTTTTATATGGGGAGATCAGGCTGGAGAGAATTGAGGTATTGTTTGGGTGATAAAGATTTTTTTGTAAGATCACCAATTGATTATACAACAGATGGTTATGTAGTTCAGACCATCTGAGTTGTTTAAGGTTGTGACAGTGGTGGGTTCTAAAAGGGGTACCAGTGGCAAATCTTGCTATATTGTTATAACTAGTTTCAAGCGTGCCTAGATTGTGTTTTGATAGATTGGTGTATATAGCAGAAGCCTAGAATAGGGTAGAAGTGAGGTGAGTCTGGTCCATGGTGGTTCTGGCTAGAGGTGTGAGGTAGGGTTTGATTCTATACAGGGAGTCTAGTTTTTTATTGACAGTTTGCATAGTATTGTTGATATGATCATCATAGCTGAGGTTATTATCTATAGTGATGTCCAGGAGACGTGTGGTAGTATCAGGGGAAATAGTAGTTCCATTGTTAGAGGTGATTGTGAAGTGGATCACTGGAGACTTTTGGGTGGGAGCAGAAAGCAACAATTTTGTTTTTTTGGGGTTTAGAAGGAGGCAATGGGCGGTAAACCAGTTTTCAACAGTGTTGAATACTGTTTGAGTAAGTGCTTGAAGAGAGATTGATGATTTAGAAGTACAGATTAAAGTAGAGGCATCGACATATTGTATGCAGGTGGCTTGAGGAAAAATAGTATTGAGATCATTAATAAAAATGGAAAATAAAAGAGGGCCTAGGATAGAGCCTTGAGGGACTCCAGTGTTTATGGGGAGGGGTGTGGAGAGGTTGGTGCCCCAGAGCACTGCTTGTTGTCTGTTTTCTAGATAGGATGTAAACCAAAGTATTGCTTGTGGGTCAAGAGATTGTGCTTTTAGTGCACTGATCAGTAAATTGTGGTTAACCATGTCAATGGCTTTTGATAAGTCAATGAATAATGCGGAAGATAGAGAGTTGTTATTACGATTCCTGTTTATGCAGTCAGTAAAAGTTAGCAGGGCGGTAGTTGTACTATGAAAGGGCCTAAAGCCATGTTGGCAGTTGGCTAGTAAGTTATTGTGGAGCAGGTGTTGAAGTAGTTGATGGTGAATACATTTTTCCATTATTTTAGCTAGTGCGGAGAGTAAAGCAATTGTTCGGAAATTGGATATATCAGTGGATTTGCCTCCTTTATGTAAGGGGATAATGTGGGAGACTTTCCATATGGATGGGATGTTACCTTCTATGATTGTTCAGTTTATAAGGATGGATATGGGATAAGCTACGACTTTGGAAGCTATTTGAAGGTATTCTGCTGGCAGGCGGTCAGCAGAAGGGGTACATGGTTTGAGTTTTTGAAGGAGTTTGCAGATATAAGATGTTGGTACAGGTTGTATGAAGAAGGAGGGCACTGGACTGCATATGTTTTGTAAGGGGCTGGGGGAGATGGGAGGTATTGTCTTTGCAAGGGCTTGAATAGTTTCAGTGAAGTAATTGTTGAAGGCATCAGCTATTTGCAAGGGAGTATTATGAGGAATTGAAGATGGGGCAGGAGTTTTGGTATGACTTGGTTGGAGAAGTTTGTTAACGCCTGACCAGAACCTTTGAGGGTTATTAGCATGAGATTGTTGAAGGTTGAAATAATAGTTTTTTTTGTCTAAGACAATGTCCTTTTTGGTTGCATTTCTTAGTTGTTTAAACAATAGGTGGTCTGCAGAGCTCTTAAAGGCTCTCCATTTGGCCCATATTTTGTTTCGTTGGAACATTTTTTCCTTGGTTTGTTGTGTGAGCCGTGGAGCTGTTTTGGTCCTAGGTTGGAAGGAGTGAAGAGGGGAATGGAGATCTAGGATTTGTAGGAATTTAGTATTAAAGTAGGAAACTGCTTCATCCAGACTGAGTTGCTTCAGAGGTGACCAGTTACAGGCCTTTAGTTCATTTTGAAAGTTTTCTGCTTGAAACTGTTTTTTTGAAGGAAAGGTTATAAAAGTGTTATTGGTAGGACTATGAGTCTTTTGCTTTGTTATATAGGTTAGAACATGGTCGCTAATGTCATCTGGAAGCATTCCTGGTATATAGGTTTTAGGATGACTATTTACAAGAGTCCAGTCGAGGGTGGCTTCTTTATTACTAGGTTTGTGGATTCTTGTGGGGGTGTTTATTATTTGGTTGAAACCATAAAGATTAATGTGGGTGTTGGGACTGGGGGAGCTACAGGTAGTCCAGTCAATGTTGAAATCACCTAGTACAATTGTTTCTTGAGGTATCAGGGTGGAAAGGCTACTAAGAATGTTTTCAAGAGTGTTAATATTATTTCCGGGAGGAATGTAGGTACAAATTATATAAATAGATTTAGATTTGTTAAGTTGGAGTTTGATGGTAAGGGTTTCTGCATTGGTATTAGAGGGTAGTAGCACATTATAGGATGAAACTTGAAGTTCAGATTTATACAAGATGGCTACCCCACCACCCTTTTTGGAAGTGCGGTCATGTCTAAGGATGTTGTATCCAGGTGGGGTTATTTCTAGGTCATGAGTAGAGGGTTTTAACCAAGTTTCTGTAAGGCAAAGGATTTCAAATGCATGCACTTGCAAAAGGGCATGCAATTTTCTCAGTTTGTTATTAATGCTACGGATATTGAGTTGAGCTATTCTGAGAGAGTTATCTAATTGTATGGAGGTAGAAACACCATTAGGAGTTTGTTTTTGTGGGTTAAAACAAATTTGTGGATTTGGGTCAGGATTAGGATGAATATCTCCATGTAATAGAAGATTAAAGGGATGTTTAAGTAAAGTGTTTATGTTTTTAAAGTATTTGGGTAAGT
The DNA here is from genome assembly GCF_019279795.1 of Protopterus annectens. NCBI lineage: Eukaryota > Metazoa > Chordata > Ceratodontiformes > Protopteridae > Protopterus > Protopterus annectens. Next base: position 487,830,245 of record NC_056741.1, on the reverse strand, counting down.
TTGTCTTGCAGGAGAAGTAAGTAACATGGGAAGATCTATGAAACTTTGGGAGTAGGTAAACTGAAGTAGAGGTTATATTGCTATGGGAGAAGGAGCTACGATGTGTGATTGGTTGAGTTTGTTTGTGGGGAGGTTCATTATTAAGTAGAGATAAGTGTTCGTAGAAGGTTAGGGTATGGGGTAAAGCTAGGAATATTAATGAAGTAGTAATAAGAAGATAGTTTTTGAGGTTAGAGTTGTGTAGGAAGGTCATTTGAAATAGTAGGGTTGCGAGGTAATATAAAATGTTAGATAAAGTTAATGTATAAGCTAAGGTTTCTTTGAATAGGGTGAATATGATTAAGGAGAGAGTTAGCTAAGAGAGGGGTTGATAGGTAGTAGTCTAAGGTGATAGGGTGAGTAATTAAGGAGAGAGTTAGCTAAGGGAGGAGTTGATAAGTAGCAGTCTAAGGTGATAGGGTGAGTAATTAAGTGGGTGTGGCACAGGATGTTTAAGTTTATCAGCACTGGGGGAGGGTGGGAATTGGGTGTAGGGTAGGGGAGCAAGTAGTGGAGGAATTCAGCAGAGACAATCAGTGAACAGTAGAAACCCAGGGAGAGGCAGAGGAGCAGGTAAGTAGCTTCTAGTAAAGCAGGTAAGGTATGGGAAAGAGGATAGTGAAAAGGGGAAACAATAAAGAATTAAAGTCTAAGGTAGGTAGGTAGAGGATGAGAAGAGTACGGACTAGGAGTAGATAGAGAGTAGTAAGAGCTAAAACTAGCAATATTTGGGGAGTGAGTGTGGGCACAAAGGCTAGAATGCACTGCCACCTAGTGGGCAGGATTAATAGTACAGCAGGTAACCAGGAAAAGAAAAGTAGGTAGGGAAGGATAGTTTAGCAGCAAGGAGACTCTATCAGGAGTGTTTAGTCAGGGAGAGGAGCCTGACTGCTGGCTTTCCTGAATCAGTGGCTCAGTTAGTTTACAAAGTTCAATTACAAGACAAATACAATGGGTTTGCTTTCAATAGGGGTCAATGGAGAAACATACTTTGTAATTTCTGTACAAACAGAAGAAAGCACTGGGCAGCAGAAACAAAAGTGGTCCAACTTGGTGAGGCTTGAAGTGGATCAGAGGGTCCTTAGAAGGCAGATAGGTCCCTTATTGCAAGGTAGGGGTAGATTGCTAGGAAGGTGAGAAAGGTAAGAAGAAAGGGTATTAATAATGTACTAAGGCAGCAAAAAGTGTCTAATTTGCAGACTGACTTTCTGTATGTCCCCAGCAACCCCTCAAGTTGTTTGCATTCTGTATGCACAGGCACCAAAAATTACACAAATTGGCCAGCAGTCACTTCAGCAGTGAGACCATGTATGCACAAGCACTTCCCTGATACACAATGAATTATTTCCCCAAGCAACATCCTCATAATTATGTCCAGGTATACATGCACCCAAAATGAAAGGTTTCCACAAACAAGCCTACAGTAACATTTCCTAGTATGTGCAACCACCAGCATGAACACTTCACCCAAGTGACCCCTTCAGTAGGATGTTGAGGTATGCACGTCCAAAATTAAATGCTTTCCCAACCGAAACGTCTGTAAGATTTGCTAGTATTATACCACCAAAACGAAGTATTGACCCACGCGAGCACTTTAATATAATGTATGCATAGGCACCAGAATGAAAGATTTCTTCAAAACAACCTTTCAGTAACATTTCCTGGTATGTCCAAAGCCAAAGGAACTCCCAACTCCCTGCATAAATCCTTCAAGACTGACATGCCCTCTTCAGCACCTTCTTTTCCCTCCTCTGTTATCAGTTAACTGTCCAATATGTAACCTATAAAACAAGGATAAGAAGAGATGTGGGTGGTCCATACAATTTACAGATGTGCTTTTGTTTTTCCCCGTACATTTCATCATGTCACACAAGATACCCACACGTAGCCAACAGTGTCCTCAAATCAAAAACAATTGTAACATCTACTTTTTGTTGCAGAAGTTCCCTATAATGTTCTAACTGTCATATTTAAAGTTTAAAGTGGAAAATGAGTTGGTCTAGGACAAAATGCAGAAGTTTTAATAAACCATGTTGTGCTAGTTATTTCCATAGGAATTGTTATAGTAACCCCGGCCTCTGTGATGTATAAAGCCAGCCATTTAAGCAATTTTTACGACTAAATCTAAAAGAAATATTACCTGCTTGGCATCTTGCTCCAGAGAGAGAGAAGAAAATGCTCTTTTGAACTCTTTTTTTGGCAGTATTGAACAGTAACCAGTTCAAGCAGCTTGCTGATTTCCTGATGCTCAGTTCCACCACATTTTTGGCGCTTTTCCATTTCAGTGATTAGAATACTGTGCTGTCAGAGCAAAACAAAAGAACATAATTTTGGGGGTGGAGATGTGACACAAGTGGTGGCTTGGATTGCAGAAATCCGATTGGCTGCCACCACTTGCTTTATCAACAACTTTAGAAGAAGATTTTCTAATAAAAGTTTAATGTAAACTTAATGTAAAAACATGCTGACTCATAACTGAATAAAATAAATTACAAGTTTAGTTATGATTTCAGCATGTTTTACATTAATCTCAGCTACAAACCTGCAATAGAGTTTATCGTGCTTGCGGAAGGCACTCGGAGGTAACAGCTTGCATTTAGTATCTTCTCATGGTGCACTCGCTGTTAAGCACAGAGGTGCCATGAGAAGGTACTCAGGGTTAATGAGTTAAGTATTTCTTGTGATTTTGAACTCTGATGCAACTGTGATTATTTACTAAGTATTTTCTTCTTTTACTATTTATTATTAAATATTTTTAAACCTTTCATTGTGGCTGATATGCGTAGAGACATATTTATGTTCTGAGAGAAATTGCGTATTTATTTGGGGACATTGTGGGCCACTCCTAATAGGCCTGCTCTTGGTCAAACTACCATATGTATTGATAGCAACATTACACAGTAAGATTGGACACCCTTTGTTAAGGGCCTTAAAGTAGCTGATAAAGAGTTGGCTGGTGGCAGTAATAACTACCTTATAGTCTGAGCAAAAGGGGCATTGCTAGTAAACCTGTGCCAGCCTTTCCCCAGGTTATATATATTAATCCTAATGAGAATAACTGGGATCATACCATAGATAATTTGAGGGGATTCATGCATAGGATAAAAAACATTTCGGAGCTGACTTTCCCCATTATAAATAGTACAAGAGGCAATCCTGGGGTAAATTTTATGTTTTCCATCCATAGATCTAAGTTGCACTTCAATATGGACAGTAATGAACTTTGTTTTATGTGGAATGAGAGTTTATTCCACAGCAGCAGTATTCTCTGTGAGATATACCTGTCCCTCCAGACCATTCTGTTGATGTTGCAGAAGAGATTTAGATCCCTAGATAAAGTAGTCTGTTGCCATTTGGCTTGATGATTTGCAGTAAAATCAGTCAGTAGTGGGTCAGAGGATGCCTTGTATGCCTGACATAGGTCACCTTTTAGCAGTCTGTAGGATACTGAGTAAAGTGACAGAGCCTTGAGTTGGCCCACGTAAGACATGTTGTTTAGGCCTTGTATCCTTTTAGTAAGGTATCTCAGTGGTTGTTGCAGTTGTTGCATGTGCCTGGCCAGACACATGCCAATGAGGGCATTATATTCAATGACTGGCTTAATGAAGGCTGAGTAAATGGTGACAATGACATCCCCAGATCAAGACACAGTCCCCATTGTTTATAATCTGCACAATGTAGAACAGCTTTCTTACAACAATAAACATATGTTGGCCGAAAGTTAGGTCACAGTCCACATAAAGTACAGTTGTGTACACTTACCATAAATGTAGATGTTCGAGTGTATTCACTGTTGCAGTCATCACACTTGGGTTATCTGCCTGCAGGTAGCCCTCAGTTGGCTCAAATACCAGAGACTTAGTATTTCTGCGTCGGATGCTGTCGCTCCAGGACTGACATCAGGTCATCAGGGGTAAAAAAACAGGCAGCTAATGCCATTACATCAGTTTTTCTTGCCCAAATGTCAGGAGCCCCTCAAATAGGGAGCTAAGTTATGGTGGGGAAAACACCACCAGTAAAAAGTAAATACCAATACCCCTGAAAGGAGTGAGTAATAGCTGTAGAGAGGAGGGAGAGAGAGAGAGAAACCAGGGGGCTGGAGGGAGGGAAACCAGGATTGCAACAGTGAATACATTCGAACATCTACATTTATGGTAAGTGTACACAACTGTACTATGTTCTTCATGTTTCACTGTTGCAGTCATCACACTTGGGTAGATTACCAAAGCTGAAGAAGGGTAGAGGCAGTCAAGAAGAGTTAGGGCTGGCTATGCCTTGCAGGACTGCTGTTGCAAATCCTGTCCTGGATTTGGAAAAGATAGGCAGGTGGTAATGCTTGGTGAAGGTGTGTATTGAACTCCAGGTAGCAGCTTCCAGGATGTCCCTGGTAGGGACTCCTCTGAGAAATGCTGTAGAGGTGGCTGTTTCCCTAGTGGAATGTGTTCTGACCCCCTGAGGGGTTGGTTTCCCATGGTGCTTGTAGCAGAAATGGATGCAGTGTGCTATCCATTTGGAAATTGTTTGTTTTGAAATGGCCTTGCCCTCTACCCCTGTTGCAAAGCTGACTAGTAACTGGTCATATTTTCTGAAGGGCTTAGTCCTATCAAGGTAGAATCTGAGCTGTCTGTGCATGTCCAAGGAGTGCAGGATCCTTTCCCCTTTATTTTGAGGATTAGGGAAGAAAGTTGGCAAATGGATGGACTGGTTGAGAGCCACACTGGACAACACTTTAGGCATGAAGGAAGGGTTAGTCCCGAGGGAAACCCTGTCAGCATGGAAAATAATGAAGGGTTCCACAGCCATAAGTGCTTGTAGCTCAGACAGTCTTCTAGCTGAAGTGATGGCCAGAAGCAAGGCTGTTTTCAAAGAGAGATATTATAAGTCTGCTAATGCAGCAGGTTCAAAGGGGGGGAAGTGTGAACTTTTCCAGTACAAAGTTAAGGTCCCAAGAAGGGGTGGGTGCTCTCCTTGGTGGCCTTATGTTCTTTGCCCCACTCAGGAACTGTTTGATAAGAGGGTACGAGAAGAGAGGTGACTCATTGTTGTAATGAGCCGAAATGTCTGAGGCATGTATCTTAATGGAGGAGAAGGACAGGCCTTTGTGGAGTAGTTCTGCTAAGTAATCCAGGATTAGAGGCAGGGAGGGCAGAGTTGTGTCCTCTCCCTTAGATATAATCCAGGAGCAGAACCTTTTCCACTTATCAGCATAGGATTTTCTTGTACTGGGTTTTCTTACTTACTTAGCTTTTTCTTCCATCATTTTAAGAACCTCTTCTGCTTTGGTGCCAAACTGCCCTTGTTCAAAGGAGCGTCTAGTAACTTTGATTTGACATGGTCTGGCAAAGTCTGCTCCTTGAGCCAAGCATGTCTTCTCAGTACAAGATCCAGTGACTGCTGCCCGGCAAGATGTTTCTAGGGCATCAAAGCCACACTGCAAAGTATGCTTACTGACTTGGCTTGCAGAGTGCATAAGTTCCTGCAATTCTTTATTTTCTGCACAATCTGTAAAGGTCGCCAATTTTTTTTAATAAATTCCATAATATGCTGCTTGTACTTCAGCATGTGAAACTGGTAATTCAATGCCTTAATAGCAAGAGTTGCAGAGATATATACCTTCTTAGCCCATCTGTCCAAAGCTCTGGAATCCCTGTTTAAAGGGGTGGGATTCTTGCTGTAGTAGCCTTGATACCTTTAGGCCCCTGGGAAATTATGTCTGGGTCAGCAGTAGGATTCTTGAAAAGAAATTTGTGTGTGTCAGGTACACTGTAGTACCTGTCTGGTTTCCTAGGGTCAGGAGTAAGACTGGATTCCATAAAAACATCATCAACAACATCCAGGACAGGGGGTATTGCTAAAGGCCTGTGCTGTGGCAACTCTATGAATTTTCTGAGTCTCTTTTTAGACTGAGGATAGTTTTGGCATTCCCAGAGGAAATGCTCTCTTAAGGTATGCAATGTTTCACCAAAAGAAAAATCTTCTGGAGGGGAGGGAGAGGGAATGGATTCCTCTGCATCTGAGTCCTCATAAGCAGATAAGGGCATGCCTTCATAATCAAAAATCGCCATCGGACCCCTGGTCTATAGAAACTGTAGGGGACTGGTCTCGTTTTCTCTTAGCAGGGGAAGGCTGACTTCCCCTAATCATCGTAATAAGGTCTTCTGCCATTTTAAGCATTTGTTTTTGTGGCATGGGAGCAGGTGTATGTGCTTTGGTTGTCGGTTTTCTAGGTGTAGTGCGTACTCTGGGCCTAAGAAACTCGGTAGTTTTGGTTAAAAAAGAAGTCGTCAGTTTGAGTCGAACATCTGATGAGCGAAGAACTTCCTCAGAAGCCGGTGCCTGCACCCATCCGAGGTAGAGACATCCACAGGTTCCATAGTCGAAGAAGAGTCTCGTGGCATACCGGTCTCCAAATGGGTCTCAGTAGAGGCCTACGAATCCACTGAAGTGGGCATCAGGGGCAGCAAAAGTACCTCACTGAGTACCTGTGGACTGGTGACTAGCTTAACGGAAGCATTGTCGGCAGCTTTGGACCTATGCAGTCTGTCTCTGTCTTTATCCTTACATTTTCTTGGAATATCGGTAGTCGGATGGCTTACTGAAGCCATTTCAGAATAAGGAGATAGAAAGCAAAAGAATTTAGAGACAAAGAGAGCCCAACAACAAATGGTTCAGGTGTTAAACAAGGCACAAAACCGACAGTGAGGTACGTCGTAGTCTTGGCTTAAACAGGTGATGCAATAAGAATGAAAATCTCTGTGAGGTATTTGCTTTCCACAGGCAAGACAATTGTTAACTTTTTCTGGCATTGGTTAGAGCAAGAAAAAAGGATTTCCAATGGGGTACTTAGCTTTAGAAGACTTCAGGATTATTCAATTCATAAACGAAAATTCAGGTAGCGGTCAACCGGCACTTGCGAACTCTTCTGCTTCGGGCTCCTCAGCAAGAAAGACTGATGTAATGGCGTCGGCTGCCTGTTTTTATACCCCTGATGACCTGACATCAGTCCTGGAGCAACAGCATCCGACACAGAAATGCTGTGTCTGGTATTCGGGCCGACTGAGGGCTACCTGCAGACAGATAACCCGAGTGTGATGACTGCAACAGTGAAACACGAAGAACATCTTCCTAAGTCCCAAACAACTAGGTCAACACTTAGAGTATTGAGAATTTGGCATTTCCCTGGGATATATGACTTCCCAAAGGATATAATAATGCATATAGTTTCAGTTCATGATTTTTGTACCAGTCATTTATTTGTGACAAACCTTTCTGTAGGATAGCTAAGTAATCTAGGGATTCAATGACTGTTCCTAGCTTGCAGTCATCTTCAAATTTAGTCAACCAGAGCCTTTAGGTATTGGCTTTTACTTTAGAAAAGTAGGTGTCAAACAAGAGACATCCCAACAGAGAACCCCGGGGGACTCCAGTGGTGGCTGGTCTCCGTGGAGGTAATTTCCCCCAGTTTGATTATTTGTGCCTTATCTGTGAGCCAGTTGGCAATCCAGCAGGTGACATAGGGGTTTATTCCCAGTTTATTTAGCTTTTCTACTCTGCCTGAGTGGAGAATTGTGTCAAAAGCTTTGGCCAGGGTGAGGTGTATTGTGTGTACCATTTTGTCTTCATCCATTGCTTTGGTGACCTTTTGAAAAAAAAACACCAGGTTGAGTAAGCACGACCTGTCCTTGATTAATCCAAACTGAGACAGGTCCAGTGTTTTGAGGATCCCTGTGTCCTAACTAGTCCTAACTAATTAATTCCAATGATAAGTCTCTTCATAGCTTTGCATATGAGGCTGGTCAGACATATGGGCCTGTGAAAGCCATTAAATTAAATTAAACTAAATTAATTAATTAAAGCCATCGTGTAATGCAACTGGAAAGCAATATAGACAGTGTCTATGTGTCTAATCAGTTGGAGGCAAAGGAGGCAAACAAGTATGCAATTTTTGTGAAAGATGTTGGGAATTGATATGATGGTTAAGGTGCTTACTTCACAGACACAAGGTACAGGGTTTCATTCTCACTTTTGAAAGAAAAAAATGACTAGGCTTAAAATAGCCCACAAGGGCAGCAACCCTTACTTATGAACCTATGAAGACAGAACCCAAGTTGTCTCTGAATGTCCAAAGTGTGTTAATGATATTCACTCTTGTTAGAGTAATTTGAGAAGAAAACTGGAAGATTGCTAAGTTGCTTAAGCTTAGATTCTGAAGCCAGTTTGGGAATAAAAGCTGTGTTGGCCCTTAATGTGACCCCATCTATGTGAAAGACAAGATATGGAGCTATGTAGCTGAAGTTATAGACAGCAGTAAAAGAGTTTTTCAGGAAACAAAATTTAATTCAGCAGAAGTAGCTGACTCAAAAGAAGTCTTTGTTAGAGCTTCTAGAGTAAATTTAAGGCCCAATGGAATAGTCAAGTCTTTAATTGGTGGACAAAAAAAGAATACTTCTCTGAAAAAAGCCTTACATAATTTATGAGACACTAGGGAAAAGTTTTGATATCCTGAATGGAAATCTGAAATAGAAGCTAACTAAACTTTGATGGTAGAGAACCTGTAGCCTTGGATAAATAAGACAGAAATTGAGGAACATCCACAATAGAAGTGCAGTAAGGATATAAGCTTTGACTGGTAGCCAAAATAGTAAAGCAGTTCCATTTGCTTTTATACATATCCGCTAAATTTACTGCTTTTAAGAAGTGGACAAAATGTGGACAATATTCCTTGAAGGGCACACTGGCCATTACTTGAATTTGAGAAACCATGCACTTAACATCTAGTTGAGAAAGTTCAGATGAGGCTGCCTGAAGGGGTGTGAAAGGAAATTCAGTTGAAGATCCAAAAGCCATGGGGGTTTCTTCAGAAGAGGTCTGAATAGGGGAAACCAGATCTGCCTGGGACAGTTATGAAGCAAAGAGGACTATCTGAGATTTGGAGGCAGCAGCTTTCTGGATAAAGCTGGGCATCAAGGAAATGGGTACAGAAGGCTGTGGGGCAGCTGGCAAGCTAGAGCACCCTCAGTGACATCTCCTCTGGGAGAATTAAGACAAAATAGTTTCTATACTTGGTCACAGCAAGGCTAGGCACGTTATTCAAAAATCTCTTGTGCCCTTAGCAGATTGCATAACCACTCATGAGGCACAAGGATAAATTTGCTATGGCTGCCCACTAAGCAGTTGACTTTCCCCTGAATGTGTGTTGCAGCTACAAAATAAGCAATCTAATGTCCATTTCCATACCCTCCTAGCTGCCCTGCAGAAAGGTTAGTAGTTTGTTCCTCCCTGGTTCTTGATGTACCAGACTGCCATCATGTTTTCCATCTTTAAAGCTACCACACTTGGAAGCAAGAGATCCTGGAATTCCTGCAAAGCTAAGAGCATCACTCTCATTTCCAATATGTTGATGTGAAGACAGGCTTCTGACTGATTCCAAGCATGTTGGACCATCCTTCCCTTTAAACACCCTGCTTCACCCCACCCCAAAGAGGAGAATTCCATGGTCACTATTGCTGCTGGAGGAGGTGTTATGAAATGTCTTCCTGAGTGAACCACTGGAGAAGTCAGTAACTAGTTTAGATAGTTCCTGCAAGAATCAAACATATCGAAGCAGTGAAGGAAGTCGGTTAGCTGAGACCAATGCATGGAGAGCATCCACTGTAGAACCCTAATGTGAAACCTTGCATAGCTGACTATGGAAATATAGGGCACCATGAGACCTAGAGCTGTTAGCACCAACCAGGCTATGGGAAGTCAGTACAATAGAGAATTTGAATGATACAGCAGAGTAGCCACTGAATGATTGAAAGACACATGGCATATGGTGATTGTGTCCAGAAAGTATCCTATGAAAGATATTTCCTGTGAGGGACATAGCTGTGAATTTTGATAGTTTACAAAGATGCCTAAAGACAGGCAGAGTAAAAAGTAATCTTTGTCTAGCAGTAAGTATTCATTGGTTATTGATGTAAGGAACCAATCATCTAGGCAGGGGAAAATTCAGATCCCATTTTAGTTGCATATGGGCTGCAGCTACTACCATGCACTTGTTGAACACCGGGAAGTTGTGGTGAGACAGAGGTGCAGGGCTCTGAACTGGTTATGATTAACCCCTAGCCAAAAGTACATAAACCTTCTGGACTCCTTAGCAATTTTTATGTGGAGGTAGGCATCCTGATGGCCTATCAAGCACATCCGATCATTTGCTTTGAGACATAGCAAAATTAATGACACCATGACCATTATAAAGAAGGTCTTCTCTATGTACTGATTTAGGCCTCAAGATCTAAAATTAGACTGAGGTCCATTTTATTCTTTGGAACCAAAAATAATCTTGAGTAGATTCCTGACCCTATCTGGTCTGGCGGGATCTCTTGGATCGCTCTTTTTTTAAGGTTAGAAAATGCTTGAGCAGCCATGTGCATCTGATGGGGTGGTGTGTTTGGAAGTAGTGTCTTTTTGGGAAAATGCTATAGTATAGCTTCTGGATATGATCTTTCTCACACACTTGTCTTGTGTAATGGCTATCCACAGAGTAGGGTAGAGAGATATACACTCACAACTGCACCCAGAGCTGCACAGTCAGACAAGCCTTCAGGGATGCTTCTCATGCCACCTGGGGAAAAAGATACTTATACACCTGATTCTGTGGCATTCTGCAGCCATGAGGTTGACATCCAATTAAAGAGCCACAACTGCCATGATTGCTCCTGTCTGAAGTGGAATCAAAAGGTTGATGCTAGGTCTTTCTAAACCAAAGGGATTGGGAATTCTTCTAACTCCTGTTAAATGGTCATTGAGGGTTCTCATATCTAACTAGACAGTGTTTTCCCCTCCTTCTCACATCTCATGAGTATCACAAGACCAAAACTTGCAGTTTCATCAAAAGCAACACTGATAAAGGTTGCCTTGAATATGTCTTAAAAAAAAGCCAGGTATGACATCTAAGGGTTAAGCCAGTCATTGCCATCCTAGCAACCTCATCAGCTGCTTTGTGGTATAGCCATATGGAGAAATTATTAATACTATGCATGAAATTCAGGGCTGACTGTAGTTGTAGTTAATCGATTCTTGAGTGATAGGCTGTGCCAGAGTAGCCAGAGCTTGCTTTCCTAGGTCCCTTTGGAAGTGATTCAGATGGGAAAAGTGCTGAAAGCATAGATATACTTTCCAATCCTGTCAATCACTTTAATTTTGCTGTTTAGAAGATGAACAGCAACATACTAAATCATGAGTTCCTGTTTGGTGGCTGCTGCAACAATCATTGAATCTAGCTCAGGATCTGCTTGTCCCAAAGAGGGGAGCAAGATCCTATCTCATTTCCTGGTAATAGAGTTGTTCATGTTGGATTCCTGCCATGCCCTCTTGGTAACCAAATCTATTAGATGGATCACAGCAGAAACCACCCAAGAAGTAGAGAGTGCAGGACTGTGTCAGTCAAAGACCACTTCCTCATCCAAAGGGGGCATTTTTGATGGCCAACAACCCCTCCGCTTAATCAATTCCAGGACTTCACCAAAGATGAAATTTTTGGGAGGGGACTGGGAGGTAGCCTGATCTAGCAGACTCTGAAGAGGAGTCAGTGTATTTCCTGTTGCAAGCTCATCTTGGGAATCTCTAGCTGTGACTGGTCAGAGTTAGGTAATGTTTTCTATGCAATCGTTGCACATTTTAGAAGGATATGGCCCTTCTCTGTCCTTGGGAACTATGGTGAATGGACTGAAGCACTGATAGAACAGTATCTCTGGGTAGAGCTGGTACTGATGGAAGTCCTTTCTCTGGCATGGAAGAGGCTGTCATCCTCTTCTTAGTCTCAAAGGTGGATCTAGAATATGTCTACATCAAAAATCTATCCCAGAAAGAACTCCTCTTTAGATAAGACAGACATGAGCTGCACTGAAGAAGGGACCCCCAACACTGAGGATCCTGAATGCAAAGATATGAAAAACAGACCTGACGGCTTTTACACATAAGACTTTGACACTGAAAATGGCTCCAAGCATGTTGTTGCCGAAGATGGTTACAAAGTCTTGATTTTGAGCACCTGGGTCCAAGATCCACTCAACACCGAGGGGGACAGAGTCGAGTGGGTCAGATGTCTTAAAGTCAGAGCCAAGGTAGAAGCACCTGACATCACCAATGGAACAGTATTCAGGCAGATGAAAGGCTCCAACATCACTTATACAGATACTGGTGCTGGAGAAGGAGTTGGGAGAGGTGAGGTGGGGCCAACCCAATCTTCCCTAGAAACACAGGAGAATGGGATGATACAGATCTTTATCTACATCGTCCAGAAGACCTTTATCATTGGCCCCCAATTTATTTCTGATGTACTTCTGAATAAATAGCTGGAACTTAACAACATACTGGAAGCAGGCCTAGAAACCATAAAGCAGGAAAGCTCCCACTTGGATGAGTGCCTGCTGCTTGACATAGGAATTGAGTTGATCCTGATTACAACAGTTTCAGTCAGAGGGGACTTTTCCATTAGAAATGAAGGGGAAAGAGATTTCCTTCTAGGAAATTTTGGTGGAAGAGGAAAGACCTGGTGCACCCCACTTTTCTCTTTTTTTTTTCCTCCTTAACCTTTTCTCTCCTCTTTTCCATTTTCGGAGTGTCCAGATGAACAAGACCATTAATAATAAGTTTATTCTTCCTGTCACCTAAAGAACTGGAACCAAAACCCTTAACACAGAGCAAGCTACTTTAAGATACTTGAGGCCTAAACAGACCATACATAAGTCATGCACATCTTGCAGTAGGATTTTATGCCCACAACCAGTATATTTTAAATGTTTTAAGCATGTCTAAAGTACAAGAAACAAGAACAAAAATTCTAAATGTAGAGAAAAAAAATCTAAGCTATAGTACTTGCTCTCTCTCTCTTTTTTGTTTAATAAGAAAGGACACTAAGCAACTGCTGGAATGTCAGGAAGAAGCTGAGGCACTAAATATAGAAGTAGCAATATCTACAGATAACAAAAACAACAATGATAAGCAATAAGCTGTACAAAATATTGAAAAATTATAACCATAATACTCAAAAAAAAGTAAGAAAGATGGAGCACTTAACTGCAAGCTACAAATTGATCCATTCATGATTGTGGCAAACGAGATCTGTAGGGCAGGCTTGTAAGGAATTGCGGGGTAAAATCTTAAGGATCTGAATGAACTGCAGCACTAAGGCCTGGATCACATCTAACAAGCGGCTTGGTACTCAACTGTCAGATTGGATGGACTGATGAAATAGCTCTCCTCCTTCCATTTACTTTTCATCATCAACAACCCCCTTTTTCACATTTTCTAAATGGGTTAGGGTGTCATGTTAAATGTCGCCATCTCTCTCGATTCAATGCCACACTCCTGCCTTCTTCGACACTCATACTTGACTGTCACAGATCCTATCTCACATGATTCATCCACCTCTTTGCTGGATGCCCTCATTTCCTCTTACCATCTTCCTGTCTGTCCCATATTTTCTTTACTAGATTGTCTTCTGCTTTCTAGCACATGTGCCCAAGTCAACATAATCTGTTCTCTTTGATCTTTTCTGCAATTGGAACTACTTTGGCTTCTGCACTTGCATCCTCATTTCTTCATTTGCCCCACAGTGTGAATTCTACCACCTATCTCACACACCATCTTCATCACCTCTAGCTTCCTCACCTGTTTTGGCTTTGCTATCCAGGTTTCTATATCACAAAGCAGTACTGGTTGTACCACTGTTTTGTACACTTTACTTTTCAGTTTCTTTGGCATTCTTCTGTCATACACTATACCTAACACTCTCTGCCAGTTGACTGCAGCCCCTCATATTCTAGTTTTGATCTCTTTATTCAGACTTCCCTTCTCCTGAACCACCCCTCCCAGATACTTGAAGATGTTAACCTGTTCCACTATCTTCCATTCTATCTCCATTCTCAGTTTCATCCAATTTCCCCCTTTGTTGTCATTATCACTGTCTTATCTGTACTCGGTTTCATACCGTGTGTCTTTGGTTTTGTATTCCATTCCTCTATCCTTTGCTGAAGTTCTTGCTAAGACTGTACCTGTAATGCCATATTGTCTGCATACAGCAACTTTATTGATCTGTCCCCTCCAACTTGTTTGCTAATGTAGTCCATCACCAGTATGAACAGCAGTGGGCTCAGAACTGAAGCCTGATGTGCATCCACTCCAACTGGGAACCCCTCTGTGAGACTGAACAGTGTTCATACTTGAGTCATTGGGTCCATGTACATAGCCTGCTCTAATTCTACCAGTGTTTCTGGGACTTTGAACCACTGAAGAACTGCCCAAATTAGCTTTCTTGGGACCTTGTCCTATGCTTTTTCCAAGTCTAGGAATGCCCAATTGGACTCTATTTTCATCTGTAGCTTCTTCTCAGCTGTCTCACTGCAAACATTGGGTCAGTTGTGCTGTATCCTAATCTGAATTCAAACTACTCATCTTCCATCTTACTTTATTCTACTCTGCATATCCATTTGTCAATCATCTCCAGAACTTTCATGTAATGTGACAGGAGTGTGATCTGTAATGCCCACAGCTGTGAATATCCCCTTTGTTCTTGTACATTGGCAAAGTCATCTGGGATACACCTTTCTCTTCACACTGATATGAGTACCATCTGGAGCCATTTCTTCCTTATCTCACCCAACATCTTTATCATATCTGCTGTGACCTCATCTGAGCCTGCTGCTTTCCCTGACTTCATTTTCCTTAATGCTGCGCTTACTTCTTCTATGGTGGGATTCCCTCCTCCGGCTTCAGTGTGTCTTTCTTCATTAAGAAGCTGCTGGAATTACTCCTTCCATCTGCCTTTGATGTTGTGGACTGGTGAGCAGGTTGTTGCTGGCATCCCTTATAAAGGGTGTCAGACTGTCTTCTTTATCTTTCTGTCTTTGCCTTGCAACTTGATATAGTTTCTTTGTACCACTTACTGCGTTGCTTTCCAGAAGCTGGTACAGTGCCTCTGATGCCCCGTTCTTTTGTTAACCAAACAGTGTTTCTTCCTAGCCTTTGTTAACAAACCAGTATTTCTTCCTAGCTTGGTTTATCTTTTCTATCTCCCACTTTTTCCTGCACTCCTTTCTTTTGATGACTTCCTGGACTTGCATTCCACCACCAACTTTCCTTATGTGCCTTATTTCCATACCTGGCTCAGCTACATATCTGTTCTGCAGTCCTCGCACATGCTGGTTTGAGGTGCTGCCATTCTTCTTCAACTCCACATATTTCCTCGGCTTCTTGGGGTACTACAGCCCTGATTAATTCCTTAAGCTGTTGTGGGTTCTTTCCAGTCAACTTCCAGGTCACTCCAGTGATACCTCACCATATATGAGAGGACCTTATTCATACTGCAGTGATTGCAGGTACAAATTGAGTTGCAGTGGAGACAGTAAGAGTGCTAATACCCCTGCTAATCCTCCAACTGACATGCAGGTGAATACACCTTGTATATAGCCATGATAAACCCCACAACTCTCACAGGAGCCTCATCCATTCCAATAGCTTTGTTAAGGAACTCTACCTGACTCTGTCAAAGGTGCTTTCTACACCATGTTTAGAATAATTAGCATTTTGTTCTGTGGCTTTTGATCCTGGATCATTGGGACTGTATATATTGTATTGTCATATGTTTGCTATCCCCTATGTGACCCACATTTATCCATATTTATCAGTTCCAGAAAGAACTATGCCAATTTTATCAATGGAATTTTCATAAAGACCGTATAATTATGATTTAACACTGGCATGAGTCACAGGAGGATGGCAGCAGTGGTTCCAACTGTTTTATGCCATGATTTTCAGTTTATTCCAGTTGGTAAACACTATATTAATTTCACCCTCTTACACATTAATTGTTGATCTCTTAGTTTCTCGCAGTCAGAAGAAATTAGATCAGACTCTAGCATTTTTATCCATAGCTTCCAATTTTATTGCTTCTGACAGCTCAGGTAGTTCTTTCGTAACCATTAACTTCCTTGCTTATTCATCTGTTAATTTCAGAACAGGGATCTGCTGCAAGCAGTTTTCTATTTGTTGGTCAGATGGTAAACCTTTCCTCTCTGGTGTATACAACCCTGCATAAAATTACATGAATTTATGATGACCTTCCTCTTCACTGCCTGTTTTTATAGTCACATTCCAAGTAACTTTTGCAAATTACTGAAATGCAAATTGTTGGTCACCTTCTTAAAAAGTGATTTTTTTCCATGTAGTTGGCCATCTTTTTCCTTCCCCTCCCATGCTGCTCTTACTACTGCTGTGTGCAACTACTTTTCCTTTTCAATAGCAGTTTAATTTTATCCTTTGAAGTCTTTCTCTGTCTTTTCATCTTATTTTATTTTACTTTAGCTCCTACCTTCTCATTTATTCTTCTGGTTTATCTCTCAGTGCTTCTTCCAGCCACTTCTTGTGCTCCATGTTCTGTACAGGAAATCCTGGGGATCACCAGTGCTGCTCTGCTTTGGCCAACTTCTCTCCTTGAATATGCGCAAGAAGCAGGTCATGATCTGACAAAATCTAAAGAAACAAGTCTTTGTCTAAAACATAAAAGTTTTGAAGTGGTATCCAAAACATTCTCTCAAAATGGGTAAACCTCACCCTTCTAGGCTCTGCTTTATCCCTGATATAATGTTCCAGTCCCATCATTAATATCATACCATGGTTAAAAGCCATTACCCATAACATAAGAATTCAGTTTCATCAGTTCCATTTTGAGTAGTATATACAGGGCTACCTGCATGACAAACTCATGCTTACACAAACCTCTTACATCAAAATGTCTCCCCAACACATCTATCAACTCATCCATTACTTTCAGCAGTAGCACTTTAAACCTATGATGCCTATGATGATAGACACAAACTAACTGGCCCTCAAGCCCTGTCAGTGGCCAAATTTCACTAAAGTGTCATGTTCCTGCATATTCCAATATGTCTCTTGAATGTAACCACATATGGTTTATGTTATTCATGACATGTCATCATTATGTCTCTCTTCACTAGGTTAGTTAGTCCATTCATGGTCCATCCCAATATATTCAACGAAACTTTCTAATTCTAATTTGTTTCTACTTCACCTTTTCATACTATGAACATGAAGGGGTGTGACAGTGCCAAATATGTGAGTTGCTGGGTTGGGATTTCCACAAACAGAGAAGACGGACCAGTGGTGCAGCGGCAGTGTTGTTGCCTATAGCAAGAGTTTCCCCAGTTCAATTCTTGGCTGGAGTGCCTCCTGTGCGGAGACTGCATGTCTTCCCTGTGTTCATGTGGGTTTCCTCCAGGTGCTCCAATTTCTTCCCACATTACAAAGACATGCATCTGGAGCATTACTCCCAGGGCCTCCACTGAAAATGAGCTTTGTTCCAAGTCAGACTTTCCCAGTTAACAAATGTTCAATAAATAAATAAAATAAAGTTGGCTTAACCCCTTCTGAAAAAAAGCTTTATTTCAGGTTCACTGAAAGTGAATTTCAGCATATTTTTTTTCATGTTAAGTGAACAAATGGCAAAAGCATTTGCAGGCACATCACCAGTCCTTCCTAGTGTTTGCAAACTCATCACCAGTCCTTCCTACCTACTCTTTTACCCACTTATTATGGGACTTCTCCCCTTTCACCCCTCCACAGCTGTCATCTCCTCTTGAAACTTTCTTTCATTCCTAGCAAAGACATTCTTCCTAAATTAATTTTGTAACACTACCTCTCTATTTGTATAAGCAATACAACTTGCTCTCTCATGGAACACTTACACTCACTCTGAAAATAAATCAATAAAAACTTCAAAACAGTAATGAATAATTTTAATCTGACATAAATACTGTATATTGACTGAATATGTCTTCCCAAGGTAAAATCTTCCACTCAGTTTTCAGTGCTGCACCTCTGCCCCAAGGCACCAATCATGATGTCTAAAGAATAATTTCACTTGAGAAGAGACATGTAAGAGTTGGGGGTAGATTTCCTCCACCCCCACCAAAAATGTTTGCAATCTCTACCTCTGCAAAGAATTATTTGCTGACATTCATTATTTTCACATTCCTTATTTAGTTCTTGTTCCAAAAAGTTTTAATTAGCTTCC
Organism: Protopterus annectens; assembly: GCF_019279795.1. Lineage (NCBI taxonomy): Eukaryota > Metazoa > Chordata > Ceratodontiformes > Protopteridae > Protopterus > Protopterus annectens. The sequence continues at coordinate 487,812,127 of NC_056741.1, read as the reverse complement.
AAATCACTACAAAATAGTAACAAGGCCTGATTTGGTCTACATGCCTCAGTTTCATTATAAAGCCATTTAACATAAAATTATTAACTATAAAAAGGTGTCAAATATGAAATAACTAGTAAATGAATATTGTCCCTAGACATGCAAGTTTAATAACAGGGGCAGTAAGTAAAAAAAAAAAAAAGCAACAGTAGGAATATTTATATTGACTGAATATTCAGAGTAGCTGTACTGTCTCAATGCCAAGTGCACATTCAATGCTCAGCCTCTACACTAATTGATGCATCACCCTTATTGTCTTTTATGGACGATCTACAGTACCACTAACAAATATTTTCTACCTGTTGTAGAAAGCTGTAGAAACTGACAAACCACACAGATCTATTTTAGCCCAGCTGAGCAGAGTAGTCATGAAATAATTTTGTCGAGGATTACTACATTTGGAAAAGTCAAAAACCTGAAAAAAAAACACTCTTTACTCCAGTTATTGCACCACCCATTTAAAGAAGTAAATGTGCATTGTTTCTCCAAGTTAATCATGCCAGCAACATTCCTGATGACACTGGAAATGATGTGCTAAATGTAACATATAAATAAATATATAAATCTGTGCATGGAATAGCTATACGATTTTGTGCATGTTAAATGATATTTTACTGCTTTGGCAATTGGTGTGTTGAAACTATTATTTTATATAAGTATGGAATTTCTAAAAAATCTTACTGAGGGGATAAAGACAAGAATAATGAGTAGCATTTGTCAAGTGTTGCCTGAGAAATCTACTCAACATTTATTTATTTGTCTTTGTTGACTGGGAAAAGTCTGACTGTGTAAAACCCATTTTCACTGGAGGCCTGGGGAGAAAAGCTCCACATTTACATTACATGTGCTGTACATTTATAATTGCAGGGTAAAAACCTCTATACATGTGTTTATTTACATGACTTTTAAATATTTTTAAATATTTCTTACACGAACATAGCATTTTAGCACAAAAACATGAGAAAAATGAACATAGATTGGCTAATTATTGACTAGAGAAATAGCTTTTAATAATAATTAATGTATTTATAGTATGATGGCTGCAGGGAAAAGATCAAACTGGGGTCTTTTTAACTTAGTAATAATTTATAGACAGATAAGTAGAATGTACCTTGAAAATGAGAGATATAAAAGGAGAAGTTCTGGAAATGAGCAGGAAGATAAACAGAGGAAGAATCGTGGTTAGTGGCTGGGTGTGAGAGAAGGGAAAAAAGTAAGAGTTTAGGAAACACGTGTAGTATGAGGAAGAGCGATAAGGTACAAAAAGAATGGAAAGCGAAGTGGCAATAGGAGTTGGAGAAAAGTAATTTAAGTATAGCTAGCCAGGTGAACAGGAAGAACAGTCATCTTTAGCATAGGTGCTGTTTAAGCAAAGTTTTAAACAACTAAAGTTTTCTGTCTGTTTTAATTGTGTGGGGATTTTGTTCCAGAGTTTTGACACATAATGAGAGTAGAGAGTCTCCAGCAGTGTTGTGCCTTACTGATACATAGTAAAAGTTTACTGCTGAAACAAAGGTCTCTTGTGGGTGAATAGTGCAGTAGAGTATTTTTGGATGCTGGGCATTTGTCTGAAGAGTACAATAGGTTGTGGGCAATGAGTATGTTAAATGGTTTGGGAGTTCAAACCAGATTCATTGTTTTAATGCAGTTTTCCTGAATCAAATGTTTGTTTGTATGTCCAGTATTATTTATCCTGAAGACAAAAAGCATATGTAATTTTACCACTGAGAACAAAAAGTACAGCTGGAAGACAGGTCCAATAATTTATGTTTATACAAACAACATGAAAAGGATTCTATCAGTCTGATCGTTAATGGACAAATTAATGTCTGTCAGCATGCCAAATAAAACAAACAAAAATATTCTGGCAACATGCTTTAAATGAAAATAGGATATCCAAGTGAAACAGTAAATAATTTGGAAAAATATAATTCAGAAATCTGTTGGCTCTCAGAATTATTCAAAATATCTTATAACCATTAACCAAAAGATGACAACCCTATTTTTGTCTTTGCAAATGTCAAACCTTTAGGCGGGATTGCCAGTCAAGCTAAGTGTGTTATTTGTGGTGTCTTCTCACATTACACAGACAGTGTAGTTGTGTAAGCAAACATAACAGCAGGTGTTCAAAGGATCACTGCTGCAGTAACTTTAACTATTTGGGTGGATTACCATAGCAATAACTGGGAGGTATAAGGGAAGGGTTCAGGAGCCATTGAAGAATGATTCTAGCAAAGCCTGTCCTACACCTGGAGAAGTTATGAGTAGGCACAGAGGGCCAACTTGCTGCTTTCTAGAGTTCAAACCTTTCAAAAAAACATAGATGAAGCCAAGGTCCTGGTAGAGTGAGCCTTGACCCTGCCTGAAATATTTTTGTTGTGGTGGGAATAACAAAAAGTGATAGCCTGAGACACCATTTGTAAATAGTCTGCTTTGACACAGGTTGTCCCTTCTTACTTTCACAAGAAATGAACAATTGTTCAGAAGTTCTAAAAGATTTTGTTCTGTCAATATAATATCTGCATTTTCAGTGGATATCCAAGGTATGAAGTTAACATCTCTGTCATGTGCATGTCTCTGGAAAGAAAAGAGGGAGATAGAAAAAGTGACTTAAGGTAAAGTAAGATACAACTTTATTCACAAAAGAAGGATTTGTTCTCAAAGAAATCCTATCTCTGTGGAGGATGAGATACAGATTACTTGCCATAAGAGTTTCCAACTCACATACTCATCTTGCAGAGGTCAGAGCAGTCAGCAAAACTGTTCTCCATGTTAAAAACATCAGGTAATACAGATAAGCTACTTCAAATTGGGGTAAATGTTAGCTATTCTAATAGAAAAATAAGATTTTAAGGAGGAGACACTGATTTTCTGGAAGGCTTCTTATGTAAAACCATTTCAAAAACATTTTCACATGAGACTGCAATAAAAATAAGGGATGTATGGGAAGATATGCTGAAATGGCTGGCAAATGACCCTTGCTAGTAAAACAGGCCCTTGGATAGTAACTCACACAAATGCTATAACACAAGACAAAAATTAGCTCTGAATGAGTGTTGGTTCTTTTGTTGGCATCAACTCAAAAACCTTTTCCATTTACTATATGATCTTCTAGCAGCAGTCTTTCTTTCCTGCATTAATGCCTGCTTGCACATTTTCAGAAAACAAATGTCTAAAAGGTATAAAGACCCTATCATCCATTCTGTCAATTGTTTGTGGTCTGGATGTATCAAACAACCCTGTTCTTATGCGAGTAAATCCAGTTAGGGAGGAAGCTAGTGGTATTTGCCCCTGGCCATTCAAAAGGAGAGAGAGAACTATTGTTGACTGGCCAGAATAGAGTCATTGCACTGATCTTTGAGGAGTCCTTTGGAATCTTCATTAGTAACCTGGATATCAGTGGAAAGTGTGGAAAAGCATACAGGAACATTCCTGGACATAGAAAGGAAAAGTAATTTGTCTTTGTCTTCTAGCCTTTTTGCATGGTGGCCTGGAACAGAACTTTGCCAGTTGACTGTTTTGAGAGGATACAAAAAGGTCTGCCTGAGGAATTCCCCATGGATGAATCACATCTTAGAAGACCTCCTGATTCAGTTTCAATTCACAAGGGTCTGCCCTGCCACTGCTCAGCTTGTCTGCCACACAGTTTTGCTCTGATAGAATGTAGGATGCCTGTAGAGTGAGATTATGTTGTGAAGCTATATCCCATGCTAACATGGCTAGTCTGCATAGAGGTAAGATATGGTTCCCCCTTTCTTGTTCATGTGCCACATGACTGTGCTATTGTCTGTAAACACATAAAGAGGTCCCTGTGATAACAGATGATTCAGAGAGTTGAGGACATTAATAACAGCTAGCATGTCATTTATGTGTTTTGGTTTGTCTTTTTTTGCCCCAAAGACTCTGCACTTATATGCCCACTAAGACTGTTTCCCAAAGTCTGAGGCATCTATTATGATGATTACTTTGGAGCACGGGGAGAGAATGGTAGAGACCTGGATGATGTGCAATTTGATGTCTTCACCATCTGATTTCACTTTTTACATATCACAGAACTGGAATTTGGAAAAACATTGAGTGTCGGTGCTGGGACTAAAGAGACGTCAGATACCATTTTATCTTTTTCATGTGGAATCTCTTGGATGCCATGAGAACCAGAATTCTGAGGTAGTCCCTCACTGAGGCAAATGTCTGTGTGGAAAACCCCTGGAAAATATCTAAATGTAGAACTTTTTTTCTGGAAGAAAAGTTCTTTTTATTAAGGTGTCTGCTAAATATGGAAAAATGTCAATATCCTGCAGCCTGCAGTGAGCTATCATATGACCTAGACACTTTGTGTGAACACTCTTTGAGCAGTGGATAGCCCAAAGAGTAAGGCGGAGAGCAGATAATGTCATTCAGGCACTCAGAACCATAAGAAATGCCTGAAGTCTGGATGAATAAGAATATGATAATATGCATCTTTTAAATATGGGGTTACTAGACAACTTAAATGAGGAACAGTTACCAAAGCCATAGATGAGGGCAAGGTAGTCCACAGAGCCTACCTGGACCTCACAAAAGCCTTCGACACAATACCCCACTTGGGCATCATAAATAAGCTTACCAGCTTAAATATCAACCCCTATATCACAGGATGGGTTGCAAACTGGCTCAGGGATAGAACACACATGGTCAGAATCACAGGTGCCATGTCCGAATCCAAACCAGTTACAAGTGGCATCCCACAGGGCTCAGTTCTGGGACCTCTCTTGTTTGGTATATACTTCTCTGAGGTTCAGGCTAACACGGGGGGATTATGGCTGACAAAGTTCGCAGATGACTGCAAACTGGGGGCCATAATCAAATCTCCAGCCGACACAAGCATCCTCCAAAAGGGTCTCACAGAGACGGATGCTTGGTGCCAGAGCCACGGCCTCAAGCTAAATGCTAAAAAGTGCATAGTCATCCCCTTTGGGAAAAACAAGGTGCCCACAAATTACCACATAGGTTGTAATCCATTAAGTACGGAAGAAGTAATTAGAGATTTGCGGACCAACATAGATAGTAATCTCTCCTTTGATAATCATGTTGCCAAAGTGGTTAGAAAGACCTTCTATATAGCCCACCTTATCAAGAAAGGGTTCGCATCTAGATCAAGAGAGGTCATTGTGCCCCTCTACTTGTCACTCATCAGGCCCATAATTGAATACAATGCCCCTTTTGGGATGTACCTTACCCGACACCTGCAGCAACTGGAGAGACCCCAAAAGTACCTCACCAAGAGGATCATGGGCTACAAACAGATGTCCTATGCAGCTCGACTAAAGAAACTCCAACTCTACTCAGTTACTTACCACCTACTCAGAAGTTATCTATGCCTGACGTACAAAGCCATGTCAAACCCAGAATTAATGGAAATGCTCCACCTCAAAAAATCCAAGTCCCTTAGAGCTACACGCTCCAGGGACTTAAACCTCAGCACAAAAATAAATAGGACATGCTGGAGGGACAGATTCATTTCCCAGAGGCTCCCCTCACTCTGGAATAGATTCCCAATTCATGTTAGACATAGCCCCTTGCTGACCCTCTTCAAGCGAAATATGGACGCGTGGATGGGAAATCGCAAATTCACCCCTGGGATCTCTTCTGTGTCCCTGCTAGGCAGAGGCACAGTAAACCAATCTTAAAGGGTACCTTCTGTGACCTACTTTACAGAGGCACAGTAGGCTAATCTAATAGGGAGGTGGAAGCCAAATACACTCTGGCTAGGCTTATAAATGCCCTAGGGCAGATAGCTTAGTATCTACCTATGAACCTATAAGAAGGGGTAACAGACTGTGATATGAAATCATTCTGAACTTCGGGCACCATCACAAACTAGTTCAGAAAATAAAGTTCCAGAACTGGTGCCCAAGAATTTTCTTCTTTGGCACTAACAACATTCAAATAAAATCCTTCTCCTAACTGGGGAGGAAGAACAACTTTTATTACCCCCTAAAACAGCATTTTATGTAAAACAGAAGGAAACAGAAGAGTCTGGTCTGATTTCATCCCATTGCTATCTGTAGCTATATGATTCATTCAGAACCCATTTGTCTGAAACAATCAGTTTCTTAAGACAGAAATGGAAATTCAGACTTTTTCTGAAAATATTAAGGGACTGGCAGGGTGGGTGTGAAGGGACAAGGTTCCCCATATAGTCATTCTGACTGTGAAGGGATAAGTGTAAAATGAAGAAAAAATGTTAGTATTTGTATTTTAAATACATTTTCATTTAAAAATGGATTCCTGATCATTGTAGTCTATTTCTGATGGTTTATTTCCTGCCAACATGACAGGTGAGAAATATTTTTTTTTTAATTCAAAACTTGTACTTAACATGAAAGGTACACATAGAGATTCAGGAAATCTTAGCAAAATAAATGCTGTACCGTTTATTTTTAATCAGTTAGTGGCTACACTTTAATTGTTACAATAATATTAATTTAAGCAAAAATGGTATAAAAGATTCAAGCTTTTCATTGTTCAAGGAGACAGGACCTCTTCCACGTATATGCATTCAAAGCAATAAATGAGATTATTCTTTCCTGAGCTGAACAGCATTATATAAAAGTTATTTTTAACCTTAACAATTTGCTGTCAGGATAGTTTCTGTTGTGCCAGAACATACTTTTATTTCTCTCATCTTCAGCAGAGTTTGCAGTCTCTACAGGTAAGCTTTGCTCTTCTTCTTCATCAATTTCAAATATTTTTTTTTTGATTTTGAGACAAATATCAAGGATTCATTATGCATCTTGGACAATGGACCAGATAATGCATCAGGTGACCATAAACCATTTTTGGGATCGCACACAATAAACACTTACATTTAGAGTGTATTTGGAAATTGACTTTATATGAGCTTTAAACAAACAATCCAACATCTGTGTTTGCAGTTTCTTCAAAACCTGTGCTGTACCAAGCTCCTCAGTTTTCATATGGACATATTACAGGAACAGTTAATGTAATTTGCATCATCATTTTATTTCAACTATTCCTATCTGGAACTGTGAGTACATCATCATCAGCAACCATCGAAGCTGTAAGTACTGAAGGTTTTAAACATATTAAGTAATGCTACTTTTGAATCAATAAATCTGATCACTTTTGAAACGACTGCCACATGCAGTGTGGTGCTGCAGAACATAATGAAACTTGACTTCACCCTTGCTTCTATGGGGGTGGGGGATAGATAGCTTGATAAAAAAACACAGAGAAAGCAAAAAACACCAACTGCAGAAGCATAAAATCCAAAATTGTTTAATACTCCAGCACCTTGGCTAGCAAGCCTTTCACAGAGTTAACATCACAGTAGCACAAGCTATACTTAAATAACAAATATTACTTCATTAATCAAGTAACTAAAACATTTAAACACAAACTAATAATTAACACTTAATGCAGAAAAGCCTTCCACTCAACTTATTTTAAACCATAAGGCACCAACGTGCCAAACTTTAAAATACAGACTGCTTCTTTATATAACAGTTTGTTTTTAAGTTTGTTTTTTTTTTTTTTGCTTATTTTTACTAGTTATTGCTTCTAGCAATTTATATATAGCTCTTTTCATTGCCTGCTGCATACTTTTTTCTGTATTTTATTGGTATTAACTAATCTGCATGGTTAAACTAAAATTGTCTGCCTTACAGGGCCTGATAAATAAGGTTTTTACTGTCACACTGTTTAGAAAGCTTTTTAGCTAGTTTCACTGTGTGAAAGGTATTAACAGGAAATATTCTCTACTTGTTAAGCACCTGTTTGTTTGTTCTGATTTCCTGCCAAGGAGTGTATCATATAACTGATTTGTTTGCAGTTAAAAGCATTCTGTAGAGTCTGCTTGCTCTTATCTGTTTAAAAATGTTCATTTTGTGGCTCACTGCTGTGATAAACATTTCTGTAGTGTTTACTGTTTAAAAGAGTGTAGGCTAGTAGCTGTAGTATTGTTCCCCACCCACCCTCTCTGTTGGTGTCTTGCTGTTGTACTTGGTGGTTTTGCAGTTGCCCACCCCTAGTGTAAATGTGATCTGGGACACTCCTCCCAGTCTAGTGTCATTAGCTCATTCCACCTAATACAGAGAGAACATTTGAGAAGGCCTACCCACTTAGTTTCCTAACCTTGAATTATCTTCCGCTTCTCCTCTATCTCTTTCCTTTATATAAAAAAAACTTTACTAGAATCTCCCTGTGTTCTGCTTAACTGTAACAAAAAAATTAAGCGTGTTTCCTGCCTTTCTTGTAACTAGTCTAGTCAAGATACAGATTTGCTATATCAAGGACTGTTTATAAGCTTCTGAGCCCTCCAAGCCTTTTTGTGTGTAAACCACTCCCTTAGACACACAGAAAAAAATATCCCAAGGCTGAAATAAAATGCCATTTGTTTTGTCATGAGTTCTAACCACATGAACACAAATAGAGCATTTACCACAGGGAAAGGTACCAGAATTTTGTAAAGGAATAGTTAAAATTTCAGTAGGCACAGAGAACAAATTATGAACAACCATGTCTTTTATATTTCTGGCTCTCTTATAGGAGACAGTAAAGGAATCAGGTAAATTCTTAATCCAAGACTTCCTCTTATGTAAGAATGGCCAGTAGTATCTTAAGATTTTTACTGACTCAGCACTATAAATATTATAAGTAGTGACAAAATATATCTTTTTATCACTGATATTCCCTGCATGACTCCTACATCTATTCACAGACTTCATATCATCTGGAACATTAACCACACTAGTAGTATCCCTTCTCAAGCACAACAATTTATTCAAAGAATTAATAATTAATTCATTTCTAAATCCCCTTTGTTTAAAGGCTATACATGAATGCAAAATCTCTTCCTTGAGAGACTGAATGTTATTACAAAGCCTACTTATTCTGAGTAACTCGTTATAAGGCAAAGCGTTTAAAATAGAGGGGGGTGGCAGCTGTTACTATCTAAAAAATGAGCACCATCATCAAATTTTTTGTGAATTTTTGTAATAATCATATTATCAACAATATTTATTTCCATATCTAAAAAAACAACAGAAATACCTTTTTGTACACCATCAAATTGTAAGCCAAAATGGTTTTCCTGGACAGAAGCTACAAAAGGATCCAATAGTCTTGCACCACCCTTACATAAAAAAAAAATTACATCATCAATAAATCTACTAGAAAGAACAACATACTTACTAAAAAACTCTAACTAATAAAGAAACTCGAACTTAAATAAACCCATTACCAAATTAGCATACATGGGTGCAAAGGATGCACCCATTGCTGTACCTTGCATCCTTTGATAGATGCAGTTGTTATATTCAAAAAAGTTATGGGTTAAACAAAAATATAACAATTCTATAACAAAAGTACTAACCGGGCTAGTGCCTAGGAAAAAGCTAAGAGTTTCAAGTCTCACCTGACGTGTAATATTCATATAAAGGCTGTTGACATCAAGAACCAGCCAGAAAAAACCTTCTTGACAAGTGATGGACTCGATGTTTTTTTAGAAAATGAAAGGAATCAACATACCTAAGCAAATAAGTATGAAGAAATAGATCCATATTGTGTACAAAATAATTCTCAGCTGCTACAATTGGCCTTCCATGAGGGGGGAAAACTTTCTTATGGATTTTTGGATGCAATTTGCATCATCATTTTATTTTGACTATTCCTATCTGGAACTGTGAGTACATCATCATCAGCAACCATCGGAGCTGTAAGTACGAAGTTTTTAAACATATTAAGTGATGCTACTTTTGAATCAATAAATGTGATCACTTTTGAAATGACTGCCATGTGCAGTGTGGTGCTGTAGAACATAATGAAACTTGACTTCACCCTTACTTCTACGGGGGTGGGGGGATAGATAGCCTGTTCAAGACCCCGAGCCAAACCCAATAAAATATTCATGTACAGAGAAACTGACACATGAGAAATTAAATGTTAAGTTTTCTGTCTCTTTTTGACAGGATAGTTAGTCTAGTACTGCCTGCATCAGCTTTGCCAGGGATGGGCACAACATTCTGGCTAAGCAAGGGCACACACCTCCCCTTCTCCCATAATTGTCAAAAGTGTCTCTCCCTTGATCACTGAGGAGACCCCAACAGCTAAAGGGGATATGGGTACATATGGTCCACAGTGGCAGTATGGACAACAGTAGAGGGATCCAAGGAAAAAGGTGAGTCATCTGAGGAACAAGCTTTTGGCCATACCTGCGGCTGTGCCAAAATTCTAGGCTGCTGTGATGGAAAAGGCTGTTTAGTTAACATTTTCCTTTTGTGGCTGGAAGAAGGTCTGACTGTGGGACTCGTAGTTTGTTCCATGGAAAAGCCAAAAATTGTGTTTGTTTTCCATGAAATTTTAGCAGTATTAGTCAGTAAAACAGGAAAGTTGTAATAAAGACACTTTTCTGAAACAAAATACAGTGAAAAGCACTTTAAACACTTTCTTCAACCCCAAACGGCAAAACAAACAAAAATAAACAGAGTTTCTCCATAGAGAAATAGTAGTTTTCAATAACTTTTGTGGTAAAAAAGTTAGCTTCTACTTAAAAGTACATATGCTAAATTATCTGCCCAGCAATGGAACAGCATAAGCTGACAGTTGATCCTTTTAAGCCTGCACAGAAGCACTTTACTCAGCAGCAGGAATGCTACAAAAGGTTTGGCACCCAACCCAGTCTTGTAGTCAGCAGGATTTAACTCATATAGCTTAGCATATTTAAGCACTGACCAATATGAACAGCATTTAATATTACAGATAGGCATATGTAAAATAATGGATCAACACAGGACAAAATATATTGTGACCACCCATAAACTTTATATAACATAGCATTTTGAAAGCACTGAAATATTAGTGCATTAATTTTTAGTTGCCAACTACGCCATACTTTATTTTATAGACAACACATCTTAAAATCATGTTAACAGCAAGTAATGTCCACATTCCATTTCTGCCTTATAAAGAAGTTTGTGGATATTAAGTTTCACACAGAATAATTATTGTATGTGAAAAGAACTTGTTTTAAAACTGGCCCACATCTCATCTGATGCTCATGTCCTTTCACTAGTGCAGCAGTCAAGAGGGTGATTTGATAACGTGCCTCATGGGTGTGAAAGCTTTCTTGCCTTAGTCTCCACCTAATATGTCAGTCTTACCAAGTGTTTTCAACTTTAAGGTATGGTTTCCAAAACACATACCTGTTTCCAGAGTGCAGTACAATGTGAAAGGAAAGCAAACTCACAAAATAAACACATTGATATACCAGAAATATTTAATAAACAATAGCATTATTCATTAAACATTACTTCTTTCAGACCCAGGGCAGTCATGAAATCACTAATGCAGCTCTTGAAATGACAAGTCATCCTATCACCCAACCCCTGAGAAAAAGAAAAAAAATGTTTCCCAGCCCTTCTTCCTGCTTGGGTCACAGTCAGGGCATTATCCCTCTGTGCCAATGGACCAGGGTATATTCCTCCTATAAATTGACTTAGAGGATCTTTCCCATCTTCTTATGAAAATAATGGGATTTACGGAGGGTATATTATTATTAGTAATGGGCTAGAATGTAGTTACTATAGTATTAAAGGTAGACTTGGGATTGAAGAAGATTAAATTCTTAGTTGTTGAAAAGCTTTATGCACCATGGTATAAAAATAATTATTAGTATATACATATATCACATTGCATGAAAACAAATCATCAGGGAATATTTTACACATAAAGATATAAGATGTAGTTCAGGACAGATTAAATATTTGTAAAGGAGGGAACTGTATTTATGGAATTGAGGTATTTGGTGATCCCTTTGGTGCTATGTGACCACGCACCAGTACTACTTGACTTAAAATGGGAACATTCAGAGTTTCTTTTAATTGGCTGTAAAGATGAGTCTAAGGAAAATATACAGATTTTAATAAAGACATTCTTATATAAGGGGATGCTTTAATAAAGGGTGTTAAGGAAATGGTATGGAACCTTTGAAGAAAGAAAAAGCAAAATATGTAATGATTTTGCATTAGACAGAACTTTGCAAGATAGGGAAACTACCTTAATGATAACCATTTAAATTGCTGCAACTCATAGTGCTGAATCCTGGAATATGGAAACAGAATGACCAAAAGTGTGGACATAAATATATTATGTCTGAGATTGGTATTTCATGGAATATTTCCTTTCCTTCAAGGTATAGTGATCTTGGAGTTGTATATATAAATTTGGAGGCTTGCTACCCTCATCAGGGGTGCAGGGTGGACTGCCCCTGTAAAATACAAGTTTAAATGAGAAAAGTTATATTTGACATTCACTTATCTCCTGTATTTTTCATCTTTTATTTCAGCATTTCAGAACTCAGCATTAAGACTAATGACATTTCAATAGGGAGCCCACACTAATTTAAGAGAAGAGCACCAGAGGAGGCAACAGCCCTAGCAGAATGAACCTTTACAGATAAGGAAAGACATTTACCATGAAAAGAATAATAAAAAGAGAACAGTCAAACCCAAACACCTGAGATGAAAGGAAACAAAAAGCTGCGCAGATTTGTGAATAACTTTATTTTTATCCAAATTAAATTTAAACTGTCTATGCAAATCTAAGATGTGAAGAACCTTCTCACTGGCAGACTATGGAGAAGGAAAAAAAAAACAAGGAAGATTAATAGATTGACTATGGGAGAAATCATTGACCACCTTGGGTATAAAAAGATTAGTAAAAAGAGATACCCTGTTGCTGTGAAAAACTAAAAAAAGGAGGAACAACCATGACGTCCTGAAGTTCAGACACCCTCTTAAATGAAGTGAGGGTTAAAAGAAAAACAAGCTTTCAAGTACAATGTTGTAAGGAAGTTGATGAAGCAGGCTCTAAAGGAGCACAAGTTAATTTTTCAAGAATAAACTTGAGAATCCAGGAAAACTGAATTTGTTTCTTGGGAGGCCTGACATAAAAGATGCCTTTAAGAAATTGCTTGACCTCAAATTGAGAGGCCACAGGAGGAGCCAAGGGCAGACAAATAGAAATTGCTAACAGGTGAGCTTTTAACTGAGAAATATGTTAGCTCAGCATTCAGCTGATCACACAAATAAGACAGAACCATAGGAACCTGCACAGGTAGTGGTTTCTGATTTCAAGAGAGGCACAAGGCAGGATTTTTTTTCCATTTAGAACAATATGATTTCCTGGTAGTGGGATTCCTGGCCTCCTGCAGGCCCCCAAACCATGTCCTTAAAAAAGAGGAGCCAAAAAGAGATCAAAACTCTATCATCCACTTTGTCAGTTGAAGAGTGGACAAGTAAGGATGGATTAGAGACCCCTTGCCTTGTGTGAAAAGTTGGACTTGGTGAGGTAACTTGTGAGGATTGTTCCTGGCCAGGTCAAAAAAAGGGGAAACTAATGCTGTTTCAGCCAAAAAGGAAGTCACTAGCAAAATCATGGGGGAATCTTGCCTGATTGTAAGACGCTTGGAAGCAGAGGAAGGAGAGGGAAGGCATACAGAAACTTCCCCTTTCATGGAATAGACAGGGTGTCCACTTTCCAAGCTAGAGGACTTGGGATTCTGGAACAGAATAGAGGAATTTGTCTGTTCAGAGGATAGGCTAAAAGATTTACCAGAAGAATACCCTACTGATGGACAATGTGCAGGGACATCCATTTGTGAGCTTGTGTGCTGGACCTGCTCAAAGCGTCTGCCACTAGATTGCTCCAATGAAATGTAAACTGCCTGAATAGTCACATGATACTGGACAGCTACATCCCAGACCTAAACAGCTAGTTTACAAAGAAGATAAAGATCTTGTACCCCTTTTTTGTTGACATACCACATCACTGTGGTGTTTTCTATGAAAATTTCGAGGGGGCCAGGATGAAATAGGGAATAAAAAGCCTGAAGAGCTAGAAGCAATTCCTTCCTCTTCTTTATACTGATGTGGTCTGACCTGTGATGCAGAGGTCAGAGACCCTGAGCCTTGAAAGAGACAAGGGAGCCCCCCATCCCCTGTTTGAGGCATCTATAAAAAGCTCTTGAGTTGGGACCGGAGCTTGGCAAGGAAGCCCCAGGTTGAGGGAGAGTTGATTAACCCACTACTGAAGCTTGAGCTTGAGATATTGAAGGAAGGGGACTAGGAAGTCCAGGGGTGGCAGTATCGAAGCCACACAGACCTGGTGTATGACTGTAGCTTTCTCATATGGAGCCTGGCCAGAGGAAGCATGAGAATGGTGGAAGCCATGAACCCAAGGGCACTGTAAAATTCCCTGACCATGAGTGACTCCAGAGGTAGAAGAGACTGGAAAAAGGCAGTAAGAGACAGGGCCTTAAGGGCAGGCAGATATGCCAGAACGGGGATTGTCTGGATCCTGCAACCAAGGAAAACATGATCCTGAGAAGGGATCAAGAGATTGGAGCTGAATTTTGAAAGGTTATGGTGAACCCCAGACTTTGCAACAGGGAAATAGTTAACTGGAGATCCTGAAGCAGAGTTTCAAGGGAGGAAGCTTGAATGAGCAGATCATCCAGATAAGGAAAGCTCTGAACTCCTCTCAGCCTGCAAAAAGCAATGACAAGAGTGAGGCATTTGGTGAATATCCTTGGATCAGTGGAAAAGCCAAAGGGTACGACAGAGAACAGAAAATTCAAGAAAGAAACAGAGAAATGTAAAAACGGGATGGTAAGGATATGAAGGTAGGCATCCTTGAGATCCAGAGAGAACAGAAAGGCCTGGGGAAGAAGAAGAGGCAACATCTGAAAGGAAGGAATCTTGAGAAAGGTGTTAAGCTGAGAAAGGTCCAGAATTGGTCTCCAACTGCCCTCCTTTCTGGGAACCAGAAACATTTTCGAGCAAAAACCCCTCCCTACTTGGGCCGGGGGTACAGCTTGAACGCTGCCCTGGACCAAAACAGAATGAAGCACCTCTGAGAAAAAAGGAAGCTGCTTCAGAGGAGGTTGAGGGATGCCCAAAAAGGGAGGAAGGGATTTCCAAGCCATGTTATGATACCCCACCAATAATGTGACAACCCACCACTGGACCAGTAATCAAGAAGCCTCAGTTCTCACCATTGTCAGCAATGGTGGACATACACTGACTGATAACAAGCACACACACACACACACAGTATTTCCAGATGCAGCTTTCTGCTTCAAGTGCAATTTTTCTTGAGACCACACAGAGACTACAGTCAGTCCTGGGCTGGTTTTTCCACGTTTTTCCAGATCCCCAGTAAGACTCCCCACTGGCAGAGCTAAAGAGTTGAGATCTCAGCTAAGTGGCCTAGCCAAGACTTCCAGCACCCTTTATGTCCAACCAGTGCTTTGTGTTCCTGCCCAAGTAGCTGACATAAACCCTCTTTGAGGTTTGATTTACACACAACACAGACACACAAACACACACCTGGGTAAAGCCTGGCACAGGTTTACTAGCTATGCCCCCTTTTGCCCAGACTATAAGGTAGTTATCATTGCCATTATCACTGCCACCAGCCAACTCATTATCAGCTACTTTAAGGCCCTTAACAAAGGGTATCCAATCTTACTGTGTAATATTAACATTAATACAAATGGTAGCTTGACGAAGAGCAAGGCTATTAAGAGTGGTCCACATAGTGTCACCAAATAAATATGCAAGTACTCTCAAAACTCAGCCACAACGAAAGGTTTAAATATATTTAATAATAAATAATGACCAAAAATACTCAGTATCTATTCACAAAGGTATCAGAGTTCAAAATCACAGGGAATATTTAAAACAACATTGCAGGGCAGTCTCAAATTAATAAAGAAAAATATCTAAACTAAGGTTCACTATATTCCTGACTATATCTAAGAGAATTATACTATTCCCTAGTAACTTACTTCATCAGAGCATGGCAGATGTGTGGTGAATGGTCCCTGTTGTTGTCAGGTCCAAGACAGAATACAGAATGCACTCTCTCTCTCAGAGAGTTCTCAAATTAATATCTCAAATATTATTGCTGGAATAGCTTGCAGAATGACATAGTTTCTTGTCATTTGACTCTGTCCCACGTGAAATCCCCACTGCTGGAAACTGACAGCATTTGGCATCTACCTATGAAAATACATAGACCTCAGATCTTTGGCAGATGCTGGAAGTCATAAAACAATTACATTCCTTCACATTTCAAGATTAGTAATTATTTCTTAGAAAGCTGCCTAGTTTTAGGCATTGTGTCTCCTTGCTAGATTGAAAACTGAAAGATACCATCTTTTATTGTGTGGCAAAAAGTAATTTAATTTCAACTATGTTTCTGAAGTTAACCTCCTGTACTCCAGTTTTCAGTGTTAAAATATATACATTTAAACAGTTACAATAGTGCATGCATATTTTTGTTTTATTCTAGTAGGGCACACTTAATAACACTTCAAACAGCACTTTGCAAAAATCTTTTCAACACACACATCTGTACCAGCAGTTTGAGATATACAGTCCTAATACATTTGTAGCACAAGCATTTATATAAATCATGCTGATATTCACAATTGACATATAATTATTTACAAAATTCCAGATAGCTGTGCTGGCAGTATCTCCCATTGTCACACATGTAATACCCCTGGCAGATGGTAAACAGGACCCAAAAGTCTGGCTGTGATTCTGAACCAGTTTGGAAGGGACACGAAAGGAGAAAGAGATGAAGGGACCCAGCCAAAGTAGAGGGGAAGGGAAAGTAAACTGTCAAATAGAATCTGGCTTGTCCTGAAAGGTAGTTTCTGGGAAGTAGGTGTCTAAGTAGATGTAGCAGGAGGCACACATCTAGATCCCTTTTTACCCTTGGGCAGAGGGTGAGATGGCGTGCAAACAAAAGCAGATTTGGAAGGTTAATTCCTTTGAAACTTTGGAATAGGAGAAACAAAAATATGTTTCAACTCCTGCAAGGCCTTGCCCTTATCCTGAGGAGACTTAAAAAGTTCAGCAGCAGCAGCAGAACCAAAACTGATTTTTATTATCCAAAGGAGCGTCCAACAAATTGGCTTTAATGTCATCAGGCAAAGCCTGAAGACAAAGGCATGAGTAATGCCTCATAACAGAACCAAGTACAGCAGCCCTGGAGGAAGCATCAGCAGAATTAAAACTTCACTTATTACAATGACAGGCAACTTTTGAGGTGGAACCCGATATGGCAAGGGCAGAAGCCTTCTCCTCAGAGTCAGCATGATCAGAGATTATGAGAAACCTGAGGAAGGAGGGCCAAAATATTCCTAGTCATATGAGTCTGGTAAATAATGGCCCTAAAGGATAAGGTGGCAGCAGTATAAATCTTCTTGCCCAGCTTCTCCATGGCCCTACTATCCTTGTCTGAATGAAGCAGATTGGTAGAGGGCAAACTCTTGGCAAGTTTGTCTGAAGAGACAGGCTCTACAGGAGGATCAGGAGAACTGCACTTATACAAACATTTACATTCATCAGGCACCTTGTAAAATCTGTCATGTTTCTTGGGACCTGGGGGCTGAGATCACTGGCCATAGAAGCTGCTGAAAAGGTATGCAGGAGGGCAGCCAGAACAGGGGAAACAGCAGAATGTTTGAGAAACTCCATCTGAAAGAGCTTATAATACCTCTTCTGGATATCAGAAACTTCAGAACAATTCCACTTACAGAATTCAATCATACGGGTAAAGAGAGTTCCTTCAAAGGAGAATCTGGACTAAAAGAATCCTCTTCTTCTGAGCCATAATCCAAGGGTGAAGGGATTTGGGAAGAGTAGTCTGAGAACTCTTCCCCAGAGTCATGATTCTCATCAGAGGAATCCAGTTCCCTAGGTATTTTAAAAGGATTGAAAGAAGAGGGAGGGGTAGGAACAAACACCCCCTGAGGAGGCTTTAAAGCCATTAAAGCATTAAACAACCACTGAGTAAAATTCTGCCATTCACATTGGGGATCCTTAACTGCAGGGGGAAAGATGCTTGGTTTTCAGTTTCTTTTTCTGTGGGACATCAGCACAAAAGATCTTAGGAGGGTCAGACCTTTGGTGACACTGAATAAGCATAGTAGGGTCTCCTCCATCACTAAAATATACGGAATCCCCCTCGGCCCCTTGGATATAATCAGCCAAGGCTCTCCCTGCAGCAGACATTTGTAAAGCCTCTGAAGGATCTGCAAAAAGTGGGATCCATGCTGGCCTCTGACAGGGTTGAGGCAGAGGAATCTGAAGCAACCAATGGACAATTCTCTGGGCTTTCACTAGCCTCAAGATAGACATCCAGGGGAGGCTCGACAGCATCCATATTAGGCTTAAGTTTTTTGGCCTTTTTCTTGGAAGACTGCTGAACCTCAGGACAGGAAGACTCTGTCATAACACCTTAAGCCAACAACTTAAGATGCTGATTTTCAAAGTAAATAGAGGAAAGCCAACTACATAGGTTCTTAGGGAAAAATGCTTGGCAGATAGAACACTGAATATAACAGTGGGAAGCACCCAAACATAAGAGGCACTAGTTTTGCAGGTCGTTATGGGGAATCAGCCTCCCACACTGACATTTTCTCTTTTTGGATGACATGAAACCAATCAATACTAAAGAAAAAGAAGATAAGAAGAAACACCAATGGGTAACTTAACTGAAAAAATGTCTCAGTAACCAGCACAGAAGAAAGGTGTTCAGACTGACGCTCAATGTTGGTATTCAGACTGGTGGCAAGGAGTTCTGAGTGTGTGCCTCCATATGTTATTTTATGCCCTATGTCTTTCACAGGAGTGTACATGTGACATACGGCCCCTGCAAGTACTAAAGGCTCTGGTATACTGGCCGGATATTGGGCTATACTGGGCCGATCCCTTTAGTTAGGAGGAATACTGCAACTGTGACATGGAAGGACATCAAAAGGTACCTGGCAGTAGTGCAGGTATGATAGTTTTAAGGGAGCAGTTGCCCTGGACATAAAGCGCATTTGGCAGATGCCAATTTTTCTTCAGTGCAGTACATTACTGGCATTCATATTGCTAGTACTCTTTTTGTGGGCAAAACTGAAGAGTTTCTCACTTAATGTGTGGCATAAATTGTAACAAGTAGTTTGCTACAGTTTATAAGGAGAGATTTTTTTAAAAAACTTAAGCTCTTTAGTGCTCTGCATGTGGCAAAAACTTTAGTAAACTGCTTAGCAAGTAGTTGCAAAAGTTTAAAAAAGAAAAAAGAACAGAGGATTTAGAAATAAGTGCTTTGTGCTCAGTGTGTGGCATAAACTGTAGCAACTGCTTAGAATAAAAGGGAAGAATGGCAAATGATTTTTTTTTCTTCTGGATGGCACCAGATGTCAGAATAGATATCTACACCTCTGGTTCTTGGGCAAGCAATGCAAGAATTACTTGATTTTTTTTTTTGAAAAGAAGCTGCAGTTTAAGAAAACAGTGTGTGATGTCAAGAGTAGATAAACTTATTTAAAATGTGATGCATTTTTATTTCTTATTTTCAGAATGTTAGCATATTTGTAAAGTTAAATTTAAGCTATGTTTGTTTGTGTCTTTCGGCTTTTCCCAGTTAGGGGTCGCCACAGCGGAACTCCGGTCTGCTAATGACTGGCAGTTGATTTTTACGTACTGGCTTGCCAGGCATAATGCACAACCTTCAATGAAGGTACGCCCATTCACACATGTCTCCACGCAGAAGACGCTCTAGCTGAGAATCGAACCGGACAGCATCTTACTGTGAGGCGACAACGGTACCACAGCACCACCACCGCGGGTGAAAAATTTAAGCTATGTAAAACCTGTAATATGTGTTTTTCTTGTTCCAGGAAAATGATTGACTTTGTGACCTTTCACTGTGAATGTAAAAAGGAGATGAAAGGAAAAGATACAGCAAGGTGAAAATGACTGCAGCTACAGAAAGGATCAACTTGCTTGCATGTAATTATCATAAAAGAGTTTGAGTGAGGAAGCCAGAGGGCCATAAAAATCCAAGAGTGTTGGGAAAGCAGAATATATCATGGCAAATTCATTACTTTGTGAAGAATCTGTTTTTCTTAGAGTGAAAAAGAAATGATGGGATCTGATTTAACTTCCCTGGTTTTTGTGGGAAAGATGAGATAAGCAAAAATATATACATTTGTTTTTTCCCCTCTTCTAAAAGCTGACCATCAGTTTGCATGAACTCCTTTGTTCTTCTCCTCATTCACCCAGTATACTGGACCTGCCTTAGCCTCACACAGACTCAGTGTGCCCCATTTCCAGGGCCAGCTGCAGTATCATACTGCTGTTGAGGAGTATGACTTAATTCCTACCACCACTTGGTAGTCTTGTAAGCACTGCAAATGCTGCCTTCTGGAGGTGCATGTGCACTTTCTCACATGAACAACTTCCTGACAAAGCAGAATATTGCTTATGCAGCAGAAGATTCACCAGTCTTGTTGCACAACTTTAGTGGAGCAAGCTTATGCTGCCTCCCTCCCCGTAGCCACTGAAATTCCTGTGCCACTGAGGGGGCATGGCCAGCAGGGGCACATAGTAGCAGCAGAATTCAACAGCACCACTAAAGAAATCTTATCTACACTGGAATTTTGTCTTCTAACTACAAATTTGGAAATCTTTTCTATCTAAACTATAATACTCAACATTATCTACAGCAATATCGACAAAAAAATAAAAAGAAGATATATTTTCTAGTCAAAAATATACTTGGAATAGTACTTCTCATCTGAAGAAGAAATTCAACATGAGCTTCACTAAGACAAGAAGTCAAGAATCTTGTCTCAAAAGAGAACTTCAAACTCTGATAACTAACATCCAGGATCTAACTACAAAGACTGATAAAATTGACAACTTCAAAGACCCCCCCCCCCACAAACAAATGGATCTACTTCATGAAGATTTAAAATAACAAAAAATCCGGATAACAGGCATAGAAGAAGCACTTAATGATATGGATGGAAGAATAATAGAAAATGAAAAGAATGTAGAATTTTTACTCAAGCAAACCACTATGCTACAAAACAAACTGGATAATCTTGAAAACAGATTCATCAAAACAACTTAAGGAGTTTTGGACTACCAGAAAATATACGGGGAAATAATTTGACAAGTTTTCTTACCACTTGGCTACCAGAAATTCTTGACCTTCCAGAAGCTATGTCATTTGGCAAAGAAAGACCTCACCGGTCACGAACTGCAATTAATAACATCAATAAAAAAACAACCAAAATCTGTTATAGTAAAATTTCTCTCCTCATCTGACAAAGAGTTAATACTGAAAACTGCTTGGTCCAAGTCTCCAATAAAATTCAATGACACAATAATACGCTTTGACAAGGACTATTCATCTATGGTAATTGCCACTAGAAAAATATTTTGACCTCTGATAAAAGAACTGAAGAAAGTACAAATTAAAACTCACGTTTTACTTCCTGCAAAGCTGAAGATTTTCATCCCAGAAGGACCCAAGGTGTTTGAGGATCTGGACTCTGCACTTATTTTTGTCAAAAATCATAAGATACTACAAAAAAATAGAAGAAATGGAATGGGAAAACCCCTCTCTTAAAGAATGGCATCTAACTCAACATGGAAAACTGCTGAGAAACAAAAAAGACTAAAAAACAAATGAACTAAAGCATAATACACTTCTACATCTTTTTTTACTTGTGGGCACTATGCTATTAGTAAGCCTTTTTTGTTGTGCTCTCTTTGCAAGGTAAGATTTTCTCATCATCTCAAAAGTATTATCCACATAGTTATTTATATATATATATATATATATATATATATATATATATATATATATATATATATCCCTTAAGTTTTGTTTAATTATTTTAAATGTAGCCATGTACATCCCTCTCTTATATAATTGCAAAACTTTGAAATAGTCATTCTTAATAAATATTTTATCTTATAAACAAAACAATAATGCTGAAATATCATACCTTATTCTCTAAAAATAAACATTCTAGGCTTAATTTATAAATAGTATTTTGATTTTATACTAATACAGATATAAACATAATAACCCACTATATATATATATATATATATATATATATATATATATATATATATATATATATATATATATATACACACACATACAAGTTAAATGAGACTTCCCTAGCAGTTATACACTCAACTTATATAAATACATCTTCTTTATTTTCTTGCTGGGTATTATATGTCCTTACTGAGGTTTATAAATTGTCATTTAAATAACATACAGTGTCAGATGCCTTCAAATAATGCTTTAGTTATTACATGCCTTTAATAGCCTTATGACTTGATCTTACATGTCTTTAAGGGCTTTATGTTGCATATCTTTCAAAGGGAAAGGGTATACTTTCTTTGAGTTTTTTTTTTTCTCTCTATACTATTTTCCCTTTAGAATGCTTTATTTGTAATAGGAGAATGGGTGAGAAGAGGGAATGGTGTGGTAAAAGAAGGTGTTCAAATGTAACGTTTTCCTAAGATTTTGTCATGTTAAAGAATTATGTATCTTTTATGTAAATGCCTGCAGCCTGTATCTGACTCCTGCAGGCCATGTGAAGCCTTCAAAGCCATCTCTGCATAAGCTGTTGTTTAAAAGAAAAAACAAATACTTGAAACCTTTTTTTTTTCTTTGAGAGACAACTTTGAGGGTGTAATCTCCTCGTGCTTGTGATCCGCGAGCTTTAATAAGCTTGAACAACTCTGAAACAGCCTGAGATTCCCTTTGGATGCTTCGTTCCTGATTTCAGCATAGTGACACGCATTAATGATGTCAGCGCAAATGGACAAGCTGAAACAGGAAGTTTACAACTTGAATTTTACCGAAGAACTGTTCTTAATGTCAAACCAGCAATTTTAACACACAAATTAGTCCAAAATCAATCATTATAGAGGTCGTTCGACAACAGCTACAAAAAATAAATAAAAGAGATGTGGTTTCTGATTCTCTAACATATTTTTTTCAAAAATAAAAGTAACTAAACCTGACTTGATCTTGAGTTCTTCTACAAATGTATGTATTACTTTTAATGGTCAATATAAATACATAGCTCTGAAGCATAGTCAGTAAATATACATAGTTTAATTTCAGTGAGGAAAAGTTATGACAAGTTAATTGTTTATGCAATTTTGAACCAAGTCAGAGAAGCAATTATCATAACTAGAAGATCTGACAACAGATAGATAAGCATTATAGTGAAATACTTGGGTTCAAAACTCCCATTAACAAACTGTTTGCATGTCTAGACAAGAGTGATTTTTTTACACTGTAGTGCATGATATAATCTTTTGTAGATTATGAATAAAATGCAACTCTAAAGCCAATTTAGGCTATAGATAACTATTTGCCAGCTTTGAGTTTTAATTACTTATAATGACGACTGATCACTCATATAGTTATGCAAAGCTAATGTCTCTCAGCCTGAGGCAATTCATTTAACCTAAGTCATTTCAGTTGCATCTATATCTCCTCTTGTCTGTATCAGATCTGTTCACATTCTAAATGTTTTGTTAATATATTCTTGGAAAACATTCTAAATGCTTGCAGTCTGTTATATATTTGTTACCAATTCTAAACAGGTTTCATTTTAAGATATGTTTACAGGCTAGATGATGTTACATGACAGATATTATAAGACTGTCTTATTTTCTCTCTGTTAATTCATTTATCTTTACTTTTCATTTTCAAATGAAAGACAATACATATGCTTTACTGTCAGAAGTTTTTTTTTTCTCTCATATTTTAAAGGAAATATTTCATTGAGATGTATAAAATGGTTGTAGTGAATGTTTTATGTAACACAGTGTAAAGAAATAATCTATCTTTGAACTTATCAAGCCTTGCTTGTAGAGGGCAACTAACATTGTTTGTAATGATAACAGATTTCAGTTATTAATACCAGGCTAAACATTCTTTAATGTGGTTATAGAGTGGTTGATTAATTTAGTTAGTTTTATAATATTCCTATGGGAACTACCTGTTAATTTAGGTTATACTGAATGCTTTCATTAATTTTTAGTTAAATATAATGTACACAATATACTTCTTTTTCAAATATTTATGGTTATATCAGATGTGTTATACTAAATCAAACTTACTATGTTCAAGAAGGAATAATTTATAGTTCAATTCCTACCTTTAATTACTGAATATATACAAGTGGTATGTTGTGTTGCTACTGTTTAAGGGTTTGATCCAAGTGACTGATGTTACTGGGACAAGGAGTTTATAACTCCAGGCAGGGAGCTATAGTTATTTTTTGTAAGTTACAACATATAACCAATTTCATAAAATTGTTTCACCTGACATCCATTATAATTGATTTACATAATAAAATAAGCTGTAATATTTGTAAAATTCATATTACCTATTATGGCATAAGGATCAATGTTTACAGATCGAACAGTATTTATTCTGGAGAGGGATACATAATATACATATATGATATTGATATGTTACAACTTATACTAATATTGTTATTAATATATGGCCACATTAAAATGCATATCTATCAATATAAATGGTCTAAATAACCCAATCAAAAGAGGCAGTTTATTCAAATATCTAGCCTTACACAAGCCCAACATGTTTTTTTTTTACAAGAAACCCATTTATTGAAAGACAGTATTAAACTTCTGAACACAAATAAATATACAATCATTGTAAGTTTAGAACGTACTAAAAAGAAAGGGGTGTAGCAATTCTCTGGAACAATTCACTTCCACTACCTAGAATAATTAAGACACATCAGGATGACAAAGGGATGCTCTGTTTAGCTATAATAGAAATTTTATACACTAATAAACAACTACTGACTACCCAGCATAGGTACAAACACTGTTAAACAACATATAAATGAAATCACTTCTCAATCTGAGGGAAATATAATCATGGCAGGGGATTTCAATTGTATTTTACATGGAAAAGATTCTAGTACTTTAGGGAAAAGAAAGATTACACCATAGGCTAAGCAACTAATAAAATTAATGGACTCATCAGCTTAAAGATATTAATGATTATGTAGATCAGAGCTCATTACAATATACATTCTATTCCAACAGATACAAAACATATTCCAGAATAGATAGAATAATACTCTCGACACAAATAATAAATGATCTAACAAACAGTAAAATCATTTCATGCCCAATTTCTGATCATAGCTCCATTATATTTGAGCTTAACATTAATACCATAGCCAATCTACAAATAGAAAGTATTCCTGCATATCTTATACAACTAAAAGATTTTCAATCATTCCTAAAAGAAGAAATACAAAGTTTTATTAGTATAAATTTAGTATCCAATACTAATGGTATATACACATGGGATGCTTTAAAAGCTTATTTATATGGGCAAATAAACAAATGTATTTATTACTAGCAAGAGGAAGTCCTGGGATAAAGATTTAAAAATAATACAAGACAAACTAGATACATTACACCTTAAAAACAAAGATAATATTGTATCTAAAAACATCAGAGATGAAATAAACAAACTGAATGAGGAATATAGAAATATACTACAATACAAGATTATGATCTCCTTAGAAAAATATACATTTCTAACCTATTCATTGAACCCCAAATACTTAACTACCCTTAAAAACAAAACTAAAAGAATAAACAAACACAGTCATATTAAAGAGATATACTCTGTGAGGAAGAAGAAGGAGGTATATAGTATACAATATATATTAGATGAATTTAAAAATCACTTCCACACAATCAAACCACACAACATAGAATCAAAAGATAAGACAAAGGAATTTATTAATAAAAATCTCTATAATAAACTCAACAAGCAACAGGCAGAAGTAATTGATAAACAATAGTGGTAAGCACTAGGTAACCTGTCTACCACATAAGGAGTGGTTCTGGCCCAGAATTTGTAGTTATTGGCCATTTGGGCGGTCTTACATCTCTCTCAACTTTCTGATTTGAAGGCCTGCATTTGCACTCGTTTCTGTCCTGTAACTCCTGGGCCCATCTCATTTGCTCACTCAAAAAAAAAATTATCTGCTTTTACTGTATTTGTGTTTCTTCCTACTTTATTTTGCTTTTGCGTCAGACAGGTTGTTTTACATTAAGAAGGTATGTAGTCTGCACTGTAGTGGCAGAACAGGTAGCTTACATCCTTCTAAGTTGGGAAATGCTGAATGAGGGCTCAGTGTCTGTTATTCTAAAAGTGTATTAATTCTGGTTTAAGCACTTGGGCTTCAGGCCAGTTATTTTACATTAAAAGGGTTCGTGGTCTGCACTCTTGTGGGAGGAGAGGCTGGACTGTGCCCTTCTGAGCTGGGAATTTCTGGTTAAAGGCTTATAGTGCCTGCATATTTGAACTGCTTCTTACTGAAATTGGTACACCTTGTTTGCTGTAGCATAGACTAGATCCAGGCCTGCTGAATCTAGCTTTGTTTGTATAACTTGAGCACTAATCCAGGCATTCTTTAAAGTATTAAATTGTATTTATTACTGCTTGGTAGTAACTTGATTAAAGTGTAGCTATCATTCTAAGTCTTTTGGATTAAGCACTTAGGCTTCAGACCAGTTGTTTTACATTAGGAAGGTTTGTGGCCTGCACTGTGGTGGCAGGGCAGGTAGCTTACATCCGTCTAAGTTGGGAACTGCTGATTGAGGGCTCAGTGTCTGTTATTCTAAAAGTGTACTAATTCTGGTTTAAGCACTTGGGCTTCAGGCCAGTTATTTTACATTAAAAGGGTTCGTGGTCTGAAATTGTGGGAGGAGAGGATGGACTGTGCCCTTCTGAGCTGGGAATTTCTGGTTAAAGGCTTATAGTGCCTGCATATTTGAACTGTTTCTTACTGAAATTGGTACACCTTGTTTGATGTAGCATAGACTAGATCCAGGCCTGCTGAATCTAGCTTTGTTTGTTTATTTCCCTGAAACGCTAATTCCACCTAAAACGCGGCTTTTCAGCGCTTCTGTGGATCCCTAGTGATATCTGCATTACTTACTGTACTTATTTCCTTGTTTCACTTGAAAGAAAGTTACTGTTTGTCGTTTTTGCATTTAAGTTACCTGTAACACATTGCATTTAAGTTACCTGGCACTTGCTCACTAAAGCAATTATATAAGTCAGCACTAAAAAATTAAAAGCACTGCACCCTCACAAACTCCCCTTGAGTACCTTGTTCCCCATTGGCCCTTTTTTTCAATTATAAAGGAATTCCCAATACTATTCTAGCATGTCCAAAGGTCAGTTGTCAATCTCCTCTCCGGTCCAGCTGGTGAATCTGGGAATCTTGAGGCAATGTTACAACTGCTTCATGTACACAGACAACCCTCTCCTCCTTCCAACAAATTCCAACACATGTGAGAGATGCAGCCATATAGCCATACTGGAGGCTAAGCTCTCTCAACTCAGTAGTGGCGAAACCAGTCAGGAGGAGAACGAAACCACACTCACTACAATTCCAGTCTCACATAGCCCTACCATGACAGCAAACCAAACACATAAACACACAAAAACATACTCGGAGGCTCTAAATAAAAATCTGCCTAAGCAGCAGAGACCTCCAAAGCAGACACCCAAGCAACCGCTACCCCAAAACTAAACACGTGCAACACATAGCTCACAAAGCCAGTGTGCCAAAAGTCACAGCCCTTAAGGCTAAACAACACACCTGATACACTTGTAATAGGTGACTCTATCATCAGGCACATTGATGTCCCGCTCACCAGGCTGAACAAGGAGAAGGTCACGGTGAGCTGCCTGTCGGGTGCTAGGATCACTCCAGGGCAAGTACAAATATGACTCAGCCATTGTCCATGCTGGTGTGAATGACCTGAGATGTACCTCCCTGGACTACATGAAAAGAGACATAGAGGAGCTCTCTGAGCATGTAGCCCAGGCCGGTATGACCCTGACCTTGAGTAGCATCTTACCCTCACCAAGAATGATGCCATAATATGAAGACAAGATGTTTCAACAATTGGCTTAAGTATTGATGTCATTCAAAGGGGATCCAATGCCTGTCAGCCTGGGATGACATGCTCGACAAGCCACGATGCTTCACTAGGGACGGCTTGCACCTGTCACCCCTGGGCTTTTGGATATTGGCAAATGCTCTTGCTACCCCCATAGTGCCTTTTTTAGGCAAGGCTCAAAAGACAAACCCACCTCCATAGGTATCACAAGGGATAAGAAACTAAGAGTAATGCTACTCAACGCCAGAAGTCTAAACCTCAAGATGCACGCACTCTAAACTCTCCTTAGCATGGAGAACATTGATATCTGTGCAGTAACAGAAACCTGGTTCAAGACTCCCAAGAGCACCCCAGCACTACCAGGTTATACCTCATACCATGCTTTTCGGCCCCAAAACTTGGACTGAACCACAAAAGGTGGGGGAGTATCAATATTTGTCAAAGATACCCACACTTCCAGGTTGGTGGCACAGCACGAAGCATCAGAGACTATCCATGTGCAACTAACAGTGGGTAAAACTGCCTTCCAGTTTATATCCTGCTACAGACCACCCTCCCAAACCCAGGAACCCCACTCGGCCTTCCTGAGAACACTGGAAAATATGAAGGTCTCTCCAAACACCATTATATTGGGCGACTTTAACTACCCAAACATAGTCTGGGAGCATTACTCTAGCTCCAACACCCTAGCCCAAAGGTTCCTAGAATTTATAAACTCAAATGCTATGGAACAACTTGTTACCACTCCCAGAAGAGGGGAAAACATACTGGACCTGATCATCACCAACATGGGGACTCTATGCTCCAGACCAGAAGTGTATCCCTCTCTGGTAAGATTTATTTATTTATTATTTATTTATTTATTTGCAGTTGGTTTACCAGGATAGTCCATTGGGCCAAAATGAACCCGTTTTCAATGGAGTCCTGGGGAGAAAAGCTCCAAAAACAAACAAACTAGGTGCATACAATAGATTACTAATGATAATTATACAAATATAAAAAGATACAAGCATTTCATTTCAAAAATTCAGGAAACATTTCAGAACAATACAGTCTAGTGATGAAAATTTGAGGTGTTTTAGGCTGTGAAAAGTAATATTGCATAATGATACAGAGTAGTTATTGTGTAAGGAGCATAAGCTTTACAAGGTGCAGTCAAATACAGTCTTTGCAGATACCATGGGAAAAAAAAAATAATATGAGTTATGGGGAATTTATAAGGAAAAATTACTGGAGTAACATGAGAGTGAAAGGAAGAAAATTGCCATTATTAGTTAAGAGGGGTGGGAGCAAGAGCATTCCCAGTGGGACATTAGATGTATGTGAAGAGATTTTTTGAACATATAATGGTTAGAGGTGGTGCGAATGGATGGTGGTAGTGAGTTCCAAAGATGTGCTAGGTTATAGGATAGTAAGTTTTTGCCTGGGGACGAGTTGGTTTGTGCACTTCTAATAGGTTTTGATTGTTTGACCTTAAAACTCTATCAGGTAGGTGCATCTTAAAGGCAGAAGACAGGGAGGGACAGAGAGAGGGGTTGAAAATGAGCTTATGGGCAAGAGTTAGCTGAGTATAGCTGAGATGATTGGGTAGTTCTAGCCAATTAAGTTTTGGAGAGAGGAACAGTGGTGGGTGGAGGACCTATGGCTGTTAGCGAACTTGGCGATTTTGTTGTAGCAAGAGGAAAGTTGTTTTTTAGAGAGGACTGAAGATTAGTTAGGAGTGGAGCTCCATAGAGAAGGGAGGGATAAGAAAGGAAGAAGAGAGTGATTTTAGAGGTGCTTGTAAGGTACTGATTTTGTCGGTAGAGCATACCTAGTTTTTGATGGGTTTTTTTGATATTTAATTGTAGATGGGAGTTGAAATTAAGCTGGTTGTCAATTTGGACACCAAGTAACTTGGTTTCTGACACCAGTTCCAGAAGTGAGTTATTTTGACTAGTAATCAAGAATGTGTTTATATCGAAAGGAGTAACTTTAGAGGGGGTAAATACCATTAGTTTAGTTTTGGAAACATTGAGTGCTAGGTGGTTTATTCTCATCCATTGCTCAGTGATTGAAAAAGCTTCTTGTGTAAGCTTTAGGAGCATAGGGATAGATGTGGCAGAGCAGATAATGGTAGAATCATCTGCATATTGGATGATATCTGAGAATGGAATAGATTTGCGGAAGTCATTTATAAATATATTGAAAAGAAGGGGACCTAGTATGGAGCCTTGAGGAACTCCGGTGGGGGTACTAAGAAAAGAGGAGGTTGCCTTTTTCCATTTTACAGCTTGGTATCTATTAGATAAGTAGCTGGAGAACCAGTTCAAAGAGGAGGGAGATAGGTTAAGTTTTGAGAGTTTAGTTAAGAGCAGGCTGTGTGAGATAGTGTCAAAGGCCTTAGAGAGGTCCAGTAGTAGGGTAGAAACAATTTGGCCAGAGTCACGAGCTTTGTTTACAGTTTCAAGATAGGAGAGGAGGGCTGTCATGGTGCTATGATTTGGCCTAAATCCATGTTGTGTAGTAGTTAGAAGGTTATTATCTAAGAGATGTGGTAAGAGTTGAAGTTGGACACATTTTTCTAGAAGTTTAGAAATGGGGGACAGGATAGCAATGGGTGGGAAGTTGTTGACATTACAATTGTTGCCACCTTTATGCAGAGGTATGATAAAGGCTTGTTTCCAGATTTGGGGTACTGTACACTCTTGGATGGAGCGGTTGATTAGAATGCTTATGGGATAGGCAATTGCTTCAGCAGATATGCTTAGAAAGTAAGAAGGGATGTTATCAGGTGCGTTAGTGCATGGCTTCAATTTCTGAAGGAGTTTCTTTATAGCAGAAGTGGGTATAGGTTTTAATGAGAATAGAGGTGAGTGGGGAGAGGGAGTATTAGAGGATGGTAAGGATGATGTGGAAGTTAGAGTAGGAGAAGAGGTGGAGGATAGAGAGTTAGTAGATGGGAATGACGAAGGAGCAGCAGTGCAGGGAGGATTGTTGGCAGGGGAGGGTGGGGGTGTATTAGATAATGAGGTGGAACTAGGGAATGAGGAGGTTAGTTTGCCAATAGATTCAATGAAAAAGGAGTTAAATTGAGTAGCTAAGTCTAAATCTGGGGCATTTGGGTCTGGGGTAGGGGTGTGTGGTTTGCTGGGGTTAAGGAGGGTAGAGATACCTTTCCAGAATTTCTGAGGGTTTGTTTTATTATTGTTTTGGAGTGTAAAGAAGTAATTTTGTCTATCAGAGATAATAAGCTTTTTTACTTTATTTCGAAGTGTTTTGTATTCAATGTGGTGTCGAGGGGTCTTGTTTTTCTGATAGAGTGCCCAGGCTTTATCTCTATGGCGCATGGTTGCTAGCGTGCTTTTGTTTAGCCAGGGGGCGGAATTAGTTTTTATTCTCTTTGTCCTCAAAGGGGCTTGGGAGTCTAGTAGTTTTAAGAATGTTGAGCTGAAGTGGGCAACTGCATTATCTAAGGATAATGTCCTTAGATAATTCCAGTTAATTGCTTTTAGAGAGTTTGAGAAGGTTGTTGGGTTAAAGTTTTTGTGGTTGCGGGTAGTAATATAATTATGGGTGCAATATGGGATACAGGGGAGTCGGTGAGTGAAGATGGGCATATGATCACTTAGCGGATCGGGAAGAGTGCCACTGTCAGAAAAATAGTGGGGATGTGAGACTAGAATCCAATCTAGAATACTGCCACAAGAGAGGTGTTTTGAAGGACGTGTTACAGAGTTGATTAGCTGGGAAAAATTATAGAGGTTGATGTTAAGGGAGTTAGTTGGAGACTGAATGGAGGCCCAGTTAATATTTACATCTCCTAAGATTATGGTTTCATTGCTGATGTTATTGGAGAGCCAGGAGAGGATATCTTCAAGTGTCGAAATATTATCCCTGGGGATGTAGAGGATGCTAGACATATGTGTTTGTGCTTGTTTACTTGAAGGAGAGTGAGGAGTAATTCAGCGTTATTAAAGTGTGGAATAGGTTTGTTGTAGGGAGTAACTAACAAGGAGGATGAATATAGGAGAGCTACACCTCCGCCTTTTTTGTGGGACCGGTCTTTTCTAATGATAGAATAGTTAGGTGGAATTATTTCAGAGTCTTTTATATAGGGTTTTAACCATGTTTCTGAGATAGATAGGATGTCAGGTTTATTATGCATGATCCAGGCATGGAGGGTTGCGACTTTGTTGACTATACTTTGGGAGTTTAAAGAAGTAAATAATATAGGCTTGTGTATAGTGGTTGAGGTGGAGGGGCCTGGGTTGGGATGGATATCACCTGATAAAAAACTGGTAATCAGATGAAGGATTGGGTTAGAGAGGTAATTGAGCAGTGTAATAAAAGATAAAAGATCAGACCATAAACTAATCTCACTGGATATTCACATCCCGACTCCACCCCCTGCCCTAAAAACCACAGTGAAAAACTTCTCTAAAGCAAATTTCACACTCCTCAAAACCGATGTGGAATCCTTCAATGCCCCCGGGCCTGTGGAAAATACGGCCCAGACCGCAGAATCCTTTATAAACGCATTCTATGAACACCTTCAGGAATGCATGGATCATGCAATCCCAAATAAAACCAAGACCCAATCCTCCAAAGGCAGATGTCCTGTCTGGTGGACCCCAGCCATAAACAAACTATACAATAGAAGGAGGAAGCTACTACATGATAGAGCAAAATCCCAAAAAGGGAAGGCATCTCTGATCAGTATTAGCAAAACTCTATGGGCACTCATAAAATCGTCTAAGGCCAGCTTCGAGAGAAAAATTGCACAGGGCACTAAGGATAATCACAAGGCTTTCTTTAGTTATTTTAGGAACCTGGGTGGGAATTCCCAGATATGCTCAGAATTAGTCCAAAATGACAAAAAATACACCGAACCCACAGACATTGCCAACATTCTAGCTGACAGGTTCAGCGCAAACTTCTCCCCCCCTCCCCACCAAAAGGGCAAATATCTATCCCAGCAGAGTGCTGCCCCCCCCTGACATCTCAGATGCTCATGTAAGAGCTGCCCTCTCCAAAGCAAAAAACACAGCATCAATGGGACCAGACAGTGTCCTGGGCTGTGTCCTACATGAACTCCAAGAAGACCTAAACCCAAACATAAAACTACTGTTCAATCTCAGCCTTACTACAGGATATGTACCCAAAGAGTGGCGTACAGCAACAGTGGTCCCTCTCCACAAAGGTGGTGCCTCAACGGATCCTGGAAACTATCGCCCCATAAGCCTGACTAGCTTGGTCTGCAAAGCTACGGAAAGGATCATCATGGACCTCATAAATAAAGATATTGGGGACCTACAGACACTGTATCCTACCCAGTTCGGCTTTGTTAAGGGCAGATCCTGCCTCTTAAACCTGGTTGATTTCTTTGAAACAGTCACCAAGGCCAATGACGAGGGGAAGGTGGTCCACATAGCCTACCTGGACCTCGCAAAAGCCTTCTATACAATACCCCACTCGGGCATTATAGATAAGCTCACCAGCTTAAATATAAACCCCTATGTCACTAGATGGGTTGCAAACTGGCTCAAGGACAGAACCCACATGGTTAGAATTGCTAGAGCCATGTCAGACTCCAAACCAGTTACAAGTGGTGTCCCACAAGGCTCAGTCCTGGGACCTCTCTTGTTCAGTATATATTTCTCGGAGGTACAGGCCAACACGGAAGGACTGTGGCTGTCCAAGTTCGCAGATGACTGCAAACTGGGCGCCATAATCAACTCTCCAGCCGACACAAGCATCCTCCAAAAGGGCCTCATAGAAACAGACAAATGGTGCCAGAG
Organism: Protopterus annectens; assembly: GCF_019279795.1. NCBI lineage: Eukaryota > Metazoa > Chordata > Ceratodontiformes > Protopteridae > Protopterus > Protopterus annectens. The sequence goes on along the minus strand of NC_056741.1, from coordinate 487,778,442 downwards.
CCATGGCCTCAAGCTAAACGCCAAAAAGTGTATAGTCATCCCCTTTGGCAAAAACAAAGTGCCCACAAATTACCGCATAGGTGGTAATCCATTAAGTACAGAAGAAGTAATTAGGGACCTGGGGACCCAAGTTGATAGCAATCTCTCATTTGACAACCACGTGGCCAAAGTGGTTAGAAAAACATTTTATATAGCCCACCTAATCATGAAGGGATTCACATCTAGATCAAGGGAGGTCATCGTGCCTCTTTACTCATCCCTCATCAGGCCCATAATTGAGTACAATGCCCCTTTTGGGATGTACCTTGACAGACACCTGCAGCAACTGGAAAGACCCCAAAAGTACCTCACCAAGAGGATCAAAGGGCTCAAACAGATGCCATATGCTGCCCGGTTAAAGAAACTCCAGCTCTACTCAGTGGCATACCGCCTGCTCAGAGGCGATCTGTGCCTGACGTATAAAGCCATGTCCAACCCAGAATTAATGGACATGCTGCACCTCAGAAAATCCAAATCCCATTGAGCTACGAGCTTGAGAGACTTGAACCTCAGCACTGAAATAAATAGGACATGCTGGAGGGACAGATTCATAACCCAGAGGCTCCCTTCACTCTGGAATAAAATCCCAGTCCAGGTTAGGCAGAGTCCCTCATTGACTCTCTTCAAGAGGAATCTTGATGAGTGGATGGGTGATCGTAGGTTTACTCCGGGTATCACTTCTGTGTCACTGTTAGACAGAGGCACAGTATACTAACCTCGAAAAAGGGCATAGCAAAATTAATTTAAAATGGGTGGCGAAAGCCAAACACACTCTGGCTAGGCTTATAAATGCCCTAGGGCAGATAGCCTAGTATGAACCTATGAAATCACCTTAGCAGATATACAAACTCACATTAACAAACAAAATAAAGCACCAGGAAACGATGGTATTATCCCTGAGCTATATACAATTATGTCTAAAATTGCTATCTCCTTACTCTTTAAAGTCTATAATACAGCCCAGAATAATACTACAATGCCTCCTTCTTGGAAATACACATTTATATCACCTATCCTAAAACCTAACAAAGACCCTAAATATTGTTCCTCATATAGACCTATATCCTTATTGAATGTGGATTATAAAATGGTCATGAATATCTATACAAAAAGACTTAAGAAATTCTTACCACAAGTAATAGATGATGACCAAACAAGCTTTGTAATTAACAGAAGTACTTTTGATAATATTAAACAAACTTTAGCCCTAACTGATTTCTCCCAAAGAAAGAAAAAAAAAATAACATTAATACGCCTTGACATAAATTCAGCATTTGACTCAATAGATTGCGACTATCTGTTCATATTACTAGAAAGTCTAAATTTCTCAAAAAAATTATTGACTTACTAAATCCACTATATAAAGTTGCCCTTGCATATATTAAAATAGGACCATACATTTCAACCAAAATACCTATCACAAAAGGAACCAAGTAAAGATGTCCCCTCTCTCTGCTGTTATTCACTCTAATAATGGAGCCATGGGCTAATGACATACAGAATAATAAAAATATAAAAGGACTAAAGATTAATGAAGGAACATCTAAAATCCAATTATTTGTGGATGATGTACTTATTAGTACGAAGGGAAATTATTCCTCAATAACATCATTATTTAATTCCATCAAAACTTTTCAAAAGATGTCTGGATTATCATTTAATGATAATAAAACCAAAATTCGAACTATATACTCAAACAAAAATAACAAAACCATAGATAATATTAAACATACACCTAATAATGATCAAATTATATACTTAGGAATCATTCCTGCTAAAGACATAAAATCAATAAAACATTGAAATTACAATAAATGTTATGAAAACATTCAAACTCTATTTCTGAAATGGAATACGATTTTATTCACAACAGAAGAAAGATTAACTATCATAAAATGATGATCCTACCTAAGATCCTATACATTATTCAATCTATTTTAATACTTCTTTTTAAAATATTTACTAATAGGCTAAATTCTTTGATATTAAAATTCTTTTGGTCTCCCAAAAAGCCAAAAATAGCCCTTAAACAACATCTAAATAGTTGGAGCAATGGGGGGAATAGCTTTTCCAGGTCTGAACCTATATTTAAACTCTTCTATAATTATAACAGTTGTACAACTTTTAGATACTTCGTATTTAGTTAAATGGAAGATATATTGGGAAGCAACAGCTATGCAACTAATAATGAGACCTCTAACTTATAAACTAGAAATAATAAACAATCCAATGTTATGGATGCTAAAAGATTACTTTACTAAGCATATAACATGCAAACATATAATGTTACTAATGTATATGTGGTTGTAACAAATTTTAGGAATTTCATATATAAACACCTCAGATATAAAGAATGTTTTTTCTATTATTCCCTATAGCATTTACTCAAGAATCTTTGTTAACCTCAGACTTAAACAGAATCACATTATTTAAACAAAATGAACTTAGTTTTGGTTTCAACTGACCTCAGACAATAAAGCTAAAAGTGTAGATCTGATAATGC